>NC_134881.1:19541095-19548595 GCF_041734735.1 Babylonia areolata
ATTTTGGATCATTGATGGACGTTTTCCGTAGATTTATTGCCCCGAATACATATTTTGCAAGTGAAAGTATCATATCTTCATTTTCTGTGTCACACACACACACACACACACACACACTCACTCACACACACACACACACACACAGAGAGACTGTTGAATACAGAAAGTGGCAGACGTTAATAGAAAAGAAAAGAAAAAGGAAGGAATTTTTTTTTTTTAATGAACATATATAAAAAATGTAATATAATAAGACGACCGATAGAGTAGGAAAATGTGATTACAGGTGTCGACAGACTCAGCTGGGGTTTTCTGTTCTTCGGGTGTACGATCATGAGAAACGGACTTCGCATCACCACCACCCCCGACGCTAACTCCATCCACACCCACCTGCATCACCCCCCTCCCCCTAACCCCTCCCATCCCCTCATCCCATACCCCTAAAAAAACAAAACAAAAAAAACATCACTCAAGTCAAACAGACGGCGTTAAAGTCTCAGGGCCTCTGGAACTGTCGTTTGAAATCAAATTATCAGAACATTTCAGGCCGCCGGTTAGAATGAGTCTGTACTAGAAAAAAAAAAAGAAAGAAAAGAAAGGAAGAAAGAAAGAAAGCTTCAGACTATTCTTTCTCACGGGTGGGTGTTGGGGGAAAGGCGAGTTCCAGACAGACTACCGAGAGAAAGAGAGAGAGGGGGGAGGGGCAAAAAGAGAGAGAGGGGGAGGGTGTGGGGACAGAGAAAAATAGCAAGATAGAGAGGGAAAAAAGAGGGGGAGAAAGAAAGAGAGACGGAGAGAGGGAAAGAGTGACGGAGAGAGGGAGAGGGAGAAAGAGACGGAGAGGGAGAGGGAGAGAGAGAGAATTAATGGAGAGAGAAGGCAGACAGTGGAGAAAGAGAGAGGGGAAGAGAGACAGAGAAAGAGAGAGAGACGGGAGAGACAGGAAGAGTGACAGAGAGAGAGAGAGGGGGGGGGAGGGAGAGAGAGAGAGAGAGATCCTGTATTACGATGAGAATGAAAAAACGAGAGAAAGACAGACAGATATACAGAGACAAAAACAGACAGTTGAAGAAAGAACGTGGCAGATGTTAATAGAAAAGACAAAAAGAAGAAAAAAAAGGGTAGGTGTTGGGGGAGAGGTGAGTTCCAGACAGACCGAGAGAGAGAGAGGGAGGGGGGGGGGAGGGGCAGAGAGAGAGGGTGGTGAAGGGGAGAGAAAAATAGCAAGATTGAGAGGGAAAAAAGAGGGTGAGAAAGAGAGAGACGGAGAGAGGGAGAGAGTAAAAGAGAGGGAGAGAGAGAGACGGAGAGAGGGGAAGAGAGACAAAGAAAGAGAGAGAGACGGGAGATAGACGGGAGAGAGAGAGAGAGAGGACACACACACAGACACAAACAGACACACAGACACACACACGAGCGTCCAATCTACTTGCTATTCTGTCTTTCCCTCCATCATCCCCTTGTCTAGCTCAAACCTCCAGCAGACCACTAAAACCTGGGTCTCACTATCTCACACAGAGAAATCTGTTGTGATAAAATGTAATACAAATACAAATACAAATACAAATGATGCAATTCTCATCTCATAGGTTCAACAGTCAAGAGGTTAAACATAGGAGTCGAATATTGCCTGGCGTACTGTAGAACGGAGAGGAGAGGTGAGGCGAGGGTGAGGGGGTGGGGTGGGAAAAAAGAGGGTGAGAAAGAGAGAGACGGAGAGAGGGAGAGAGTAAAAGAGAGGGAGAGAGAGACAAACAGAGAGAGAAAAGGCAGACAGGGGAGAGAGAGAGAGAAGGAGTGAGGGGAAGAGAGACAAAGAAAGAGAGAGACGGGAGATAGACGGGAGAGAGAGAGAGAGAGAGAGGACACACACATACAGACACAAACAGACACAGACACACAGACACACACACGAGCGTCCAATCTACTTGCTATTCTGTCTTTCCCTCCATCATCCCCTTGTCTAGCTCAAACCTCCAGCAGACCACTAAAACCTGGGTCTCACTATCTCACACAGAGAAATCTGTTGTGATAAAATGTAATACAAATACAAATACAAATGATGCAATTCTCATCTCATAGGTTCAACAGTCAAGAGGTTAAACATAGGAGTCGAATATTGCCTGGCGTACTGTAGAACGGAAAGGAGAGGTGAGGCGAGGGTGAGGGGGTGGGGTGGGGTGGGGTGAGGAGCGAAGACCTTGGGGTATTCCTTTCGCTCAAGAAGATAAACACACCCCCTCTAACAGGCCAAATTAATTTGTGCAAGACGAAACCCATTTCGTTGATGTCTTTCACGGAGTGAAATACTGGTGGAATTTTTTTTTTATCTGACCTTCGTCCCTACTCTTTCCCACGACCACCCCTCTATTCTCCCCCTACCTCCCCACCCCCTCGCCCCTCCACGGCTCCCTCAAAAAAAGTATCAGAGTGCCAGACACATACATTTCCATTATCGTCCTACACGTCGTGGACTTTGACAGGAAAAAAAAAAGAAGTTATTGTCTGTGCACGGTTGTTTTCGTTTGTCAGTGTCTATTTCTGTTCATAGATTAAACACACACACACACACACACACACACAAGGACAAAAAGAAAGGGGGAGAGATGTCGACGTAAAGACCAAAGATGGACATTCAAAGGGATAACCAGAGAACGATGAACACACACAGGTCAGTCAGAGGCACACACACACACACACACACACACACACGAACACACACACACACACACACACACACACACAGAATGACAAAAAGAAAGGGGGAGAGATGTCGACGTAAAGACCAAAGATGGACATTCAAAGGGATAACCAGAGAACGATGAACACACACAGGTCAGTCAGAGGCACACACACACACACACACACACGAACACACACACACACACACACACACACACACACAGAATGACAAAAAGAAAGGGGGAGAGATGTCGACGTAAAGACCAAAGATGGACATTCAAAGAGATAGCCAGAGAACGATGAACACACACAGGTCAGTCAGAGGCACACACACACACACACACACACACACACAAACACACACACACACACACACACACACACACACACAAGGACAAAAAGAGAGGGGGAGAGATGTCGACGTAAAGACCAAAGATGGACATTCAAAGGGATAACCAGAGAACGATGAACACACACAGGTCAGTCAGAGGCACACACACACACACACACACACACACACACACACACACACACACACACACACACACAAGGACAAAAAGAGAGGGGGAGAGATGTCGACGTAAAGACCAAAGATGGACATTCAAAGAGATAGCCAGAGAACGATGAACACACACACACAGGTCAGTTAGAGACACACACAAAAAACCATAAGCGGAGTCAGAAAGAAATACTGTAAAAAGTGGAGCTGTGGAGGTGTGCAGTGTAGTTTGGGAGATGGGGTGTGTGTGTGTGTGTGTCTCGGGGCTCGTGTATGTTTATGTGTCTGTCTTTGTGTTTTCATATCTGTGAAACTGCATGTTTGTTGCATATCTGTTATGCATGCGGGCGCGCGCGCGTGCGTGTGTGTGTGTGTGTGTCTGCATGTTTTACATTTATTTGCTTATTTATCATCATTGTCTTTTTGTTTTATTTTTATTATTACCATCACTATTATAATTATCATTATTATCTTTATCATCATCATCATTATTATCGTCTTTTTCTTTCTTTTTTATCTTTTTTGTTTTTCTCAAGGCCTGACTAAGCGCGTTGGGATACGCTGCTGGTCAGGCATCTGCTTGTCAGATGTGGTGTAGCGTATATGGACTTGTCCGAACGCAGTGACGCCTCCTTGAGCTACTGATTCTGATACTGATACAAGAGCAAAGTTGCCTTTCCCCAAAGGGACATAACACCATGCCGAAACGGGAGCCTCGAACCCTTGTCACAACTGGTGGTGATCAGATCGTTGGATTCAGAAGTTCAGTGCCCAAGCCAGGTCATGTCTCAGATCAGGGGCATAGCCCTTGCTGCTGGTACCATGTAAACCCAGTACTACCTACCGCATGTGAAGTCTCCCAACCACGGACCAGGCGGAGGAGGAAACCTTTTCCCAACGGCTGTGAAGGCGGAAGAGGATGACCAAAGGGCACGGGGAGCTCTTATCCTTGGCTGGAAGTCCTCCTTGGAGACGGAACTCCGGAGAAAAAAAAACCTGCACCTGCCGAGGCCGTTCTACACGTGACAGTATCTGCACCTGTGTGACTCTGAGCGTCGGTAGGCGAGAGAGTGGGGAAGGGACTGCATAACACCTCTTAAAAAAAAAAGAAAGTCACCTGTGCTGGTCAGGCAAGAGAACGCTGGCCATTAAGGAGAAGAGTGAGCGAAGGAAGCAGAGCTCAACTCCTGGAGACGTTTTTTTTTTCCCTTGCAACATCTGTGGGAACTGCTACGCATCCAGAATCGGCCTCTTCTCCCATATGAGGACACACACCGACAGATAAGCCTACCTGCCGACTCATCCGTCGGTCCGACGGGAGACTATCATCATCAGAGTGCCCAAACCACTCTTTCCACGGAGCCTCAACAGAAAACGGAGATATAGGCTGTGTGGGAAATGGCCGACCCACGTCTATAATTATTGTCTCGTCTTCACCGTCAAAATGAGCGTTTATTTTTTTGGGGTGGTTGTTTCTTTATTTTATTTTGCTTGTTTTGTTTTCGTTTTTCTCTTAAATGGACATCGTCAGACGAACAGAAGTGTGAGAGACATAGGCTGGAATGGTTATGTCCGTCTCGCTAGCGGTCATTGAAAGACGTCTTTTTTTTTCGTGTGTGTGTGTGTGTGTGTGTGTGTGTGTGTGTGTGTGTGTGTGTGTGTGTGTGTGTGTGTGTGTGTGTGTGTGTGTGTGTGTTTGTTGTTTTGTTTTTGTGTGTGTTGTTTGTTGTTCTTTCTTTCTTTGTTTTTTTTGTTGTTGTTGAGCTGTTACTGTGCCTGGAGCCTTTTCCTATCATATGGCTGTCTTTTGCTGGCCAAGGATGAGATTGTTGATGTTGGTTTTTGTTGTTGTTGTTGTTTGTTGTTTGTTTTGTATTTTTTGTCCTGTCCTGCACGCATGTACTGTTCTAAAATTTAAAATGAATCAAAATCTGATACATTTCAAACTAAGGCATGCACACACAGTCGAAATATATGTACATTTTATACAGACATGCACTCTCATGTGTACACTCAAACAGATGCGCATACGTGAAGACGCTTTCCCACACATTCGCGCGCGCACTTACAAACGCATACACACGCACCGTACAAACACACACAAGCACGCGAGCGAGCGCGCGCGCGCGCACACACACACACACACAGGGAGGGAGAAAGAGGGAGAGATGGGGGGGAGACAGAGACAGACAGAGTCAGACAGACATAGAGAGTCGGACAAAGAGTGGGTGGGTGGGGAGGGGGCAGAGAAACAAAGAGTCAGACATACAGACAGAGACAGAGAGTCAGACAGACAGACAGAGAGGGGGTGGGGGGGACACAGAGAGACAGACGGAGGGAAACAGAGACAGAGAAACAGAGACTGACAGACAGACACAAACAGAAAGAGAAGCTGGTGAGGAAAAACGAAGGACGGGAAATACTTCACACTGCAGTCAGAATGACGGACAGACACTGATGGACACGAGCCACAGAGTGAGAGAGAGAGAGAGGGGGGGAGGTGAGGGGGGGAGGGGGAGAAAGAGAGGGAGAGAGAGAGCGAGAGAGAAGGAGGGAAAGAGAGAAAGAGTGGGAGAGAGAGAAAGAGAGAGAGGGATGGAGAGAGAGACAGAGTAGGAGAGAGATAAAGAGAGAGAGAGGGAGGGATAGAGAGGAGAAAGAGGGATAGTGAGAGGGGGCGGGGGTCACAGAGAGACAGGGGGAGGAGGGAAGGGGGAGAAAGAGGGGGAAAGAGAGCGAAAGGGAGAGAGGGAGAGGATGAGAGGGAGGGAGGGAGGGAGAGAGGGGAATGAGAGAAAGAGAGAGAGAAGGGGGGTCATGTAAAACTAAGAGAGAGAGTCATGTAAAACTAAGAGAGAGAGAGTCATGTAAAACTAAGAGAGAGATAGTCATGTAAAACTAAGAGAGAGAGAGAGTCATGTAAAACTGAGAGAGAGAGAGAGAGAGAGAGAGAGAGAGAGAGAGAGAGAGCGTCATGTAAAACTAAGAGAGAGAGAGAGAGAGAGAGAGAGAGTTATGTAAAACTAAGACAGACAGACAGACAGACAGACAGACAGACAGAGTCATGTAAAACTAAGAGAGAGAGTCATGAAAAATTAAAAGAGAGAGACAGACAGACAGACAGTCATGTAAAATGACGGACAAAAAATATATCGAAGCAGACGAGGCAGAAAAAACCCACCAAAACGACTGCAGACAATAAGAAAAAAAAATTAAAAAAATAAAATAACAGCGCGCTTCAGAACTGTATTCATGTCAGTGGACGGACTTCTTCGCTCCCATTTCCATCTTCTGTGTCAAAATCAAAACACAACAACAAACAAAAGAAAAGAAGGAACTAAAATAAAACGCCTCGTGTCTTAACACCTCCTATCACCTGACACCTCTGTGTCAGTCATGCAATAACAGCAGCGAATAACCCATTCACATTGGAATAATTTTCAGTAATCAAACAGTCCAATGATTTTGCCGCCTGCTCTCAAATCTGTTCTTCTTCTTCTTCTGCTTCTTTTCACCATTTTTTTGTCTTTCAAGTCGAAAGGTCGCCTGGACAAAATTAATTATCACAAACGTTATGTAGCATCTTTATGAAACGAAATGTCTTGAGTCTCCGGTTTGTATTGAGCTGCAGGCCATTTTCTCTGTGGGAAATGAAGGTGTTTTTTTTTTCCTGTTTGTTTAGTTTTATAAATTATACTTAAACGTTTCTTCTTCTTCTTCTTTTTTTTTTTTTTTTTTTTTTTTTTAAACGAGTGCCCAAGCTCAGTTTTTTTGCGAAAACGTGAAAGGCCGGAAATGGTTGGATGACATCCGGCAATGTCTTCGTCTTCACAGTCTGAGCGAGTGGATCTGTTTTAATGGCCATCGCCTGACGAACAGATGCATGAGTGATAGTCTGGGATATTTCCGTCTCACTAGTAGCTTTGGGAAGACTTTTTTTTTTGGGGGGGGGGTCTTTGTCCGTTTCACTAGTAGTAATGGGAAGACTTTTTTGTCTTTAGCCGTCTCACTAGTAGTAATGGGAAGACTTTTTTGTCTATGTCCGTCTCACTAGTAGTGATGGGAAGACTTTTTTGTCTTTGTCTGTCTCACTTGTAGTAATGGGAAGACTTTATTGTCTTTATCCGTCTCACTAATAATAATGGGAAGACTTTTTTTGGTCTTTGTCCGTCTCACTAGTAGTAATGGGAAGACTTTTTTTGTCTTTGTCCGTCTCACTACAGTAGTAATGGGAAGACTTTTTTTTGTCTATGTCCGTCTCACTAGTAGTAATGGGAAGACTGTTTCTGGTCTTTGTCTGTCTCACTAGTAGTAATGGGAAG
>NC_134881.1:19558595-19571095 GCF_041734735.1 Babylonia areolata
GGGGGGGGGGGGGGGGGGGGGGGGGGGGGGGGGGGGGGGCGTGGGGCGGGGGGTAAATATCCTCTGAAATATTACCTAAATTTTGTGCTGCTCTGATATCACACACACACACACACACACACACACACACCTCTTCCTCTGATCGCCACTTCGAAGGTTCTTTCTCATCTTTCTTACCTTTTGTCTTATCATATTTACACTCCATCCCGTTCTCTCTGGCCTGCCGGAGAAAAGCTCCTTCGAGACCCCAATAGCTCTTTTAAAGACAGGGATCTTTATTCAGAGGAAGGGGGGTGGGGGTGCTGTATGTGATAGAGGGGGGGGGGTGGGGGTGTAGGTGGGTATGTAGAAAATGGATATTATGCTAAGTCTTAGTGGTAGCTTTAAGAGAGTAACATGGTAGGTCTAAGGGAGTAAGTAATGTGCTAGGTCTAAGGGAGTTGTGTGGCAGGTCTAAGGGGGTATCATGGTAGATCTAAGGGAGTAATGTGGTAGGTCTAAGGGAGTAATGTGGTAGGTCTAGGGGAGTAAGTAATATGGTAGGTCTAAGGGAGTAATGTCGGTCTAAGGGAGTAGTCTAGCAGGCTAAGTGAGCAAGTAATATGATAGGCATTAGAGTAGTGTGGTAGGTCAAAGGGGTAAGTAATATGGTAGGTATAAGGAAGCAGCAAGACAGGCCTAAGTAAGAAATATGGTAGGTATAAGGTAGCAGTGTGGTAGGTCTAATGGAGTATCATGGTAGGTATAAGGGAGTAGCGTGGTAGCCCTAAGGGAGTAATGTGCTAGGTCTAAGGGAGTAGTGTGGTAGGTCTAAGGGAGTAGTGTGGTAGGTCTAAGGGAGTAATGTGCTAGGTCTAAGGGAGTAGTGTGGTAGGTCTAAGGGAGTAGCGTAGGTCTAAGGGAGTAGCATGGTAGGTCTAAGTAATGTAGTAGGTCTAAGGGAGTAGTGTGGTAGGTCTAAGGGAGTAGTGTGGTAGGTCTAAGGGAGTAGTGTGGTAGGTCTAAGGGAGTAGCATGGTAGGTCTAAGTAATGTAGTAGGTCTAAGGGAGTAGTGTGGTAGGTCTAAGGGAGTAATGCGGTAGGTCTAAGGGAGTAGTGTGGTAGGTCTAAGGGAGTAGTGTGGTAGGTCTAACGGAGTAATGTGGTAGGTCTAAGGGAGTAATGTGGTAGGTCTAACGGAGTAGCGTGGTAGGCCTAAGGGAGTAGTGTGGTAAGTTTAAGGGAGTAAGTAATGTGGTAGGTCTTGTGGAGTAGAGTGGTAGTCCTAGAGTATCATGGTAGGTCTAAGGGAGTAGCGTGGTAGGCCTAAGTAATATGGTAGGTCTAAGTGAGTAGCGTGGTAGGCCTAAGTAAGCAATATGGTAGGTCTAAGGGAGTAGCGTGGTAGGCCTAAGTAAGCAATATGGTAGGTCTAAGGGAGTAGTGTGGTAGGTCTAAGGGAATAGTATGGTAGGCCTAAGGGAGCAGTCTGATGAGCCTAAGGGAGTATATGGCAGGTATAAGGGAGCAGCGTCACAGGCCGATAGTAGTAATATGGTAGGCCCAATGGAGTAGCGCGGTAGGCCTAAGGGAGTAAGTAATACGGTAGGTATAAGGGAACAGTGTGGTAGGTCTAAGGGAGTATCACGGTAGGTCTAAGGGACTGGCGTGGAAGGCCTAAGGAAGTATCATGGTAGGTAATGTAGTCTTTCTTTTGTACGGTTGATAATCATCACTGATGAAATGCTAAATGTGTTTTTCTACATATGTGGAGGAGGAGGAGGAGGGAGAAAAAATTTGAATACTTTTGAGATTGTATTTTTGTTTTGAATTTTTAAAACTTATTTTTGCCAATTGAAAATCTGAAGCCACTATTAAAGTACAAGAGTTCCAAGTGTCAGTGAAGCTGACGTATTTGTTTGTACAGAAAGGAAATGTAGAGTTTGTCATTGTAACTGCTGTGAATGAAAGAAAATCTTAAATTTACACAAAATTTCAAGCGTCACTGAAGATGACTATGTACACAAAGATGTGCAGTATGTGTTATAACAGCAGTAACTGACATAACCTGATCGTACGTCAATTCCAAGTGTCAGTGAAGTCAACTCATCTTTGTGAAAATGAAGGTATACAGTTTGTGATCATTACTACCACAGTGATTGTTGCTACGGCAGTAACTGACAGAGAAATCTGGAGCCACTATGTACTGCTGAAAGTACAACAGTTCCTTGTGTCAGTGGAGTTGGCTGTGTATGTTTTCACAGCACAGATAAACAGTTTACCATGGTGTTGGATACACTCTGCGCTGAGACAAAGGCCTGTTTTGGAGACAGGCAGTACTGTAGTTTTCACAACGGCTCAGTCAATCAAACTGACACTCCTGCAGTACCTAGCAGTGTCTGCGAGTACATGCCACTTTGCCAGGGATTGATACCCAGTAGAGAGAAAAGCCTCAACTTTTGTGATGGATTTATCATTTCCATTACAGGCATATAGCCCTTTATGTAAGTTCATTTAGCACAAAATTGCACACTTGTTCGTAGAACATGGCGTGTCCATTTGATAATGATAAAGATAATAATGATGGTGCAGATTTATGTGGACATCTCCCATGCAGAAGCTTGCGGCATTCACAGGAAAAGTTGTACAAAAATGTTTTCACATAAAGTTTGAAAATAGCTTACTCAGACAAGAGTGCACACGCCAGCATGAACCTAAGCACACACAGGAGCATACACAAGTGCAAACACGCACACACAGATGCGTTCACATGAGCGCACACACACATACACACACATTCAGAGCAGAAATTCAAGAAGTGCATAAGTTAACAAGATGGTTTGCAAACTGAAGAGCCGAGAGACTTTAAAAACAATTGAACTGGGGAATGACGCACTACGTTTTCCTCATTACCACCCAAGATTAACAGCTCACTTCAAGGTAAGGGGTGTCATAGTGTCAGTGATAAAATGTTTAAACAATATTCCAGAACAAATCTCAGAAAGTTTACATTAGGTAACAGAGTAACGAATTATTCGAACAAATTAACAAACAATACCAAACGTGCACCTAGTATAAATACTTTTAAGAACCTCATAGATAAACACGAGTTATTGACAAAAACGAAATACGATTCTGATGGATAAAATGACTGAGCTTGTCAACGACCTGACCAACAATAAGTAAATCTGAAGGGGCATAAAAAGCCAAAAATGGCTTATTTGTATATAACAAAGCCCCAAATCCTGATCATCTGAAAGTACAGTCTTGTCCAAACTCCGGACACGGACCCCATCCGGATATCTACACCCCACCCTTTCCCCTCTCACCCCACTGTACAGAAATCCTAACACAAAACAAAGAGGACAAGTTCCTTTTTACCTGCCCAAACGTAGCATGCAACGACCACGAAGAACACAAAATGGCGCCCGTGGAGGGAAAGCCATTAACTGCAGCTGTGAACTGTTCACTCTCATTAACCTTTTCCTGTACCACATATTATTTCCCTGCATCAGTTTTGTTCAGAAAGGTGGTGTGATTCCACGCTGCAATAATTTATACAACTAAGTTCAAACTTTCGGTTCTGAATAAGGAAATTTTTCTTTCACGAGACAGACGCCCCCACCTTTTTTTGTGGTAAATAACCCCACCAACTGAAACAACCCGTATCTAAGGGCGGCCAAGCTGCTAAAAGAGCCCGAAACTTACTTTCCGCTGACTCAGAGAAATGTGAACACTCGCTCAGGTGAGGTGAGCTGAGCGAAAAGCACGTGCAGCATCGACAACGTCTTGACAATGACGTCTCCGTGCAAGGAGAGGTGGATGGTGGATGAGGGACAGAAAGAAATGGGGAAGATGGGAAGAATCTTCTCTCTCTCTCTCTCTCTCTCTCTCTCCAAACACACACACACACACACACACACACACACACACACACACACATATATATATATGTATATATATATATATATATATATATATATATATATATAGAGAGAGAGAGAGAGAGAGAGAGAGAACAATTCAGATGTTTCAAATGTTTAAATAGGACTACTGAGGAACAATAAGCAATAACGTCATTAATCAAAGTAAGTTTTATTTCTTTGTTTTTGTGGGAGGTTTTGTGGGGAGGGAGGGGGGGGGGGGGGTTGTGTGGGTTTTTTGTGTAATGTGCACTACTATACCGAACAATGCAAGTCGAGCCCAACTGCTTTTTTTGTCTACAGTGATTTGGGTCATACATTTGACATCTTATACCTACGACATTCACTGTAGTACACACACACACACACACACACACACACACACACACACACACACACACATATATATATATATATATATATAGAGAGAGAGAGAGAGAGAGAGAGAGAGAGAGAGAACACTGAACACTGAAATGTTTAATGTCATTTGCTGAAAAGCTCTGGTGACATAGTAGGTACTAATCAGAAAAAAATGGTGCAAAATAGATTAAAAAAAAAAAAGAACAGAACAGAAAACAAAAACAAACAAACAAAAACCCAACAGAATTGAAACAACCTAAACTAATACGAAATTTGCGACACTTTGGCACTTTGTCATTAGTACATGTGACAGGGGGGTAATGTGCCTTTTTTCAGTCGTTCATCTCTAAAGTTTGAACAGTACACAGAAAACAAAGTACAGATAAATCATATAATAAACATTCACACATGTTCCATCGATGCACATCATATCAATAAAGAGAGAATGAATGAATGAATGAATGAATCTTTTTTTTTTTCAACGGTGAAGACATTAGCACTTTGGCCGACTTATACATCTGCCGTTGATCTAAGAGACACACAAACACATACGCATATAAATGTTGTAGCACAGCGTCAAACTGAGAGACACAACATTGCTCGCATCTGTACGAAGCGGAAGCGAGTAACACACACACACACACACACACACACACACACACACACACACACACACACACACACACACACACACACACACACACACACACACACACACAGGGAGAGAGAGAGAGCGAGAGAGAGAGAGAGAACACACAGCTGGAACGGCAATGCCTGTGTGTCTAAGTTCCCCCTGGTCTTGGTTCCCACAGAAAGACGAGAAGAAGAAGAAGTAGTCCGGTTGTGGAACGAATTAAATAAGGCAAGTTAGGAACAAATTGCAACAGTTTGTTTTATGTTGTTTTTGGATAGTACCTATTGTAATAAAAACATTGTGAAAAAGGGAGATTGATTGAACTCTTAGTTTGTTTATAATTTTGATGAAATGACGTCACAAATGCTCTATTTCTACAGTAGAGCTGCGCTCAGTGTAAACATGGCCAAGTGACCATTCGTTGGATAGGTATCATTATAAATCAGCAGAATTTAACATAATTTAGCGTGTTGATTGGGAAAATGTGCCATATCCGTATAATTTCGATGAAACTGATGATGTTAAATGCTCTATTTTTAGAACAGGACTGCGGCCAGTAAAACATGGTCGAGTAACCATTCATTGGAAAGGTTCTGATATACATTGTTTTTAATTAGCGCCATATGCTTGCAGAATTTATATATATATATATATATATATATATATATATATATATATATATACACCCATGTTCAATAAACTGTGAAACAGTTTAGCGGTCAGTTCAAAAGCATATGGGGTGGGCCCCACATTGCAGCTTCACTTCCTTGTTGCCGTGTGTTACACGCGTGATCACAGCCTTTTCTGGCGCACGATTATGGCTCATTTTTTCAAAATACTATACACTCCCGAATACAAACCTAGCAGCCTTTTGCTGTATAAATGAAGAGAAAGGGCAAAACATAAACTATGCAGTTAGTATGATATTAAATACCTTAACAGCTGATCATAATGCTGCCGTGATAGAAAGAACATGACCAAAACGTAAGTGTTTCGGCTTCCTTCAGCATCACTTTTTTTTCTCCTTAAAACACGGAACAGTGAAATATAATCAACCACAACAACAAAAACAAATCGATGAACAAATAAATGTTATTGAACAGCCACAGTTTTCCTGTCAACATTTGAATTATGGCATTCGGTGCAAATATCACTTCCAGCAACTGCTGAAGACTAGATCCTGCCATGATCATCCTATGGAACGAAGAAAGTTCATTTCTGTATGAACGCCGCGAAACAGTAAGACAATGGAGTGGAGTGGGCTGCCATCTGGTTCACCGGCTACAATTATCCTTGACTTCCACAGAGAGTTTGATCAAAGGTGGTGACTGGAGTCACATGGAACTGGTTTGCCAATGCTGACAAGTCTGTGGGGTCCATATCAATCATGGGTAGGAAGGTGAAGCAGCTTCGTCCTGGGAAGGGGCCATCACACACTGCTTGCATAGTTCCTGACCAGCCTGGTCGCGGAGAGCGTAATAGCCGTGAAATTTTCCACAAGAGGTCAATGAAATTTTTGACGGCAGTATGACTGACATCAAGAAGACCATATTCTAACTTCAGCTCAGAGTCGGAAAAGTGAAATATTTTTACTGGGATTTTCCAAGTGCTTTTCACTTTCTCAACCGAGGCAGTTTGGTCCTTTTTGATGGCTCTGTTACTGCTGTTGGCAGGAGTGTCAGCAGCTATCATTCCCATGCCATGGAAGGTGCCAGCCCCATCAATTGTTTGGATGTTGTGGTCCACAGTGCCACAAACTGCGCATAACTGGTTGGGGTCAAACCTTCAGTGCCAACGCCTTGGGTCAGTGCTGCAGATTGCTCAAATCTCTTAACTTCAGCATATGAAGAAGAGAACCCTAGTTTTCTCAAATGACCAACTAAATATTTCGAACCGATCAGATGATGAACTTCAACTCCGAGACCTAATGTAAATTTGATATTACAACCTTTGGTCTTGCTACTTGGATGTTTGACCAAGAGAAGCGATCTTCAGTTGACAATCTTTTGTTGTTGTCGTGAAGCAGATAATCAAGAAAGAGTTTGACTGATGGTTGAAGGTATTCTAAGTTTTTATCCAAGCTAGCAATGTCAGAACTCAGTGGGTAGTGCTCTTTCGATGTGACCATGGCCTTGGTGTCTGAGAGAAGTGAAGCAGCTGTTTGAATGATACGAAGTTTCTTTTTCTGTTTCGTCGTCAGTCTTTGTTTCTTTGGAAAAGTCTTTGATAATCTTTTCAACAGTTGTTTTCAAAGTAACAGCATTTGCTTTTCCTGTAATTGATGTGATAATGATGGTTTCCCCCAAAACGATCCTGTAACTTTTATCGTGGGTTTCTTTTAGTGTAGGGTTCTTTTTTCTGTCCAGGTTTCTTAAGAAGCTGTCGCAATTTCTCTTGGAGACCTGTTAGTGTGATTTGTTCATCATCATTTTCCACCAAAAACTGTACCACTCTGAGAAATGCAGCTTTTCACTCTTCATCAGCTGGTCTACCCTTTCGTGTCGGATGGTTTAAATTCCCGTTGTTGATGGTTCAAGACAAGCGCTTTGTGGAGTATTTTTGTTTGTTCTAAAATTGACACTATGTTGTTGGTGATGCATTGCATCTGCTGCATACAGACCGTTAACAGACTTGATACAGTTTCTTACGGTCTGTGTCCACTGGTCGCCCCTCTCAAAACATTTCTCCAGGAGACTTTTTCCACATTCATAAGACAGAACGGCGAACACTGTGTCTGTGTCCTTACTCTATCATATGTTTCCGACTGCCCAAAGTAAGAAATTTTGTTCTAAATGGTTTGTCAACCTTTCTTCGGAGTTTAACGGGCGAGTGTTCTTCAGTTTTTTCTTCATTATGTTTCGCTCAAAGTCACTAGTTATTGAATTGGCGTTTGTATTATCGTGTTGGCATTTTTGTGAAGTCTCTGTCCAAGATGAAATGTGTAATTGTCCCCTCTCTCGGCATGATGCTTTCTGGAGTCCTTCCACAGCTTCTTCTGACTGAATAGTCTACACTGTGTTGTCGCCATCATGTTACAGTTTTCCACATAAGATACAGCAATGTCCCACAAGTAAGAAAAGAAGGAAGTGGGGAAAATCAACACTTTCTTTCTATCAGTCATCTCATTTAGTGTACGCTTACCATATACGAAATTTTTTCACACAAACTGCTATTTTCGCTCTTTTCACGTTTTAATTTTTGAAAAGATATAATAATGTATTACTTTTCACGTACTTACCCACAATCATCTTGTGATAACTTCAGACACATTTCCAGTGTTTCACTGAGTAAGAAATACACACACACACACACACACACACACACACTGTGTGTGTGTGTGTGTGTGTGTGTGTGTGTGTGTGTGTGTGTGTGTGTGTGTGTATAGAGAGAGAGAGCAATATAACTTTTTGACGGAAAAATCGTTCCATACAAAAAACAACTGCACACTGCCAGCGCTTTGCTCGCCAGCTTTAATCTATGCTGTTGTTTTTTAGAATTATATTTTCCAGTCACACATGACATGTATCAAAGATAAATTCATTAAAACACTTGTGTTGCTGTATTTGCGCACTAGATGTAAAAGATTACCATTTTATTCACCAGGATAAGTTGCAGCAGACGACGACTCAGCGTCCGCCATCACTTGTTTATCTTATCATTTCCTGTGAGCGGCGTGGCATTCTTGCTCTGACCTCGGGGTCAGCGCGCTGCCTTGTGCATGCCGAAGTATGGCTCTCCTTGCGGACTAAAAAGCTTATCTTGGTGAAATGAATTATCTTTTATTTAATTTTAACCCACTTTCCCGTATCTCCCTTTTTCTCCCTTTTGGATATGTTGTTGCTGCTGATTTTTAGAGTGGACTGAAGCAAAAAAACTGACTGTTGCAATTTTTTCCCTGGAAAATCATTCCAGAACCGGACTAAAGCAGGAGAAAAAAAAAAGACATACCACCTGGTGGTACCACCATCGCCACCACCACCACCCCTTCCTTTACCACACTGAACCCGCATCAACCCCCACCCTCACCACTCCTCCCCCATCCACCCCACACACATCCCCACCCCCCCACACACAATCCCGGCCACCTCCTCCTCTGTTCCCCCTCACCCCCCTCCCCCCACGACCCCCAACTCCCCCCCCCCCACCCCCACCACCACACACACACACACACACCTCACTCAGCACCTCGATAATAACAAAGGCAGACATAATTCGTGATCAGCAGATTATACATCAGATCCGGTTTTTGTTCGAAACCAGAAAACGCGAGTGTGGAGGTTGAAATCGACCACTTTGCTTCTTCCACTGAAGTGTCCTTCCACAACCAGCCAACCGTGGTTAGTGGTTGATGAATAAAGCATGCTTCTTTGTCCCTCTCTCTCTCTCTCTCTCTCTCTCCCGCCCTCCCCCTCCCACCCCGCCATCACGTCCTCCCCGCAACCAAACCCCACCTCCATCCTCCACCTCCTCCCTTCTAGTTTCCACTTTCTCCCTCCCTACCCTACACACCCTAAGCCTATTGTGGTGTTACCAACACCAACACCGCCATTGTCATCATCATCATCATCATCACAACCACGACCACCACCACCGCCGCCGCCCCCACTACTACCACTGTCACCACTACCACCACCATCTACACCCTACCAACACTAGAGATCGTGTAGTTCGACAAATCGATACCCCTGGGTTTATTGTTTGTTGGGATAAAGGAGAAGGTGGAGGACAAATAGGTTTTGTTTCTCGTGAATAAAACTTTTATCTTCCCTGTGGAGGAAAACATTCTCCTCTTTTTTCCCCCCTATTTACTCCTCTCTCTCTCTCTCTCTCTCTCTCTCTCTCTCTCTCTCTCTCTCTCTCTCTCTCTCTCTCTCTCTCTGTATGTATGTCTGCCCCTCTCTCTCTTCTTCTCGTTCCCTCCCTCCCTCTCTCTTCTCCCCCTCTCTCTTCCTCTCTCTCTCTCTGTATTCCTATCTCCTCCTACCCCTTTGTGACTCTCTCTCTCTCTCTGTATATACATATATATATATATATATATATATATATATATATATATATATATATCTTTCTGTTTGTACGTCTGTCTACTCTCTCTCTCTCTCTCTTTCTCCCCCCTCTCTCTCTCTATACACCTGTCTCTCCCCCCCCTATCCCTTTGTGTGTCTGTCTCTGCTCTATCTATATCTTTCTGTCTGTATGTATGTCTGTCTGTACGTCTATCTACTCTCTCTCTCTGTCTATCTCCCCCCTCTCTATATATACCTGTCCCCCCCCCCCCCCCGATCCCTTTGTGTGTCTGTCTCTGCTCTATCTATATCTTTCTGTCTGTATGTATGTCTGCCTGTCTGTACGTCTATCTACTCTCTCTCTCTCTCTTTCTCCTCCCTCTCTCTATATACCTGTCTCCCCCCTACACCTTAGTGTTTGTCTCTCCTCAGTCTATATCTTTCTGTCTGTATGTATGTCTGTCTACTCTATCTCTCTTTTTCCCCTTTCTCTTCCCCCCCCCCCCTCTCTCTCTCTCTCTACTCCACCTGTCCCCTCCCCCCCCCCTGCCCCTATGTGTGTCTGTCTATGCTCTGTCTATATCTTTCTTTCTGTCTGTCCGTCTGTCTACTCTCTCTCTCTCTCTCCCCCTCTCTCTCTCTACCTGTTTCCCCCTGTCTCTGTTTAATCGATATCTTTCTGTCTGTCTGTCTGTATGCATGTATGTCTGTCTACTTTCTCTGTCTCTGTCTGTCTGTCTCGCTGTCTCTGTTTGTTTGTCTGTCCGTCTATTTTCTCCCCCTCTCTGTTCCTCTCTCTCTCTATCTGTCTCCGGCCTCCCCCTTAGTGTTTGTCTCTCCTCAGTCTATATCTAACTGTATGTATGTATGTATGTCTGCCTACTATATCTCTCTTTTCCCCTCTCTCTTCCCTCTCTCTCTCTCTCTCTCTCTTCTACCCTACCCTACCCTAACCCTGCCCTACCCTACCCTATCCTACCCAACTCATGTTTCAATGCTAGCTTTGATTCCAGCAATTTCACCGTGCTTAATCGAAAGGAACGGAGCAACGACTGGGTCTTGATGTCTGAAAAGACGTGTCGCGTTTCACGGCTGTCATGTACCCTGCTGCTGCGAAACACCCACCAACACAGGTCACTGGGCCAACCCGTGGTATATTGGGGTGTGTGTGGGGGGTGGGTTGGGAGGGACGGAGGGGGGAGGGGGGGGGAGTCCAGGACGGGTATCGTCCATATACCCCAACAACCCCGTATACGAAAAAAAATAAAGGAAAGAGAGAGAGAGGGGGAGGGAAAAAAAAAGGCTTATGCTGTAAAAAAGAAAAAAAAGAAAAGAAAAGAAAACAAAAAGAGGAAAAGCTTTCGCTATACGAAACAAAACCCCTTCGCTTATACACCTACCTGTACAGACGCAGATCAATAGCTCTAGCCAAGCTATTCAGACAAAAAAAACAAAAAACAACAACAAAAAACAAACAAAAAACGACAATGAATAGAATAGCTAGAATGACTGGAAAAGAGACGTCTGTCTGGTGCCACCCTGGGGGATAAAAAAAAAGAAAAAAAGCTCCAAGGCAGCCAAAGGTCTTTTGATGAAAGGTTCCTTGAGGTTTTCTTTTCTTTTTCTTTTTTTCTTTCTTTCTCTCTTTTTCTTTTTTTTTTCTCATATGTGAAATCTCACACGTGCGTCAGAGGAAAGATTGTGTTGCGTGGTGGGTCAGATTTGGGAGTGAGGTAGGATGGGGTGGTAGTGTGTGTGTGGGGGGGGGGGGGGGGAGGGGGGGGGAGGGGTGTTTAGGACTTTTGATCATTGGGCATTGCCAGGTGTTCTTTGGAAGGCCGTGCTTGAGATTTTCACGGTGTTTTGGTCTGGGTTTTGTTTTTTCGTGGGGGGAACTTGAAAGAAATTCACAGCTCTGTCTGTCGCTGTCTGTCTTTTTCTTTCTCTCTCTCTCTCCATTCTGTGTGTGTGTGTGTGTGTGTGTGTGTGTGTGTGTCTGTGTCTGTGTATCTGTCTGTCTGTGTATCTGTCTGTCTGTTTGTCTCTCTCATTCTCTCTCTCTTTCTCTCTCTCTTTCTGGAATGTCCCTTCCCCCCCTACCCCCTTGTGTGTTTGTCTCTGATCTATCTTTCTGGAACACCGCTGCCAGACTCATTTGCAGAGCTTCTAAATTTGACCATGTTTCTACTCTCCTTCAATCTCTCCACTGGTTGCCTGTTTCTGATCGAATAGACTATAAGCCATCCACTCTGACCATTTCTGCAGTCAACGGATCTGGCCCCGCCAAGTATCTTTCTGAACTCCTCCATGTCTATTACTCCGTCTCGCCAGCTCCGGCTATACTAAGTTGTGTTTTGTAATTGATATTAATAAAGAGAAGAAAAAAGATAATAATAAAATAAATACAACAACAACAGTAATAATAATCATAATAATAATAAAAAGAAAAAGAAGCAGAAGAAGAAGAAGAAGACCGATTGAATGAATTGATTGAATCTTTAATGGGTAAAGAATTAGGCACAGTAAAGGCCTTTTTTTCTACAATTCTGCCCGTTTAACGACACAAAACAAAAATAAATAGATAAAATGAAGAGGAG
>NC_134881.1:19576095-19586095 GCF_041734735.1 Babylonia areolata
CAGCGGACACCTTGCACCGTGGAAAAACCACATTGTCGTGTTCTATCATACCGTCGGTCGATAATGAATAAATAAGGTTTTAATCGATCAGTGTAGGCGGTAGCATGACAATACTGAAGCAGTGTTATCGCGTAAGGAGTCAAACAGTCAGACCTGTTCTTGGAACACACTGGTGGAGAAAATATTGGTCTGATACCGACGCGCATTACGTGAGATAATATATTGGCCTATTATTATTATTATTACCGGCAACTTACTTAGAGAGAATGTACAAGTCTGTAACTGGGTCATTACTTGAGGAGAAAAAAAATATTGGTTTGCAACCAGCGCATTACTTGAGAAAATATTGATGTTGCAGCCGGCGCATTACTTGAGAAAATATCGGCCATTCATCCGGCGCATTACTAGAGAAGATATTGGTTTGCAACCGACGCATCTACTTGAGAAAAATAGTATTGGTCTGATACCGGTACCCTACAACAGAAAATACTTGTCTTTACCGAATACGAACACAGAAAGACAATTATATATCACTGGCCAACAAATAAATAAATAAATAAATATATATGTATATATATATATATATATATATATATATATATATATATATATATATATATATATATATATATATATATACAATATACAGAGAAAGAGAGAGAGAGAATCATGAATAATTATTACCGGATATTTACACAGTATGTTATGGTCTGTAACTGCATAATTCTTGATTAAACAGGATATGTTCTTAGATTTTTATTAATTTTTTTAAAAAGCAAAATCACGGCTTCTTGTGCTTCTTCTGAATGAATGAATTGATGAATGAATGAAAGAATGAAAGAGTGAATGAATGAATATATATTTCTTTTATATTGGTTTCAAATTTGATCGAGCCTTCCCCCGCCTCCTCCTCCTTCTCTCTCTCCCCTCCCCCCCAATGCCCTCTCCACCCCTACCCACCAACCCACCCCCACCTCACCCTCCCAGTTTCAGAATGCACTATCGCATGACACTGACTGCGCATCAAATACATTTCATGGGCAACAGAGTCAGAAACATTGGCGAGTAGCTTGGAGTCCTCGACAAGTTCAATAAACTGTGGCAGTTTACACGAAAGTGTTATACCAGATACAGAACCTAGGCTTACAAGAGAATTATTATGATCAGATTACAGGGCGCGCACGCACGCACGCACGCACGCACGCACACACACACACACACACACATGCACACACACGCATAAACACACGCACACAAACACATGCAGAAAACACACACACACACACACACACACACACACACACACACACACACACACACCCACACACACACACACACACACTCACACAATCACATCCACATACACACACTCGCACGACCGCAACTCCATCCCCACCCGCACACACACACACACACATGACCGCAAACTCTCCTCACAGACACAGACAACACACACACACACACACACACACTAACGCACGCACACACACACACACACACAGACAACACACACACACACACACACACACACACAGACAACACACACACACAGACACAACACACACACACACAGACACACACACACACACAGACACACACACACACACACACACACACACAGACAAAACACACACACAGACACACACACACACACACACACACACACACACACACAGACCATCACAGTCACAATCACAGTCGCCATCACCATCACCATCACCAAATACGGCCTCGAGCCATTGCCTGCAAGTTGGCGCAAACACCAACACAACGAACACACACGAAGACGTCACGAGTGATACAACTTGCACCCGCAGAGAGAGACAAAGAGGGGGGGAGAGGGAGAGAGAGGGAGGGTGGGGGGGAGAGAGAAAGGAAAAAGAGAGAGAGGAGAGAGAGAGGGAGAGAGAGAGAGAGGGAGACAGGGAGAGGGGGAAAGAGAGAGAGCGAGAGAGAGAGAGAGGGATGGAGAGAGAGAGAGAGAGGGAGGGATGGGGAGAGGAAGAGAGAGGGAGGGAGGGGAGGGAGAGAGAAAGGAAGAAAGAAAAAAGAGAGAGAAGGAGAGAGAGAGAGGAAGGGAGAGAGAGAGAGAGAGAGGGAGAGAGAGAGAGAGGGGGGATGGAGGGAGAGAGAGGGAGGGAGGGGTAGGGAGAGAGAAAGGAAGAAAGAAAGAAAGAAAGAAAGAGAGAGAATGAGAGAGTGAGGGAGAGAGAGGGAGAGATAGAGAGACGGAGGGAGGCAGGGGGAGAGAGAGAAAGGAAGAAAGATAAAGAGAGAGAGAATGAGAGAGAGAGAAGAGAGAAAAAGGGAGAGAGAGAGAGTGGGGAGAGGGAGAGAAGGGGAGAAAGACAGGAGACAGTGGGAGAAGGGATGGGAACAGGGGGGGGGGGGGGGGTGGAGGTGGAGATAGAAACGGATGGAGAGGGTAGGAAGTGAGAGACAGAGACAGAGAGGGAAGACAGGCAGAGGCCGAGAGAGAGACAGTGACAGACAAAAACACAGAGAGACAGAGTGACAAAGACAGAGAGAGACAGAGTGACAAAAACACAGAGAGACAGAGTGACAAAGACAGAGAGAGAGAGAGAGAGAGAGAGAGAGAGAGTAGGGCAGGGCATAGCCAGAGATAGAGGCAGATGGTCACAAACACAGAGAAAGAGACAAAGACAGAGAGAGAGAGAGAGAGAGAGAGAGAGAGAGAGAGACAGAGTGACAGAGACAAAGACAGACAGACAGAGAGTGGGGCAGGGCATAGCCAGAGATAGAGGCAGATGGTCACAAACACAGAGAAAGAGACAAAGACACAGAGAGAGAGAGTGACAGAGACAAAAACAAAGAGACAAGAGTGACAGAGACAAAGACAGACAGACAGAGAGAGAGAGAGAGCAGAGAGAGAGAGACAGAGAGACAGAGAGAACAGCACCCTCAAGCTCTCTACCTGTCACAGGTATGACAGATACACAGCTAAGTCAATCCTCTCTCTCTCTGCGACAAAACTGTCGCTGGCAATATATCGATTTTTATTACACACACACACACACACACACAGGCTTCCACTGACTCTTTTGCATCCTTGAAAGATAACATCAACTGTCCCTCCTCTTCCTCCTCCTCCTCCTCCTCCTCCTCCTCTTCATCCTCTCCCCCGATCCTGTCTCGCTTCTCTTGCTCTTAATGTCTGCTAGCGAGACGCAAGCTTTTTCTGAGCTGCTCTGGAACAATCGGATTTTTTTTTTTTTTTTTTTTTTTTGCGCACATGTGTGTGTGTGTGTGTGTGTGTGTGTGTGTGTGTGTGTGTGTGTGTTCGTTTTTATTTTCCCCCTGTGCCCTTGGAAAGGAGACGGTCTCTTCTTTGTTTCTTTGTGAGGTGGTAGTGATGACGTTTGTTTGCTGACAAGAATGTGACAATCTTGTGTGCAAGGAATTGAGGGGCGTGTGTACGGGTTGTGTGTGTGTGTGTGTGTGTGTTTAATGTTGATAGTGTGTGCAGGTGGAAATCAGTGTGTGTGAGTGATGTTCAAGTGGGAATGGCTTGGCGTGAGGTGGGGTAAGGTGTTTTCCGGTGCGAGCGTGAAAAGTGACGATGATGATGATGGTGGTGGTGATGGTGATAATAATGCGTGTTGCTGCTGCTGCTGTTGTTGTTGCAAAGCCAGGTACAGGAAGGGTGGATGTCCCTTGTCCTCCATGCGTGACGGTGTGACAGGTAAATCAATCGACTTTCTGTGTGTGTGTGTGTGTGTGTGTTCTGTGTGTGTGTGTGTTGTGTGTTGTCTGTGTGTGTGAGGGGGGTTTGCGGTGTGTGTGTGTGTGTGTGTGTGTGTTGTGTGTGTGTGTGTCCGTGTCTGTGTCTATGTGTATTGTGTGTGTTGTGTGTGCGTGTGTGTGTGAGAGAGAGACAAAGAGAGAGAGCGTGAGTGTGAGTGCGTCTGTGTGTGAGTGTGTGTGTGTATATGTGTGTGGTGTAGTGCAGTGCAGTGCTGTGCAGTGTAGTGTAGTGTAGTGTAAGGTAGTGTGTGTGTGTGTTTGTGTCAGTGTGTGTGTTGTGTGTGTGTGTGTGTGTTTGTGTCAGTGTGTGTGTGTCTGTGTGCGGGTGTAATGTGTGAGTGCGAGTGTGTGTGTGCGCGCGCGTGTGTGTAGTGCAGTACAGTGCAGTGTAGTGTAGTGTAGTGTAGTGTAGTGTAGTGTAGCGTAGTGTAGTATAGTGTATGCGTCCACCCGTTCGTGCGTGCATATGCTCGTACGTGTGTGGTGAACGGGGAGGGAGGGAGGGAGGGTGATATTGCAGACAGTGGGGGAAAAAAAGAAAAAAAGAAAAGAAAAAGAAGGTGTGCATATTCAGAATTTAGGTGTGTGCGTAAACAGACTGCAGTCATCATTGCTTTGGTTTTCACATTATGTTGATCATCGATTTTTTTTGACTCACTTGTGTAAACAAAGTGAGTCAATGTTTTAACCTGGTGTTCGGTTGTCTGTGTGTGTGTGTGTGTGTGTGTGTGTGTGTCGTGTGTCCGTGTGTCTGTGTGTCCGTGGTAAACTTTAACATTGATATTTTCTCTGCAAATACTTTGTCAGTTGACACCAAATTAGGCATAAAAATAGAAACAAATTCAGTTCTTTCCAGTCATCTTGTTTTAAACAATACTGCACCTCTGGGATGGGCACCAAAAATAAAAAAGAAGCCTAATTATATGCAAACTGCATTTACTGTTATATTTATATTTTTTGTATTCTCTAAACTTGGCACTTTGACCTCTTATTCTGACACAACAACAAGAGGAGTCATTATTATCATTTTTTTGTTCAAACAGGAACTTCTTTTGCTAAGCATGGAATTTTTATTTATTTTGCAAACGTTTTGGTGCAGATAGTAAAAAAGGGAAATTACTCTGTAATTAATGCTAGGGGACTTAATTTATCACAAGCGAGTCTTGAAGGCCTTGCCTCTCTTGTTTTTCTTTTACCATATCAATACGGCATAGTACGATATAGCTTTACAGATGTCAAAAACTAGCTGTGTGTTGTCTTCACAAGTCTACAGCAAATCTCAGAATCATTGTTGGCGAGTATACTATAAGCAACATTGTATTTTGGTAAGTAATCGTGCGTTTAGAAATAAAAGCGGAAATGTTCTAGATGCTAAAATTTATCTTTTGTTTGTTTGCTTGTTTTTGATAGACGGTAAAAAAAACAAAAACAAAAAAACAAAAAAAAAAACGTGCTGTTGATTTTGAGCATTAAATCTACAGGCTAATGCCTATACTCATGCTTTTGGATATTGTCACAAGTTTAGACAATAGGAAAACCATCGTGCTGCTAAAATCACACCTCCCCCCCCCCCAAAAAAAAAACAACAGACTGCGATACGAAGCATCGGTTTTTTAAAAAAACCAACCGCATCATTGAACTGTGCCATCATCTGCAAAGGGGGAAAAATAATGAGATAGGGAATGTGGGTACTTAATTGACTGCATGCCCGCCACTGCTGAACCGACTGTGTTGGTTCTCCTGACATGATGTTTCTGCTCTATTGTTTGTTTGGGTTTTTTTTTGGTTTTTTTCTTCCCATCACCTGCCTGTATTCACAAGCCTGATTTCTTAACAGCATCATCCAGCGTGACAGTCTATTCTGACCTTTTCATCACCGATGTATGGTTTTCGCGCGCGCACGCACACACACACACACATGTATATACACATCCCACCTCAACAACGAAATTAGGTCAATGCAGCAGGTTTTCTCTCAAGAAAATCGTGCGATTTTTTTCTCCTTTTTTTTTTTCGTCATCTTTCTTTGCTCCTTAAGACTACTGCAAACTACCTCGCAAATGTCAGAAGCCTACCTTGCAAACGCACGCCACTCCCACTTTGAGTTGAAAGTATCAGTATCAGTAGCTCAAGGAGGCGTCACTGCGTTCGGTCAAATCCATATACGCTACACCACATCTGCCAAGCAGATGCCTGACCAGCAGCGTACCCCAACGCGCTTACGTTGAAAACTGTGCATAAAGTAACATACCTTGTGAACGCTCAACCTCCGCTTTGAAAAAAAAAAGAAAAAAAAAGAAAAAAAGATGAAAATGAGATACAAAACAAAACAAAACAAAATAAAATAAATGGAATAAAATAAAACGAGAGAGAGAGAGAGAGAGACAGAGAGAATATCACGAACTAATATTAATTCAGTTCCCAATTTTATGATGTGTAGCTTTACAAAACAGGGCAGATTTAGAGCTAGAGGTAAAAAAATTAGAACGGTTTGCACGAGACGTGGATGTGCGTCATTGAAGAACTCAGTCATGGCATGACGTTATTCCATGACGCGCAGTGTCTTGTTTCAACAGCCGTTTTGTTCTCATTTCCAAGATACTTAAGAACTATTTATTTATTTATTTGATTATTCATTTATTTGTTTGTTTGTTTATTCATTTAATGATTTGTTTCTTTATTTATTTGTCTATTTGTTTATTTATGTATCTATCTGTTCATTTATCTGTTTATTCATTCATTCATTTATAATTGAGCTCACCGTGCCATACGAAAGCAGAATGGAGGAAGCCCACATCTACAAGACCGAGAAGTTTGCTAGTCTAGCCAGCAGCCTGAGAGAATCTTGCTTCCAAGCCAAAGTCCTCGCTATAGAGATTGGTGCAAGAGGGTTTGTGGGCGCATCTGCATACAGCCTCATGAAACAGCTGTCAATTTCTGGCAGAGAGAGGACATGGGCTCTCAAGGCAATGGCAGAAGCAGCAGAAAAGAGTTCCAGCTGGATCTGGTCGAGGAGGAATGAAAATTAAATTTCCCTACTCAAACTAGGCGTTCGATGGCTCAGTGGTTAAAACGTCTGCCAGAAAAGGTGACTCAGTCCTGAAGTGGCGACCAACCTGGAGGCGCGGGTTCGAACCTGCTGAGGACCAGGAAAAAAGAAAAAAAAGAAAAGGCGGCAATACAAGGGCATCCAGGAGTCATGACCTGGGTGCGGCCCGGCCCCCTTTCAGTGTAAGGAGTTAAGGGCCGAAACGCTTGACTGAGGGGGGCTTCGTCTCTGAAGACCCTGTACTGTTCGGCTCTCCTTAGAGTTTCTTATCAATATTTATTGAATGTATCCATGTATGTACTTATATTTATTTATTTCGATTTATGCTATTTTATTGTGTTTTCCCTTGTTATATTAGATGCAGTGTAACGTATAATTGGATTTGTCCGAAGTCATTGACACCTTTTTCACCAACTGAACGGAACTGAACCTAACCTGAACTGAACCCTCACTCTCAAACCCGTCAGTTTCAGTTTCAGTAGCTCAAGGAGGCGTCACTGCGTTCGGACAAATCCATATACGCTACACCACATCTGCCAAGCAGATGCCTGACCAGAAGCTTCCAAAGTAGTTTATTGTGGTTCCTCTGCCATCTTGATTTGATTTGATTTATTGGTGTACTTAAACAACGCCTGTCCTCGGTCAGAGACCAAGCTCTAGGCGCTTACCAAATTCTGAGTCATTTGCATGGCAGGCTGGCTGCCAACGTGGGTAGAGCCGACTGACGGCTGCCATTGGGCGTTCATCATTCGTTTCCTGTGTCATTCAGTCAGATTTCAAGCACGCACGCACACACACACACACACACACACACACACACACACACACACACACACAGTCAGACAGACATGTAACATTTTACGTGAGTGACCGTTTTGTTTATATTTACCTCGCCTTGCTGGCAGCCAAACTCCGTTATCTTTCATAACAAGCAGTACATACGTTGATGTTGTGTTCCACAGGTGTAACGAAAGCACACGTGCCTGACCCAGGGAGCAAACGACCAACTTAATCATCCATCAAGTGAGACGTCCAGCACAGCACCGCACAGCGCAGCACTCCACGTTCCCCCTCCTCCTCCCCCTCCTCCTCCTAACCCATATCATCAGCAATTAAGGTTTTTGGCACGTGCATCTACCGAGTCTGACCACGGCTGCAACTGAACCAGCGCGTGCAGCCTTTGCTGTCTGCCTCTCTACTTCTGGAATGCCACCACATGTTGTTCCTTCTACACACACACACACACACACACACACACACACACACACACACACAACAATCACCGTAATACCGATCGCCGCATTTCTGGACTAGCACCAACATATACATACACACATACATACATGCACATACACACATGGCGTACCCCGATGTGAGAGTCATCGTCCCTCGCCGCCCTGTCCTGTTTTGAGTCAGACTCCTACCACTACCTGGGCTGCTACCAATCTGTGCATTCACCCCCACCCCCACCCCCCGCCACACCTCCCTCCTTCCCTCTCCCCCTCCCCACCCAACCTCTCTTCACTCCTACTACTACTACTACTACTACTACTACCTGGACTGCAACCAATCTGTGCATTTACTTCAGAATCGACCGCGTGAGTGCCGAGTACCGACTACTACAGTATCGGCGAGACGCACCTGCCGGCGTCGTCTCTGTGGTCAAGTCAAAGGACTGATAGGTAGTTGGACACACACATAACTCACATGTCCAGAGGAAGGACAGCACTCTGGACTGGACATGCCGGACCTTGTGATGATGCATGCTGACAACAACACGAAGCAGCTTTTCGAAACCGACTGGGAGGAGTGAGAGGAACGAGTATAGTCACTGATCGCTAAACCAAAAAATAAAAATAAAAAGGAAGATACACAGGTAGACAGAAAGGATAGACCGAAGGAGAAGGAGGAGGAGGAGGGTGATGGTGTGAGCCGATCAACAAGTTTAGTCTGTTTCTTCTCTGTGTCTTTCTTTCTCTCTGACTACCCTACCCCCCCCCCAGCCCCCACCCCCGCACACCACCACCACCACCACCACCACCATCAAAGATGAGGAATATACGTGAAGGAGTTCTGTTTCCGTTCCTGACGCCCTCTTCGGCATCGGCAGTCTGGCTGTTGGTTGGAGGTAAGTCTTTTCGAGTTTGTTTTCAATATTTTCTTCTTCTTTTTTTTCTTTTTTTCCGCTTACCTTTTACCTTATGCTGCTATAGACTAGCTTACTAACTGACTGACTGACTGATTAATTAATTGGCTGACTAACTAACTAACTAACTAACTAACTAACTAACTAACTAACTAACTAACTAACCAATTAACCAAATATCTACTTTCTTCTTTTCCGATTTGTTTCTATTCAATAAACCAGTACGTAACTAAGCAAACAGTAAACTAATTGAATGACTGACTGAGTGAGTGAGTGACTGATTAACTGATAGACTAACTAACCAACTAACTAACTAACTAAATAGCTGGGCATAATGGTAGAAGTTTAACGTACGAATCTTGTAGGAGGAAGGAAAAAATGAAGAGAGAAAATACTGCTTTATGATTGGATGGAAAAAAACAACAAATAAACAATGACCAGCAATACAACAACCATTGTGTATGCAATATTCGTGAAATTGTTGACTCACAATCCTTACAGTCAACGCAAGAAGAAAGGTGAAAGGGGCAGTGGGAGAGAGAGAGAGAGAGAGAGAGAGGGAGAGAGAGAGAGAGTAAAACAAACTGAGCGAAAAGTGACAGTGGTGTTTCAAGATTCCAAGTAAAAAAACGACGGGCGCAATAGCCGAGTGGTTAAAGCGTTGGACTGTCAATCTGAGGGTCCCGGGTTCGAATCACGGTGGCGGCGCCTGGTGGGTGAAGGGTGGAGATTTTTACGATCTCCCAGGTCAACATATGTGCAGACCTGCTAGTGCCTGAACACCCTTCGTGTGTATATGCAAGCAGAAGATCAAATACGCACGTTAAAGATCCTATAATCCATGTCAGCGTTCGGTGGGTTATGGAAACAAGAACATACCCAGCATGCACACCCCCGAAAACGGAGTATGGCTGCCTACATGGCGGGGTGAAAACGGTCATACATGTAAAGGCCCAATCGTGTACATACGAGTGAACGTGGGGGTTGCAGCCCTCGAACGAAGAAGAAGAAGAAGAAGAAGTAAAAAACATACTGGACAA
>NC_134881.1:19591095-19608595 GCF_041734735.1 Babylonia areolata
TCTGTCTTTTTTCTGTCTGTGTGTCTCTCTCTGTCTCTCTGTCTGTGTTCTAATTTGCAGATTATCATTTGCACTTTATCATTGACTTTTGTCATTGATAAGATTTTGTTATGGACTGTTGGTTCACTCTACCCCCTTCATGAGGGGCCACGGCCTTGATTGAATATACTATCCGTATCCGTATCTGTCTCTCTGTCTCCGTCTTTCTCTGTCTTTGCCCCTGTCACTGTCTCTGAATCTTTTGATCTTGATCTGTCTGTGTATGTACTGTCTACGTCTCTGTCGCTCTCCTCTGTGTGTGTGTGTGTGTGTGTGTGTGTGTGTGTGTGTGTGTGTGTGTGTGTGTGTGTGTGTGTGTGTGTGTGTGTGCCTCTCTCACCCCCCCTCTCCCCGCTCTCTCTCTCTCTCCCTCTCTCTCTCGCTCTCTTTCTCGCTCTCCCCTGTCCTTGAAGTTTGGTTTAATGGTGGTGTAGGAGACGAGAAAGCGTGTGGTGGACTGTTATGAACAAGACTGGTCAAGCAAACTAAATGGTTGTAATCGTTATGAACCACGCCGTTCCTTTGACTCATTGTTGCAGCCAGAAAAAAAAATCTATTTGATCTTACCATTTCTAAATTCAGATCGTCTTTCATTAAATTCAGATTTGGAGTAAACGAACTTAAAGTTCATGAGCGTTATAAGGATAGCTTAAAAACTATACATTTTTTGAAGGGTACGAAGATGAAATTCGTGTACTGGCAATTTGTCCATAATATGATATTCCGCGAAAGAAATACTCATCCAAGCATATATGCAACATCTAAGGATTCCCCTATTACCCAGCTTGCTTCAAAATGTCAACAGCATTGTGACAAGAGATGTAGCAATGTTTATTTTTTATGCGTTAACCCTTTCACCGCCAGAGCATAAAATTCCCTTGTGGTAAAAACACAGAAAAGACAGTGGCTAAGAATAGCTGAGGGTTCCCCATGCGATGTATAGAAAATATGGCCTATCCTACCACCGAAAATTAAGAGCAGTAAGTTCATGGATAACAGACCAATGAATGGTCACCTTTCAGTGACATGGGTCCTCTACCACGCCTGTGCATGAATGCGAGCTTGGCGGTGAAAGGGTTAAAAGGGAGAGCAGAAAGCGCTCAGTGTTAGATGAAAGACATGTTTGTAACTTACCCTTATTTTCTTTTTTAACTCACTCAGTACGGCCAGTCCTCTCTTCTCCTCTACACAGACCCCTCGGATGTCCAGTGGGTGTCTGAATGACCCAACCTTTAGCTTCTGTCGTCAGAATTGTGGTATTCTTTGTCAACATTCACCTCTTCCGTATAAGAGCCTTCTGCTTGCAATATTTTGATGATGGTAATTGGGATGAAACGCTGTTAACGTCGTCTCTTTCGCCGTTCGTATGGAGCGAGTTAATTTAGTTTAGTTATATTATGAGTTTATTCTTTCAAACAATTTGTTGTTCATCCAACTCAAGGTTTGGGTTTCATATGTGTGTGGCTACAACCACATACATCCCTTTGTATACAGGTCGGTGGCGTTACATTAAAACAGTTCTGAGTTTTGAGTTCTGAGTCCCCCCCCCGCCACCCCCTCTCTCTATCTGTCTCTCTCTTTCTCCTTCTCTTTCCTCATCACTTCTCTACATTTCTCTGTCCTTGTCTCTGTCTGTCTCTCTTCCTGTGTCTGTACTGTGGTGTGTGTGTGTGTGTGTGTGTGTGTGTGTGTGTGTGTGTGTGTGTGTGTGTGTGTGTGTTGTCTGTCTGTCTGCCTGTGTCTGTACTGTGGTGTGTGTGTGTGTGTGTGTGTGTGTGTGTGTGTGTGTGTGTTTTGTCTGTCTGTCTGTGTATCTGTGTGTGTGTGTGCGTGTGTGTGTGCGCGTGCGTGTTGTCTGTCTGTCTGCCCGTCTATCTGTCTGTGTGTGTCTGTGTGTGTCTTGTCTGTCTGTCTGTGTCCGTGTGTGTCTGTGTGTTTATCTCTCTTCTTTTTTGCTGCATACCGTGTTAGATCTAAATTTGAAAGGTGCAGATTTTGGTCACAGGATTTTATAAGATTCTATCAATGCGAGCATGTGTGCCCCCCACCCTCTCTGTCTGTCTGTCTGTCTCTTTCTTTCTCAAGGGTTTTTCCTTCCTTAGATTTTCATATCTATATGTGTACACGTTCTCATGTGGAGAGTCTGGTGGGGTGGCCTTTGCATTAATTAAAAAAAAAAAAAAACCTTTCTGCGTTCCTGCGCTCTCATCTTATTCCGTATCTCCACAGCAGTGAGCTGAAGGATGGTGGTAAGGGTTGCTTTGCGGTAGGGGGGGGGGGGGATGGGTGTGGGGGTAGTGGGGAGGGTGGGGAGCGGGGAGGAGGGGTGGGGGTCGGGGGGGTGAGGGGCGGGGGGGGAGGGGGGTGGTATTTGTCGGCTTCTGAATGTCACAAGACCTCTTGTCACATTGACAGCATCATCGATCGATTAGTTCGATCTTGCTTTGTTGCTTGTTGAGAGTGCTCCGCGGTGTACATGTAGCGGCGGTGGTGGTGGTGGTGTAGTGGTAGACACACCCTCGGCCGCTGTACTAGGAAGCGTGTGTTCCCAAAAGGGGGGTGAGGGGGGGATTTGAGACTGGGATACGTACCGGGGATTTGTACTCACAAACCCTATCCCTCCCTTCTTTTCCTTTCTTTCTGGGCCTTGATTGGGTGTTCTGGGTGCTGGTGGTCACTCAGATAAGACAAGAAAAACGAGGTCCCGTGTGTGTGTGTGTGTGTGTGTGTGTGTGTGTGTGTGTGTGTGTGTGTGTGTGTGTGTGTGTGTGTGTGTGTGTGTGTGTGTTATCTTCAGGTTTAACGTCTATTCACTACAAGTGTTATCAGACGGAAAGGAGAAAAGAAGTGGATAATTAAAAGAACGGGAATGCATGTGAATATTAGTGTAAGTAAGTGTTCATGTTATGTATTAGAGGAAAAAGTATATTACGAGAAATTAAAGTTTAAAGAGATTGTGGTGTGTAATGAATGAGGTGTCATAGGAGAATATGTGTATGCACATCAACAAGTATTAACTTGCATCAATATAAATATAAATAACGACATTGATTAGAATACATCAAAGGAGAATACCAACTGGGCTGGAGTTTTAAATTTCCGAAAACATTCTAAGCAATGAATAATCATTCAAAATCTTTTCAGTGGCTAATGGAATATTGGTAGAAGAGTCATTGACTACATCTTTTGGGATTAACTGTCTTATGCTTGGAGAATGGATGAGTAGATGGCTTACAGTTATTTGCTTACCGCACATGCATTTTATGTTGCTATAAAATTTTGTACGAAAGGCATTTAAACGAATTATATACATTAGACTTGTAATTTGTCTTGAATGTGCTGTTGGTGTCAAATTCAGAAAATGTTTGGAATTAGCTGCATTTTTTTGTGTTTACACAATATTGATAATATTGATTATTTGAATCTATAAGCAATTTCTTAAATCGATTTCTAGATACATTTTCAATACAACTAAAGCATTCATGTAGATCTAACTGGATGTCAAGTTGTACTGCGCCTTCGAAATTACGTGCTGCTCTTTAGCTGCTTGGTCTACCCACTCATTTGAAGATATTCCACAGTGCGAAGGTACCCAACAGAAAGTTATATTAATGCCCTGTTTTGTCAATTGATGAATAATATGTTTTATTTCCATTGTCATCTCAATTCGCTTCTTTGAATTTGGAGATTCTATAGCTTGTAATACTGACTTCGAGTCTACACATTATAAAATATCACATACAGTTTTCGGTATGTCTGAAATATAATCTAAAACCGTAAATAATTTATGGCTATAAGTCCAGCTCTGTGTGTGTGTGTGTGTGTGTGTGTGTGTGTGTGTGTGTGTGTGTGTGTGTGTGTGTGTGTGTGAGTTAGTGACTGTGCGTGTGTGTGTGTGTGTTTGTGTGTGTGTGTGTGTGTGTGTGTGTGTTAGTGACTGCGCGCGCGCGCGCGCGCGTGTGTGTTTGCTTTGTCATTGACGCATTCTATTTGTTTTGCTTATGAGTCTTAACTATTACCCTGTGTTTTTAGTATTTTAAACATTTTTTTCATCACAGTAATGTTAATTGGACATGTTCTAGGCCCGTGCGCTAAGAAGGTAGAGCGCATTTTGAGCATTACTACTACTACTACTACTACTACTACTACTACTACTACTACTACTACTACTACTACTACTACTACTACTACTACTACAACGACGACGACTTTTTGTATTGTATTACTTTTTTTGTTGTCACAACAGATTTTTGTGCGTGAAATTCGGCTTTTTTTTTTTTTTTTTTTTTTTTCCCCCAGGACAGCGCGTCGCTACACTGACAACGCCACCCTTTCTTTTCTGCCTGCAATTTTTTTTTTCCTATCGAAGTGAAATTTTCTACACAACTTCGCCCATGACAACCGTTTTGTTGCCATGGGTTCTTTTACGTGCGCTAAGTGCATGCTGCACACGGGACCTCGGTTTATCGTCACATTCTCACCCGAATGACTAGCGTCCAGTCCACCACTCAAGGTCTAGTAGAGGAGGAGGAGAAAATACTGTGGCGATTGTGCCAGGATTCGAACCATTGCGCTCAGATTCTCTCGCTTCCGAGGCGGACGGACGCGTTACCTCTGGGCCATCACTCTCACTACTACTACTACCACTGCTACTACTACTACTGCTGCTGCTGCTGCTGCTACTGCTACTACGATGGCGACGACGACGAATTAAGATGATATTACTAAGAAGAAGACAAAGAAGACTTTCAGAAGTAGAGAGCTGCGTCGTCTACGCCTCTGTTCTGCCTGGTGGCGTTGCATGCTCCCCCCTCGCCCCCCTCGCCCCACCCTGCTCCCCCCCCCCCTCCTCCCGCTTGTGCAATCCGCAAAGTGCGCTTCAGACGTTCGGCTCGGAAACCACAGGCGATGTACCTGTCGATGATAGTCATCTGCTGATGAAGAACACAACGCATCCATCATACATGCCCGTCTCCCCCGAAAGACATGAGACGATGAGACGATAGACCGAGTTCCCATGTGCAGCATGGACTTAGCGCGCGTAAAATAACCCACGGCAACAAAAGGGCTGTTCCTGGAAAAAAAAGAAACATTGAGTATAAAAAAAATCAAAAAAATCCACATCGATAGGAAATCAAATTAAATTGCAGTCAGGGAAAAAAACCAACAAAAAACAAGCAAACAAACAAACAAAACCAACGAAAAACGGAGATGGCGCTCTCAGTGTAGCGACGCACTCTCCCTTGGGGGAGAGCAACCCGAATTTCACACAGATATCTGTTGTTGCGACAACAACAAAAAAAAAAAAAAAGAAAAAAAAGAGTAACACAACAGAATAACATGATCAACCGTGGTGGTGATTGCTGACATATATCTTCAGTTGGTTTGATCGCCGTAATCTTCTTACTTATTGATGTTTCCGGGTGTGTCTGTCTTCGACTCTGTATTTATCTTGTATTTGTTTCGCTGGTAATGTCACCATGCGTGTTCGCTATCTCTCTTTGTCATCGTACCGAGCTCTGCTGTACCGTGGTGGATTGTTCTATATTGAATTGTGCTGTGATGTGCTGTGGTGTGGTGTGGTGTGATGTGGTGTGGTGTGATGTGATGTGCTGTGGTGTACTTTGCTGTGCTGTGCTGTGTTGTACTGTACTGTACTGCAGTGTATTGTGCTGTGTTTTGTTGTGCTGTACTTTGCTGTGCTGTACTGTACTGCGCTGTGCTGTCCTGTACTGTGCTGTGCTGTACTGTGCTGTGCTGTGCTATACTGTGCTGTACTGTACTGTGCTGTCCTATACTGTGCTGTCCTGTGCTGTGCTGTACTGTACTGTGCTGTCCTGTACTGTGCTGTACTGTCCTGTACTGTGCTGTACTGTGCTGTGCTGTCCTGTACTGTGCTGTGCTGTGCTGTCCTGTACTGTGCTGTGCTGTGCTGTACTGTACTGTGCTGTCCTGTACTGTGCTGTGCTGTACTGTGCTGTCCTGTACTGTGCTGTCCTGTACTGTGCTGTCCTGTACTGTGCTGTGCTGTGCTGTGTTGTACTGTGCTGTGCTGTGCTGTCCTGTGCTGTGCTGTACTGTACTGTGCTGTGCTGTGCTGTGGTTGCTGTACTACACTGCACTGTGCTGTGCTGTGCTACACTGTGCTGTCCTGTACTATACTGTACTGTGCTGTTTTGTGCTGCGCTGTGCTACACTGTGCTGTGCTGGGCTGTACTGTGGTGAGTTTGGCTGTGCTGTGCTGTGCTGTACTGTACTGGGATGACTTTTGCTGTGCTGTGCTGTGCTGTATTGTATTGTACTGTACTGTACTGTGCTGTGCTGTGCTGTACTGTGTTTTGCTGTGCTTTTTTGTACTGTACTGTACTGTCCTGTGCTTTGCTGTACTGTACAGTACTGTCTGTACTGTGTTGTGCTATGATGTGCTACGCTGTGCTGCGTTGTACTGCACTGTTAGTTGTTGTACTGTACTGTACTGTACTGTACTGTACTGTACTGTTGTACTGTACTGTGATTTGCTGGACTGTGCTGTGCTATGTTGTTCTGCAATGTCATGCACTGCACGTTTCTGTTCTCTCTTGCCCTCTGATGCAGTGTACAGTGGTGTACTGTTTGACAAGTCTTTTTTTAAATTTTTAAAAAAAATCCTGTTTCAATTAAGGAGAGAGCGAGAGAGACAGAGACAGACAGAGACAGACAGACAGAGACAGACAGAGACAGGGAGACAAGAATGAAACAAAAGAAATGGCGAATCCGAGACACAACTTCTCCAACGGTTTCAGCATTGTGCGTTCCACTTACAGAGCAGAAGCACGAAGAGCGGCGTCAATTGGATCAATCTCTATAGTGGAACCAGCAGCACAGTAAAACGTGACACCCTGGTAATGGATGAATATCAACAACAGGGTGCCTGCCATTTGGCTCACGACCCAGCAACGTTCGATACAGCCTTGAGGAAACTGGGTCGTCAGATCTTATGATCGTCTCCCGCCAAACAAAGCAGATTTTCGCACTCGATGGCTCACCATAAGAATAGTTGTTGTATTGTATTGTATTGTATTGTATTGTATTGTATTGCTCTGTTTTGTCACGACAGATTTTTCTGTGTGAAATTCGGGCTGCTCTCCCCATGAAGAACCGGTCGCACACACACATACACACACACACGCGCGCGCACACACACACACACACACACACACACACACACACACACACACACACACACACACACACACACACACTACATCACACACACACACACACACACACTACATCACACACACACACACACACACACACACTCTCTCTCTCTCTCTCTCTCTCTCCACCACACATACTACATCACACACACACACACACACACACACACACACACACACACACACACACATACACACACACACACAAACACACACACACACACACACACACACACACGCGCGGAAGAGAGAAGGAAGTCAGTGATAAGCACGGAAAAATAAATCGATAAATAAATGAATAGATAAATAAATCAATCAATAGATGAATATGTCAATAAATAATCAAAATAGATAGATAAATAAATAAAGAGATAGATAGATAAATAAACAAACAAACAAACCGATTTGTTAACCCACTCAGGGAACAGAGAAGAGAGCAAGAGAGAAACAACAACAAATACGATAACAACAACAACGACAACAATACAATAACAACAAGAGCAACGACGACGACAGCAACAACAATGACAACAATACAATAACAACAACAACAACGACAACAACAGCAACGACAACAAAATCAACAGCAACAACAACAACAACGACAACAATACAATAACAACAACAACAGCAACGACAACAACAGCAACGACGACGACAACAACAACAACAACGACAACAACGACAACAAAAACAACAGCAACAACAACAACGACAACAATACAATAACAACAACAACAACGACAACAACGACGACAACAACAGCAACGACGACGACAATAACAACAATAACGACAACAAAAACAACAGCAACAACAACAACAACGACAACAACGACAACAACAGCAACAACGACGACGACGACAACATCAACGACAACAGCAACAACAACAACAGCAGCGACAACAACGAAAACAACGACAACAACAGCAACAACGACAACAACAGCAACAACGACAACAGCAGCAGCAACAACAACGACAACAACAACAACAACAACAACAGCGACAACAACGAAAACAACAACAACAGCAACAACGACAACAACAGCAACAACGACAACAGCAGCAACAACGACAACAACAGCAACAACGACAACAGCAGCAACAACAACAACGACAACAACGACAACAACAGCAACCACGACAACAGCAGATGTCATACCAAAAGCCCACGTACGTCTTGTACCCTCCCCTCCCCCTAGCTCCCCTTCCACCCCCCCTCCAATCCCTCCCCCCTCCCCGCACCCCCACCCCCCTCCCCCCGCTTCAGAACCCCATGATGATAATTATGTGCCAGCAGTGTTATCAGTCATCTTCTTTGCCGTCAGTCACCAACCAGATGGAGAGCGAGGGCCACACGCTCAATGAGTTCCTAACCGTCCTCGGCTAGGCTGTTCCCATGTGTTTTATTTATTAACTTAGCGCTGGATGTTGTAGGTAAAGTAAGCAATGGCTGTTTAATATTAGAGATTCCCCCGTATAGCTAATCTGAAATTACTCATACCACAGTGCATGTAATGTATACATACCCTACTTCCCCCTCCCCCCCCCCCCCCCCCCCGCCTCGGCCCCCTCCCCTCTCCACACCAGAATCGTCATCTTTCCCTTCCCCTTCCCCTTCCCTCCCTTCCTTCCTCCCTCCCTCCCTCCCTCCCTACCCGGTTGACAATTCGCCTTTGTCTGAGGAAACGAGAGCAATGATGCATGAAACAGCAGGCACTGTGTGTGTGTGTGTGTATGTGTGTGTGTGTGTGTGTGTGTGTGTGTGCGTGTGTGTGTGTGTGTGTGTGTGTGTGTGTGTGTGTGTGTGTCTGTGGTGTGTGCTGTGTGCCTGTGTCCTAGTGTGCCTCTCTGTGTGTATGTGTGTATGTGTGTGTATGTGTGTGTGCGTGTGTATGTGTGTGCGTGCGTGTGTGTGTGTGTGTGTGTGTGTGTGCGCGTCTGTGTGTCTGTGGCTGTGTGCCTGTGTCCCTAGTGTGCCTCTCTGTGTGTATGTGTGTATGTGTGTGTATGTGTGTGTGTGTGTGTGTGTGTGTGTGTGTGTGTGTGTGTGTGTGTGTGCGTGTGCACCTCTTTGTGTGTGTATGTGTGTGTTTGCACGCGCCTGTGTTTGTGCCAATACAACAGAACAGAGCAGAAAGGAACACAATGAGCAATCCAAGAATTATAGAACAGAATACAATTCGATAGAACATAAACACATCAGAACAGAACAGAATGCCACGAAACCTTAAAAGTCAAGCAAGTGCCCTGCGTCTCTTGAGTCTTGAAACAAAGTTTACAAGACACGTATCACACACACACACACACACACACACACACACACACACCACACACACACACACACAAAGAAACACGCTCACACAAAACCATTCCTTACCTTATAATACAACATAATACTCTTTTTTTAAAAAAACTAATCCATAGCCTTTCACACAAAATAAAAAAAAGACTGAGCTCTAAAAGGAATCGGTGGAGAAGCCATTGGTCATAATTATGACACCTGCACCTGTGTGAGTCAGGTTATGTCCTTCCAGAAAGCGCCTTATAAATATTATTATTAGTATTAGTATTATCAGTAGTAGTGTTTTGATGTATTTATCTATTATTTTTTATTCATATTATTTATTAATTTATTTATTTTATTTATTTATTTATTTAAAAAGAAATAAAAGCTTTGTTATTTTTTTATTTTATTTTTTATTATATTTTATTTTGGGGTTACGCTGCTGGTCAGGCGTCTGCTTGGCAGATGTGGTGTAGCATGTACGGATTTGACCGAACGCAGTGACGCCTCCTTGAGGCCACTGATACTGATACTGATACTGATACTGTCCACGCGCCTATCTGCAACCAGATCTTTGAACCAGCGCAAACGAGCTACATTGTATTATTGTTATCTTTTTTTTTTTTTTTTTTAAATGTTATGAGAAACTCCCGCTCAGCTAATCTGGATTACACCACACCACAGACCATGTAATAAAGTATGACCCCCTCCCCCCTCTCCACCTCCTCCACCCCCCACCCCAGCCTTCTCCCTTTCCCTTCTCCTCCAAGCTACCTACCTTGTCTGATAAAACGAGAGAGAAATAATGCATAATAGAGCAGGCGTGTGTGTGTGTGTGTGTGTGTGTGTGTGTGTGTGTGTGTGTGTGTGTGTGTGTGTGTGTGTGTGTGTGTGTGTGTGTGTGTGTGTGTGTGTGTGTGTGTGTGTGTGTGTGTGTGTGTGTGTTGTCTGTGTGTGTGAGGAGGGTTTGCGGTCATGTGTGTGTGTGTGTGGATGGGGGTGGAGTTGCAGTCGTGCGCGTGTGTATATGTGGATGTGATATTGTGTGTGTGTGTGAGAGAGAGAGAAGAGAGAGAGAGCCATATTCGACCATCTGTGAAAAGAAATCCGCTCTGATAGGCACAAAAATACACAGGTATACACTCAAGGCCTGACTAAGCGCGTTGGGTTATGCTGCTGCCAGGCATTTGCGTAGTAGATGTGGTTTAGCGTATATGGATTCGTTCGGACGCAAGTGATGCCTCCTTGAGAACTTGAAACTGAAATTGAAACATCCCCACGACGGGCGCAACAGCCGAGTGGTTAAAGCGTTGGAGTTTCAATCTGAGGGTCCCGGGTTCGAATCACGGTCACGGCGCCTGGTGGGTAAAGGGTGGAGATTTTTACGATCTCCCAGGTCAACATATGTGCAGACCTGCTAGTGCCTGAACCCCCTTCGTGTGTATACGCAAGCAGAAGATCAAATACGCACGTTAAAGATCCCGTAATCCATGTCGGTGTTCGGTGGGTTATGGAAACAAGAACATATCCAGCATGCACACCCCCGAAAGCGGAGTATGGCTGCCTACATGGCGGGGTAAAAACGGTCATACACGTAAAAGCCCACTCGCGTATAATTATGCGAGTGAACGTGGGAGTTGCAGCCCACGAACGCAGAAGAAGAAGAAGAAGAAACATCCCCACTCTTTCGACCAAGAGAGCTCGAGGGCAGTCGGCGTTGGGCCAGATAACCCCCCAAGGCCACAGTCGTAAGAGCCAGTGTAATATTGCCTGCAAATTTGTGAGTAATAGTCCTTTACAGAAGAATAAACTATTCTATCGTTGTGCACCCACCAATAACTGGATTTTAACTAGTGCCGCGAGCTGCATATTAATATTATTATTATTATCGTTATCGTTGTTGATATTACTGTTATTATTATTATTTGTATTTTGTGTATTTGTATTTCTTTTTATTACAACAGATTTCTCTGTGTGAAATTCGGGCTGCTCTCACCAGGGAGAGCTTGTCGTTATACTACAACGCCACCAATTTTTGGGTATTTTGTCCTGCGTGCAGTTTTATTTGTTTTTCCTGTCGAAGTGGATTTTTCTACAGAATTTTGCCAGGAACAACCCTTTTGTCGCCGTGGGTTCTTTTACGTGCGCCAAATGCATGCTGCACACGGGACCTCGGTTTATCGTCTCATCCGAATGACTAGCGTCCAGACCACCACTCAAGGTCTAGTGAAGGGGGAGAAAATATCGGCGGCTGAGACGTGATTCGAACCAGCGCGCTCAGATTCTCTCGCTTCCTAGGCAGACGTGTTACCTCTAGGCCAACACTCCACTATTATTATATTAGCTTAATTTATTTACTTATCTATTAGATGATTCCCGTTCAAATAATCTGAATTACACACACCACAGTGCATGTAATGTATGCCCCCTTGTAAGCCCACGATTTCTTGCAATCCGACGATTTCTCTCACTTCGGAAGAAATCGTGGGACTGCGAGAAATCGTGGTCGTTCCCCCTCCCACGTTTTCTCTCAATTGGAGGCAAACCCCATGATTTCGTGCAATTGGAGGCAAACCCCATGATTTCTCGCAGTTGAGAGATAACGAGGAGGGAGGAGGGGGGGGAGGGGTGTAAGCCCACGATTTCTCGCAATCCCACGACTTTTCTCCAACGTGAGAAGAGAAATCGTGGGACTGCCTGAAATCGTGGGCTTACACCCCGCCCTCCCCTCCCCTCTTCACCCCCAAAATCGTTTTTCTCCCCACCCCCACCCCCCACACACACACTTCCCTCTACTCAGTTGACAAGTTACCTTGCCTGAGGAAACGAGAGAGTTAATGCATGAAACAGCAGGCCTCTCTCTCTCTCTCTCTCTCTCTGTGTGTGTGTGTGTGTGTGTGTGTGTGTGTGTGTGTAATGATAGAGAAAGAAGGAGTTTGGACAGTGTTGTTATAATTTATCATGCAGTGCTTCAGGCAAGAAACAGCCGACGGAGGGCTATGTAAAACTATTTTTGTAAGCGGTTTGGAAGTTTGAGAGTGAAAGCGTTTAGATGTGTCTCCAAACAAGGTGTAGTGCAATGATATGAATACACTTGTTGTTGGTAACACAGTGTCACACATACCCTCAGTAATCAAAATGCCTTCGATGGTTTGAAATATGTATCTTTTCGTCTCATAGAAAGTATTAGTATTGTTCTTTTTTTTCTTCTTTTTAAAAATTGTTTAATCTGTCTCTCCAGTAACTGTTCGTTTCACCTTTTGAAAAAGACTAACTAAAATCGTAATGATTATTTCGGTGCTAATGAATTTTCGTGTGATGTATATGTTCCAGTTCTAACGATGGCCACAGGACTGGGGGATAGTTATGGTAAGTTTTGTGCCTCTCTCTGTCTCTCTGTCTGTCTGTCTGTCTGTCTCCACTGTCACTATCACTATATCTGTCTGTTCAGTCAGCCTCCCCTTCTTTGTTTTTGTTTTTTCTTCCCCTTCTTCCGCTCTCCACCACGCCCCTACCCTATTGTCCTCGTTGTTATTCATCTGTCGCGACATTGTATTGTACATAAATTCTATGTTTATGTTTGCACATGCTTATGTAATTTTGACGTTGGTGTTATGATTTAACTCTCGCTTTTTTTCTCTAAATTATTATTCTTGTCCGGAGGGCCGGATGTAAACAAGTACTTTGTGCTTCATAAATTAAAATTTCGTTCGTTCGTTCTCTCTCTCTCTCTCTCTCTCTCTCTCTCTCTCTCTCTCTCTCTCTCTCTCTCTCTCTCTCTCTCTCTGTGTGTACACACTATGTATCTGTAGGAGTGTTTAAGTGTAGGAGTGTTTATTGCTCATTTACATTTGCCCCTCTTCATCTCTCTTAACATGTATGTGCACGTGTGTGTGTGTGTGTGTGTGTGTGTGTGTGTGTGTGTGTGTGTGTGTGTGTGTAGGCAATGCCTAAAATCATTATCCTTGGGTAATCAAGATTTTTTCATCTCTCTCTCTCTCTCTCTCTCTCTCTCTCTCTCTCTCTCTCTCTCTCTCTCTCTCTCTCTCTCTCTCTCTCTCTCTTTCTAAAACTATTTGTTTGATAAAATGGAGAATCTATGAATGATGTAACGTTAATGACAATGCCATTCTACTTAAACAGGAAATGTTAAAACAAAATGCCATGCAATGCATTCTTTTTCTTCTTCTCATTATTATTATTATTATTATATTCTGATCTGTACCTTTCCTTTTATATACGTTTCATAACCATCAGTTATAATTGTTTAGTATTGTGTAGAGTTAAGCAGACTCTTGTTTGGGGAGGGAAGGGGGGGGGGGTTGGGTGTCGAAAAAATCACATCAGTGTTTATCTTTTATCCTCGGCAATAAAGGTTGGTTGTTGTTTTTTTTCAAATAGTATATTATACCAACTTTTATTTCGATCCCATTCTAATCGGAAACACGTTAAGCTGCTGGTCAGGCATCTGCTTGGCAGATGTGGTGTAGCGTCTGTGGATTTGTCCGAACGCAGTGACGCCTCCTTGAGCTACTGAAACTGAAACTGAACTCTAATCGGAAACAATGCGCGCAGACAGAGAAACCATTTCTTATCAAAATTGTCTTGAGTAAGGAATGTAAAAGAACCAAGAAATGAGAAATGATTAAAGAAAGACATAATAAATGAGAGAGACAGAGACAGATAAGCGAGAGAGAGAGAGACAGAGAGACAGAGAGTGACAGAGAGACAGAGAGGCCCAAACACACTGTTAACTTCAAACAAAAGACTCGCTTGTCAAATGAAAAGGGACGATATGTGTAAAGGACGAACGTATGTAATGTTTCAATGCCCATAGGGGGCACACGTAAAAAAAACACCTTGCCTTGCCTTGCTTTGCCTTGCCTTGCCGAACAGGTAGATTTTTTTTTTTTCAAACAAACTGAACGACTTGTAGTACTGTCTGTGTGAAAAGAATGACCAGAGATAGAGAGAGAGAGAGAGAGAGAGAGAGAGAGAGAGAGAGAGAGAGAGAGAGAGAGAGAGAGAGTGGATAGCGTGGTGTCAGAGCTACAAAAAGAAATCAAAGAGAGAAACGCATGGAGTCATGACTTTGAGATCGATGCAAAAGTTCTTGATCCCCCCCCCCCGCCCCCCCTTCTTTCTTTCTTTTTTTTCTTATCATAGGCTAGAAAGCATAATTCAGTTCTCCAGATTGCACCACTTCTCTGTGTGGTGGCTTAATCACACATATAAAGAACCTGGTCTTGTATTGTATTGTGTGTCTACTAGAGTGCGGTGGCTTCATCAGGGTGTCCTCGGCGTCGTCCGGCACTTTGCAGAGCCCCGGGTACCCAGGCAACTACCCTAACTACACGCGCTGCATCTGGATCCTGGAGGCTCCCGCGGAGAACGTGCCACAGTTAACCGTCGACTTCGTGGGCGAGATGTACGGTTCTGCCTGCAGTGACTACGTGGAGGTATGATGATATGATGTAGTGTAGAATAATTCGATAGGCCTACAGAACACTTTTTTTTTTGGGAGGGAGGGGGGGGGGGGGGGAGGAGGAGGTGGAGGCGGGTCTGAGTGGGAGGGGGGGGGGGTCTCCATCCTCCTCTTTTTCCCCCCACTTTTATCATTTCTTTTTCTTTCTTTTGTTTTCTTAATAAACTATAAACACAGGCTTCACTCACACACACACACACACACACACACACACACACACACACACACACACACACACACACCGCAAAATGATAGCTTTCTTTCATTCGTTTTTAACCTATTGTCTGGCGCAACAGTTGCCCCAGGTTGAATTGCGGCATACGATCTAGGATATTTTTGATGACTGAGAGAGAGAAAGAGTGTAACAGTGTGTGTGTGTGTGTGTGTGTGTGTGTGTGTGTGTGTGTGTGTGTGTGTGTGTGTGTGTGTGTGTGTGTGTGCACGCGCGTGTGCGTGCTTGTTGTATGTGTGTGCGTGTACATGTGTGGACAACAACAACAACAAGAACAACAACAACGAAAAACAACAACAACAATAACAGCAATAGCTGTAACAATAACAACAACAACAACAAAACAGCAACAACAAAAAAACACACACACACAAAACAACAACAACAACAAAAAAACACGGCACCACTCTGCTAGCAACGGCAATCTAGAGTTGAAACATAATACTTACTTGTCCATGCCACATTCAACATATACCTAGCTGTCTGGGTATCAAATTATAAAAGAAAAAAAAGGCAACACACACACACACACACACACACACACACACACACACACACACGAAAAAAACAAACAAACCAACGAACAAACCTACTCTGAAAAATAAGTTCCATTCTTGTGCAAATGTAGCCCCCAGGAAGAATTAATGCCTGTCGCCTTTTGTGTCAAGATTTCGGCAGACGGGTCATAAAAAACAACGTAGGGGTTGTGGATGACTGGCTGACGTAGGTTCTTTGAGGCGGTTAGAGCGAGTGCTGGGAGCAATGGAATGTCTCCCCCCCCACTAAATGAAAGGCCTGTTCTTCTGTCTGTCTGTCTCTACCTGTCTGTCTCTCTGCCTCTCTCCTCTCTGTCCCTCTCTCTTTCTCCGTAAACCCTCCCCCCCCCCCTCTCTCTCTCTCTGTCCCTCTTTCTTTCTCCGTAAATCTCTCTCTCTCTCTCTCTCTCTCTCTATATATATATATATATATATATATGTATATACAGTTAGAGAGAGCGAAAGAAAGAGAGATCTCTGTGTGTGTGTGTGTGTGTGTGTGTGTGTGTGTGTGTGTGTGTGTGTGTGTGTGTATGTATGTGTGTGTGTGTGTGTGTGTGTGTGTGTGTGTGTGTGCGCGCGCGCGTGTTAGTGAGTGTGTGAATGTGTATGTATGTGTGTGTGTATGTCTTTCTCTCTCTCGCTCTGTCTCTTTTTTCTTTCTTTCTCTCTCCTGTTTCTGTCTGTCTCTGTCTCTCTCTGTCTTCCCCTCCTCTCTCCGCCCCCCCCCCCCATCCCCGCCCCTTTCTCTCTCTCTCTCTCTGTCTGTCTGTGTCTGTCTCTGTGCTGTCAGGGTATTAGCAATGGGCAAAGTGTTCAAAGCGAGCTGTTCCCTTGCTTTCAGATCGTGACGGGTCATGCGTATTCCTGGTGCGAATGTTTCGTTATGTGTGTGTGTGTGTGTGTGTGTGTGTGTGTGTGAATGTGTGTGTGTGTGTGTGTGTATGTGTGTGTGTGTGTGTGAGTGTGTGTGTGTGTGTTAGTGTGTGTATGTGTGAGTGCGTGTGTGTGTGTGAGAGAGAGTGAGAGAGAGAACAGCGTGCGTGCGTGCGCGCGTGTGTGTGTGTGTTAGTGTGTGTGAGAGAGAGAGAGAGAGAGAGAGAGAGAGAGAGAGAGAACAGCGTGCGTGCGTGCGTGTGTGTGTGTGTATGTGTGTGTGTGTGTATGTGTGTGTGTGTGTGTGTGTGTGTGTAAGGGTGGCTGTATATGTGTAAATGTGTGTGTGTGTGTGTGTGTGTGTGTGTGTGTGTGTGTGTGTGTGTGTGTGTGTGTGTGTGTGTGTGTGTGTGTAAGGGTGGCTGTATATGTGTAAATGTGTGTGTGTGTGTGTGTGTGTGTGTGTGTGTGTGTGTTTGTCTGTGTCTGTGTGTGTTTGGGAGCGTTTGATGTTCTTCACAGACGTAGCATTCGACTTTTCCAATTCCTAAACTGAATACAAAGCGAAAGAAATCACACACACACACACACACACACACACACACACACACACACACACACACACACACAGAGAGAGAGAGAGAGAGAGAGAGAGAGAGACACACACACACACACACAAACACACACACGCACGCATGCACACACATAGGCCAATTTCCCTTCAAACAGAAGAGTTTCAATTCAAACACAAAGATCCGTATTACACAATGCAGAATATTTTATCAATCTCAATAAGAGAAACTGATGTGTGATGTATTATGCGCAAACGATACACGATACACGA
>NC_134881.1:19613595-19621095 GCF_041734735.1 Babylonia areolata
GTTTCCTGTGTCATTCAATCAGATTTCAGACGCACACGCATACACACTCAGACAGACATGTAACATTTTCGTTTTCGGGGGTGTGCATGCTGGGTATATTCTTGTTTCCATAACCCACCGAACGCTGACATGGATTACAGGATCTTTAACGTACGTATTTGACCTCCTGCGTGCGCATACACACGAAGGGGGTTCAGGCACTAGCAGGTCTGCACATATGTTGACCTGGGAGATCGGAAAAATCTCCACCCTTTACCCACCAGGTGCACCGAGATTCGAACCAAGGACCCTCAGATTGAAAGTCCAGCGCTTTAACCATTCGGCTATTTTACGAATATGAAAGAGAGAGAGAGAAGTGGGTTTGGAGGAAGGGGGTGACGGAGGTAGATAGGGATGGATAAAAAAAAAGAATGGGAGAAGAATGAGAGAGGGGGATAGAAGAGAAAAAATCAGAGAGAGTGTGAAAGAAAATGAGAAATAGAGAAAAGGAGGAGGGGGTGTGGGGTTGGAGAAAGAGAGGTGGAGACAGAGACAAAGACAGAGGTAGACAGACAGAGAAGGAGAGAGACAGACGGATATACAGACAGACAGACTGACAGAAAGACAGACAGACAGAGGCGATGCGTTGCGTTGCTCAAAACGTGGTACATTTTAACCTTTTCACTGCCAAACTCGCACTTATGCAGCAGCTAGGTAGAAGACCCATGTCACTGCAGGGTGACCAGATCCATGAACCTACTGCTCTTAATGTTCGGTGATAGGACAGGCCATATTTTCTACACATCACAGGGGGAATTCCCAGCTATTCCTAGACACCATACTTCTGTGTTTATAGCACAAGGGAATTTTGCACTCTAAATTGACTGGCGGTGAAAGGGTTATTAAAACATGGATGTCTGTCGCAGCCAAAGACGCACGGATGGGCATAGGCTTCGCCGTGGGCGTGTCCGTCTTCGTTCTGGCCGCGGCCCTGGGCCTGCTCCTGGAGAAACGCCACAACTGGGAGAAGGAAAAAGGGGCCAGCAAGAGCGCCGAACCCTTACCCCTGAAGAGACACGGCTGGGCCTCCTTCGGCAAGGACAACAAGATCGCCACGGGCAGCAACAACAACGCCGCGCCCCCCTCGCCCAAGGTGTCCTCGCCGTGTGCCATCAATGTGTCGGAGATTGCCTGAAACTGGGTGGGAACTGGGAACCTGAACCGCCTGGGTGTCTTTTCTCTCCTCCTTTGTGTGTCCTCTTACAGCAACGGCAGATACGTGAGTCGGTCTGTGTGCTGATGTCTCCAACGTTGGAAAAATGAAATGAAGATTCGTTCCTTCATTCATTCAGTTGTTCTCCTCACCTTACCTACGCCTGTTGTGCGCCCGTGTGGAGGACTCAGGCCTGGCCAACGAGCGCTCTCCAGCTATCCCAGTCTTGTGTCCGGGTGTACGCTATATGTTATGTCTCGACAAGCCAGTGGACCGAAACAAAATCCAGGTGTACAGACATACCCTGTGATATATACACAGAGGCTGTACTGAAATACATACCAAACTCTTTATCATGCACATCATTTTAACCTGAACACAAGTCACACGAAGGCCTGGGATAAATGCCAGGTGTACAGACGTACCCAGTTATATACAGAAGCTGTACTGCAATGTAAACCATTCTCTTTATCATGCACAACATTTAAACCTGAACTCAAAGTCACACACAAAGGCCTGGGATAAATGTTTTTCATCAACAGAACAAAGCCGGCAGTGAAACTTAGTGACTGGTCACCTGGCGAAATAGACTGCAGGCTACAATGACTAGCCCAGACAGCTGACTTGCACACTCAACCGTAATTCTGTGGTTGTGCCCAGTCATGTGGGACAGGATAAGTCTAGACAGTGTGGTGGTGAACACCTGAGTTGTATCAGCTGAAAAACAAACAAACAAACAATAAAAGACAAACATATCTATAATTATGTATGTATGTATGAAGTATATCATGGCCATGCATTTGGTGAATCATGCCTTACTATATTTTTTAACTATTCAGGGGGATGTGTTGATGCAAATTCTCGAAGTCTCGTGTGTCTTATGGAAATCACTGTATGCTTTGGGCTCGTTTTTTTCCGTTGTGTTGCTTGACACACATTAGGTAAGCAAAGTGGAACTAAACGGCTTTTTCCTGCTTCAACTGTAGATCACAAGGGTTCTATCAGAATCCGGCAAGTGTGATTTATCTTAATTTGTTATAATCGAATGCTGCATCCAAGACAATGTCGTTAGTTTGATGCGGTTAATTGAAGCTGGATGTAACATGAATCAGTGTAAGCACTGCCCAATGGAAAATGCCACAAGGTGTTAATGTTACCCAGTATTCGGATTATGCTGTTTAGAATTTCGTTAAAAAAAAAATAAATTGGCAGTTCTTAATAGATTACCTCGAAGGTGCAACCTTGATATCTGTGATTAATGTCATGATTATATGGACTTGTGATTTATATCAAACTTCAGGCCTTTCCCTCTTTGCTTATTTGTACTGATTTCAATACACCACGGAGCAATCAAGCAATTTAATTCAAAGCGCGTTGGTTTCACTGATCAGACGAAGCTTCAAATTTGAACTTCCCAAATATTTCACTGCAACAAATACGAGCGTATTTTTGTCTCCGCGGTTTATCGGTCTACTACATTTAGATTTCCCAGTTTTGCATCTGTTTATCCACCAGACAAAATCAACGTTTTGTTGCATCTGGTTATTTATCAGACGAAATCAGACAAAGTACCTGACAAACGGGATGTTTCCGTATGGACACAAGATCAGTGTGTACACTTGTTTCCGATTCCTTGTAGCATACTGTGGGTTTAGACTGCCCAAAACCCGCTCCACCAAGCGCTCCGAGAGAAAACCTGGCCCGACCCAATCCCAGCGGCCCTTAAGCTCAACGGAGGACTGGAGGACCTGCGACGAACTGCCGCCTTCGTCGAGGAGACGGGGGAATCCATGTGATAAATGACGAACGAGACGACGAGTGCTCAATACGATTCTGGTTTTTATTCCAGGGCAATACAATCCCTAGGCCTTCTTAGCTGATTGCAAACAACACTACTCTTGACTGGTGACTTTAAAACTCACGACGTAAAGTAGTGACGAAGAAGAGATGAGCGGTAGGTGTTTTGATATGTGGGACAGGGGCGGTGAAGGGGGTTGTGGGGTGGGGTGGGGGTGGGGTCAATTCTGGGTGTCCCTGTCATTTAGGATAAGGCTGTTGTCTGGCTGTTGAGGTGTCGGTCAGCAATATAAACATGTTTTCTTTGTAAACATTGTTTCGTTTAGCTGTGTATCTAACTAACTACACGTATTCATGGTAACCTTTCCCCTGTCTGGAAACAAGAGATGTACTCGATTCGATGTACTCGATTCAATGTGCTTTCTTCAATCAGACAACATTTAATGGATACAGCTTTTGTTGTCTCCCTTATGTTAACATTGTAACTGTTGAACAAACCGTAAGTTTCCGGAAAAAATGGCTGTTTTTGAAATTAGGATTGGTCCCCGGAGAACCCCTCCCCCAAAAAAAAAAAACAACAAACAAACAAACAAAAAAACAAAAACAAAAAACAAACAAACAAAACAACAACAACAACAAACAAACAAAAAAGAAACCTTCTGCTATTTATGATAGAAATAGGTGTTGGAACTATTCAAGAGACATAGGTGTTTGAAATAACACTCAGTGAGGGCTTATCCTTGTATGCTTCAAGTATGAATTTCATATTAACGAGTTCAGTCTTATCTTCAGAGCCCAGCCTACGCGAGAGGTTGAACCAAAACATCAGTGCTTGTGAGTGTCTTCAAAGTGGCATCTTTATTATTTTGCGGCGGGTGGATCTGGTCCTGTCTGGTCTGGTACCGCAGAACTTTCATATCATTGTGATCATCTCTGGCAACGAAGTTCCAGACTGAACTGGAGAGACATAGGTTTAAAACATACTCCCAGTCCTTTCATCATCGTCCTTTCACTATCACCAACCAAAGATTTTCGTGAGAAATTTCTTCTTCTTCTTCTTCTTCTTCTTCGTGGTCTGCAACTCCCACATTCACTCGTATGTACACGAGTGGGCGTTTACGTGTATGACCGTTTTTACCCCGCCATGTAGGCAGCCATACTCCGTTTTCGGGGGTGTGCATGCTGGGTATGTTCTTGTTTCCATAACCCACCGAACGCTGACATCGATTACAGGATCTTTAACGTGCGTATTTGATCTTCTGCTTGCATAAACACAGTTCTTGTTTCCATAACCCACCGAACGCTGACATGGATTACAGGATCTTTAACGTGCGTATTTGACCTTCTGCTTGCATATACACACGAAGGGGGTTCAGGCACTAGCAGGTCTGCACATATGTTGACCTGGGAGATCGTAAAAATCTCCACCCTTTACCCACCAGGCGCCGTCACTGTGATTCGAACCCGGGACCCTCAGACTGGCAGTCCAACGCTTTAACCACTCGGCTATTGCGCCCGTCTCTTCTTCTTCGTTCGTGGTCTGCAACTCCCACATTCACTCGTATGTACACGAGTGGGCGTTTACGTGTGTGCGCGTTTTTAACCCTGCCATGAAGGCACCGTTTTCGAGGGTTCGTGAGAAACAAGACGCTAAGTCTTCCTGCACGTGGCGGAAGGAGTGGACTGGGTCCCGCCGTCCTATACCGAACCACAGTTGTTACTTTCCCTGTGGTCGAAAAAAAAAACAACCCACGAAAGGCGATGAAAACCCTTTATAAAGTCTGACGATGTGCTGAAGACGAAATCATCAGCGCCAGAAACTGTGAAGACTTTGACTTTGCAGAGGTGTGTGTGTGTGTGTTTGTGTGTGTGTGTGTGTGTGTGTGTGTGTGTGTGTGTGTGTGTTTCTGTGTGTGTGTGTGTGTTTCTGTGTGTGTGTGTGTCTGTCTGTCTGTCTGTGTGTCTGTGTGTGTGTCATGCATCGATGGCACAACCTCTCTCTTCTTTCTCAGCACCATTGGTTTTGTGGTGAGAACATCGCTTCCTGTACCGTACCTGCAGACTGTCTTCCCCGATATGGAGCTGAACACATTATTTTAGCAGAAATATATGTTTCTGAAGGAATCGAGTAATGTCTTCAGTGGCTGTTGCTGCTGCTGCTGCTGTTGCTGTGGCAGTGATGAACTGTCGTGTAGAGAGATGTGCAGCTTGAAAGATTCCTGTTCTTTGGATCAAAGTGCGGGTGCCGTTAGTTTTTAGTGTTGTGATATGTTGTTGTAGATTCGATGAACACTATACTTTCCTACTACCACTAATACTACTACTGCTATTACTACTACTACTACTAGTTCTAGCACCACCACAACCACCACCACTACTACGATCACTTCAACCACCACTACCACCACCACCACCACCAGAACAACAACAACAACAACTACTACTGCTACTACGACTACCACGACAGCTACTTCCACTACCACCACCACCACGTCCACCACTACTACTACTACTACTGCGACTACCACTACTGTTACTTCCACCACCACCACAGCTACTACTACTACTACTTCCAGCACCACCATCACCACCACCACCACCACCACCACCACCACCACCACTACTACTTCTACCACACCACCACCACTACTTCTACCACACCACTACCACTACTACTACTACCACCACTACTACTACTACCACTAAAACAACAACAACACCCACTACCACTGCTGCTACCACCACTACTACTACAACCAAGATGGCGCCCATATCGTGAAGGTCTAATTGACGACATCACTTCTTCTGGAACCTTCTGACGGGAGAACAGGAAGTTGAGGAGGAGGAGGAGGAGGAGGACAGGCTGGTGCCTTTCCCTTCAGGCAGGATCTGGAACCAGCGGCATCTCTCTCCCCCCTTTTTTTTTTTTTTTTTTTTTTTTTTGGTGTGACATCGCTCCTCAAACTCCAGTCTACGTCCTACAGGACTGCATGCCCTCTACACGAAGACCTGAGGAAGGTGCCAGATCTGGCCCAGTCCCAGTCCCGCAGCGCTCCAGGGCAAGCATGTTGTGGGGGAACGTCGACAGAGCTCCAGCGGACATGCGGACTTTGTCATTCACTCCTGCCAAAGGACTGAGCTTCTGATCATGCATGGGGCCTAGTGGGAACGCTGAAGAAGAAGGAGGAGAAGGAGAAGAAGAAGGAGAATGTGGTGTGGCTGTGCCATTCCTTCTATTTGGTGCCAGACAGAATCGGTTCGTCTGGAGGGAGGGACTTTCTGAAGTTGGTTTGTTTGATTTTATTTATTGTCATTATTGTCTTTTTATTTTCGTTTATTATTTTTTAAAATTATTTTTCTTTCTTTTTTTTTTCATTCATTCTTTCTTTGTTTATCTAATTTTTTTCGCATTTTATTTTATTTAATTCTCTATCTACTTACTTTTTTTTGGTTTTGATTCATTTATTTATTTATTTATTTGTTTATGAATTTGATGAAGTACCCATTCATTTGTCTGTTTTGGGTTGTTTTTGTTGTTGTTTTTTTGTTTGTTTTTGCATTTTCCCTCAAGGCCTGACAAAGCGCGTTGGGTTACGCTGCTGGTCAGGCAATGTCTTTGCAGATGTGGCGTAGCGTGTATGGATTTGTCTGAACGCAGTGACGCCTCCTTGAATAATGGAACTGAAGTGAAGTGAACTGAACCGGGGTTTATCATGCGTGATGTCTCTTTCGTCTCTCTCTCTCTCTCTCTCTCTCTCTTTCTCACATGGCTGCCTTCAGCTCCTTGCCTTACCTTGTTTTTTGCCATTTCTGTGTGTGTGTGTGTGTGTGTGTGTGTGTGTGTGTGTGTGTGTGTGTGTGTGTTTTCGTTGTGCATGCGTGTGTGTGTGTGTGTGTGTGTGTGTGTGTGTGTGTGTGTGTGTATGATTCCTTTGGATATAATCACTTTGACATTGTGTGTGTGTGTGTGTGTGTGTGTGTGTGTGTGTGTGTGTGTGTGTTCGTTGTGTGTGTGTGTTTGTGTGTGTGTGTGTGTGTGTGGTTGTTGTGCGTGCGTGTCTGCGTGCGTGCGTGCGTGCTTGCGTGTGTGTGTTTATGTGTGTGTGTGTGTGTGTGTGTGTGTGTGATTCCTTTGGATATAATCACTTTGACATTGTGTGTGTGTGTGTGTGTGTGTGTGTGTGTGTGTGTGTGTGTGTGTGTGCGTGCGCGAGTTCGTGTGTGGAGTGCTGTTGTTGCTGACTCTGTGTCTGTGCGTGTTTCTTCTCTTGAATATATTTATTCATTTTGACATTAAGAAAGATTCGTTTGAATCACAAAAATCCAGTTTTCCCGTGTTTTACTTTGGACGAAAGTACAGATATATTTTAGCATTAATGATTGATGTTGTTACGGTGGTTGTTACTGCTGCTGCTGCTGCTGCTGTTGCTGCTATTGTTGTTGTTGTTGCTGTCTCTTATTCCCAATCTTTGTTAGTTGTTATTGTTTTGTATATTATGTAAAAAAAATAT
>NC_134881.1:19628595-19641095 GCF_041734735.1 Babylonia areolata
GTACCTCCCCATAGCAGTTGTCATGGAGACGGCAGCAACTGTAAAGGGGTAAAAAAAATCACTGTCATTGTGCAGGTTGTCCTTCATGGTCTTATGTTCACGAGCCACTTCTTCCTACGTTAAATGCTCAGGCTCCTGATCTGACATTAGGTAACAGTTGGGCCAACAACAACGTGCGAGAGCTGAGTGTTGATTGGTTTCTCCGCTGCAATGAGAATTCATTAATTAACTCACTCAGTACGGCCAGTCCTCTCTTCTCCTCTACACAGACCCCTCGGATGTCCAGTGGGTGTCTGAATGACCCAACCTTTAGCTTCCGTCGTCAGAATTGTGGTATTCTTTGTCAACATTCACGTCTTCAGTATAAGAGTCTTCCCCTTGCAATATTTTGATGATGGTAGTTGGGGTGAAACGCTGTTAACGTCGTCTCTTTCGCCGTTCGTGTGGAGAGAGTTAACAGCTTAGGTTCTTTCGTGAAAGAGTTTGACTCAAGAGTCAGAGACAGGATTGCACAGGCTCAGTTCTGCAGCCTTGATGGGGGCTGGTTAGGACTTTGAGGAACATCCCCAACACCGACTGTTCAAAAGCCCTTTTTGGTCGTGAGTGTGGGGGGTATTGTAACTTGGAAAAGACACTCTCCCCACTACAATTATAGATATAATCAGATTCTGGCTCAGACAGCCGGGGGGACAGCCATTGCTTGCACTGCTGAAGAAGAAGAAGAAGAAGAAGATGATGATGATGATGATGATGATGAAGTAGCAGATGCACACGTATCTTGTGGCTAATTTTTCTCAATACTCTGTCCTGAACTTTACGATCTGCTGCCGATTAAAAAAATTTAAAAAAAACCCCAAACAAACAAACAAACAAAAAACAACAAAAAACAAAAACAAAAACAAACAAAAAAACGTTCCTTCTCCTATGTCTGACAGACCGTCTCATAGATTACCCTGTTCATGTTTGTTTTTTTGTTTTTTTCCCCCTTCTTTTTTTAAAGTCTATCACGAATCGCCACTTCCACTCTGCCTGCCATCCTTGTCACTATTATTGCGTATCTTGAACTTCTTCTGCTCTTCCTCTCTTTCTCTCTCTCTCGCTCTGTGTGTGTGTATGTGTTGTGTGTATGTGTGTGTGTGTGTGTGTGTGTGTGTGTGTGTGTGTGTGTGTGTGTCTGTGTCTGTGTTTGTCTATGTGTGTGTGTGTGTGTGTGTGTGTGTGTGTGTGTGTCTGTTTGTGTTACGGTGAATAATTGTGCTTTTTGTGTATGTATTTTCCTTATCTCGTTTTCAAATTTGCCGGGGACGCAAAAAAAAAAAAAAAAAAAAAGTACCAGATGAATATATATTTTTTAAGTATGTCTTTATTGCCTTACTCTCTTGAAAGAAAATTTCGTACGTTCCAGGAAATGCATGGGGGGTTCACCAGAATAGGAAAAAAACGAGGGAAAATGGATGAAAAAAAAAATAAAAAAGAGAAAAAAGAAGAAACGAAAACAGTCGCCTCCCACTTATTTTGATATTTACTTTCCATTATCACTATCACTATCATTATTGTTATTATCATCATCATTCATCACCATCATCATTATCATCGCTGTTTTTGTTGTTGTTGTTGTTGGTGGTTTTTTTTTTTTTTTTTTTTTTTTTTTTTTTTTTTTGGTATTGCTGCTACTATCATCATAATTAATCAAACATCAACCCAAGCATCAAATTAATTAAATTAATCCTACTCCCTTCCACTCACCCGTCGGCGTCATCTACGTGTTTCCTGCCGTGACCCGCGTTGCCCAGGCCGCAGAAGCAGCCGTAGCTATAGTAGTCCAGGCACCCCCGGTTGGTGTAGCGCTGGATAAGGTCACACATCTGGAACAGGGACCTCCTGGACCTTCTCCGGGCGTGGAGGAGGTGCTGCTGCTGCTGCTGGTGGGTGGGGCCAGCCGGGGACAGCACCAGGCCGCTGCCCAGAGACACTGCTGCCCACGAAACGACAACAACATGCGTGTGAATGACTGGTGCGAAAGTGCTTTGATTTGTCTCTGCACAAGATTCAGCGCTATATAAATATTATGATAAAAAAAATTGGAGAGAGAGATGTGGTGTAGCGCATATTTTGTATTTGTATTTGTATTTCTTTCTATCACAACAGATTTCTCTGTGTGAAATTCAGCGCTGCTCTCCCTAGGGAGAGCGCGTCGCAACACTACAGTGCCACCCATTTTTTTTTTTTTTTTTGTATTTGTTTTTTCCTGCGTGAAGTTTTATTTGTTTTTCCTATTATTGTTATCAGTATTGTCATTTGTGTCATTATTAGTATTATTATTATTGTTGTTGTTGTTGTTGTTGTTGTTATCAATATTGTTATTCACGTTATTCTTTTGTGGATCTTAGTATTTTATTACTTTGCTATCCATCATTCAATTTAATCCAATTTGAATTTAATTTCTTACATCTATTCATTATTCAACATGAATTGATTAGTAACATATTCGTTTATTTGAATGACTTATCCATTCATTTGTTTATGTGCCCTATTTTACTTCATTTTATTCCTCTAGTCGTCTGTTTATTTGTTTATTCATTTACTTATTCTTTTTTTTTTTATTCGTTTATTTTTTTCCTCCTCAAGGCCTTTCTATGTACGTTCGGTTACGCTGCTGGTCAGACATCTCTGCTTAGCAGATGTGGTGTAGTGTATGTGGAAATTTTCCGAACGAGGTGACGCTTCCTTGAGAACCTGAACTGATCTCCTGAAGAGAGTTTGAGCACACTTAGAACCATAGTATATATATTTATAAAAAAAAAAAAAAAGTCCCTGGAAATTTTGTAACCTTGGGCAGAAATTGTATAGGCGACAACATGTCTGTTCTGTAGGATCTGTAGGAAAAAAGAAAAGAAAAAGAAGGTCTGATGACGGGTGTAATAGCTGAATGGTTAAAGCGCTGGACTTTCAATATGAGGGTCTTGGGTTCGAATCTCGGTGCACCTGGTGGGTAAAGGGTGGAGATTTTTCCGATCTCCCAGGTCAACATATGTGCAGACCTGCTAGTGCCTGAACCCCCTTCGTGTGTATGCGCACGCAGAAGATCAAATACGCACGTTAAAGATCCTGTAATCCATGTCAGCGTTCAGTGGGTTATGGAAACAAGAATATACCCAGCATGCACACCCCCGAAAACGGAGTATGGCTGCCTACATGGCGGGGTAAATAAAAAACAAAAACAAAAACGGTCATACACGTAAAATGTTACATGTCTGTGAGTGTGTATGTGTGTGCGTCTGAAATCTGATTGAATGACACAGGAAACGAATGATGAGCGCCCAGTGGCAGCCGTCAGTCGGCTCTACCCAGGTAGGCAGCCTGTGGTGCAAATGTCCCCGTGTATGTAAAGCGCTTAGAGCTTGGTCTCTGACCGAGGATAGGCGCTATATAAGTATCCACATCAATCAATCAATCAATGATAGAGGCAGGGGTAATGGAAATGGCTGCGAAAAGAAAAAAAAAAGGAATGGAATTACAAATTACATTTATGATTACAGCGGCAAAGTCTCAGAGTAAAGCGCCACACCAGAATGAATAAGAGTTTTCTTGGAGGAGGCTTTTGAAACGACCAACAAGTGTATGATACAACTCGTTCAAAGGCCTGTGGAAGCAAATCAACACTGATGATTTGTAAAAATAAAATGACTTTAATGATCATAATGATGAATGCAATGGAAGCCACGTTAGAGGGAAGACAATAGTAGGTTGGTTTTGAAACAAGAAGAAGAAGGAGGAGAATATGATGATGGTGGTAATGATAATGATGATGATGAGGAGGAGGAGGAGGAGAGGAAGAAGAAGAAGATGGTGATGGTGATGATGATGATGAAGGAGGAGAAAGAGGAAGATGAGGTGGAAACAAACAATGAACTTCCTCTCAAAGACCTATGGAAGCAGGAATCGTAACATGGGCGGAAAATGAGGATAAGACAGGGCGAACATCGATGGTGACCGCAGACAAAGCCACGTTAATAAGAATGGACAGAGCGTAGAGTGGACACACGGCAGTGGGTATTGGAAGGACGGCAAACTGTCCGCTATAATATGATAATATGACAACGACGGGGAGGGGGGGGGGGGGGGGGGGGGGGAGGGTGTGTGTGTGTGGGGGGGGGGAGGGGGGGGGCCAGGATGACAAGAGATGGGTTTGAAGAAAAGGAAAAAAAAAACATTGGTAAACAATAGAATACAATGGCTGTCTACGGTAGAACGAATAATCATTTTCTGAAGGAAGCGTCACTGCGTTCGAGCACACCACATCTAGTTACAGAGAATCTTGTGCAGCAGCATAACCCAACCCTTGAGGGGAAAGTACTTACCAAAAAAAAAAAAAAAAAAAAAAAAAGAAGAAAAAGAAGTAAAATAAGACACATAAATAAACGGATAAGCCATAAACGGATAAAGAATAACTGATTAATCAAATTCAAATAACATCAGAAAATAAAACAGAAAGAAAGAAGGAAAAAAGAATATAATAAAAAAAAAGAAAAGAAAAAAAAGAAGAAAAGTTCCTATAACGACAGAGAAATCACTAAGTACCTGCACGTGTTTTCATTTACCGTTTCTACACAGAACATAATCAATGAAACGTAGAAAACTAAACACACACACACACACACACACACACACACACACACACACACACACTACCTCCCCTCCCCCCTAACCACACACTCTTACCGATCACTTACCTTGCAGGACAAAACAGAAAACTGCCAGAAGAAGACTGCTGGTTTTCATGATTGTTGTTGAGATCCGGTCTTTTTTTGTGTATGTGTGCAACCAACGGTGTTAACCAGAGGCTGAAGAAAGATAAAAAAAAGAAAAAAAAAAGTAAATAAAAAATAGAAAAAAAAGATACATCAGTCATTAGTGTGCGAGTCCTGGTAAAGATGAGAATGAATAAATAAATGGGTAAATGATTAGATTGATAGATAGATGAATGAATAGATATATAAATGAATAAACCAAACAATAGTTCACGAGTCAAGACTTGGAGGTGGGGGTGGGGGAAATAAAAGAACCCAAACCCACACACATCCAAACTGGAGGAGAATGCATGAATAATAGATAAATAGATGAATAAATGAATAGATAAATAAATGAATAAATAAATAAACAAACAAATGAATGGATGAATAAATGCACCTTACGTTAACGAGGGAATCAAGGTTGCAGGGGGGGAATAAAATGTATACACTAAACAATCAGTGAGCGAATCTTGAACCGCTGGAGAAGAACATAATGAATACAAATATACCCAAAATTAATAAGCGAAGATCGAACAAACAAACAAACAAAAAAAGAAAGAAAAAAAAGAAGGAAGGTGGCAGAATGGTTAACAATAACTAGTTGCCCATACACAGTCCTTGATGGTCTGGGTTCGAATCCCCCAGTCTCGCCCTTTCTCCCAAGTTTGTCTGCAAAATCAAACTGAGCGTCTAGTCATTCGGATGAAACGATAAACCGAGGTCCTGTGTGCAGCACGCACACGGCGAACTAATACAGAACCCATGGCAACGAGAGTGTTGTCCTCTGGAAAAAAAAATTCTGTAGAAGAAATCCACTCTGATAGGTACACAAATACATTATTATAATCATACCGAAGGTCAGTGTGCAAATCAAGGCTGCAGAAGAATAAATATACCCAAAAAACTAGCAAGCGAATCGAGACTGAGCAGCGAATGATGAAAAAAAAAAAAAAAAAAAATCAACGAGTGAATCAAATTCGGAGGAAAATCGAGGAATGTATCCCCTATCCCCACCCCCACCCCTAAACAAAAGTCACACACACACACACACACACACACACACACACACACACACACACACACACACACACACACATCAACGAGTGATTTCGCTTTGTTGTTACTGCAAATATTTTTCTCGAATTATTCATCTGTAGCATTCATGCCAGGTGTTTGTATGCCATATTTTTTTGCGTGGTGTATAACTGTCGTCTTGTGAACATATGACGACGAGAGATGTTGTTTCACTCGGTTTTACTCCACGTTATTCTTTTACATGCATTGAGTATAGATAGATGTGTGTGTGTGTGTGTGTGTGTGTGTGTGTGTGTGTTCATTCTTTTGTTTAGCGTCTTTTCACTATCAGTGATATTAGACGTTTGTGTGTGTGTGTGTGTATGTGTGTGTGTGTGTGTGTGTGTGTATGTGTGTGTGTGTGTGTGTGTGTGTGTGTGTGTGTGTGTGTGTGTGTGTGTGTCTATGTGTGTTAAAAGAATGGAAGATATGTCATTCGGCACATGTGTTAATATCTTCACTGTTAAAAAAAAAAAAATCATTCATTCATTCATGCATTCATTCATCCAAATCTCTCTGTGGCACATTCAAATATTCATGCAGAATTTAAAAAAAATATGCCTGTATATCTATACATGATTATGTCAAAAACAACAACAACAACAACAAAAAAACAACAACAAAACAAGCCGTCCGCTCAAACATGTCATATATAAAATATCAAACGCACATGCATGTACACATTCAAATATGACATTCGTGCGGATGCTAAAATTTGCTTGCATAATTATGCTTTGTGATTAAAACAAACAACGCACATACCTACATAAGCAACATGCAAAACGTGCTTATGTGTAGACGCTCAAACATACTTTCAAACAGACACACCCACGAATTACCAACCTGAAAGAAGTCGCCTACGAAATGAAGTCCAGAAAACAAATTCTTTTCAGTTGACAATAACAGGCCAACGAAACAGCTCTCGTTCTATCGTATCTAACATGGAGAATATTCAGTGGAAAAAAAAACGAAACCAAAACCAACTAAACGTTAAGAAGCAGACTAATGTTTTAGAATCACTTCAGCAGAAGCCATGCGAGCAGAAATCGAAGTGGAATCTTCAGCACGCAAGCAGTGCCAAAGAGAGACAAGAGAGCGAGAGAGTGGAAGCCAGGGAGAAAAAGACAGCTTTTCCTCAATACCTCGCCTCTTATTTTTCAACAGCGGTTAGCGTGTGGGCGTGTCTTTGCACAAGTTCAGCCAATCAGGGAAGAGAAATTGAACAACCAGGAGAAAGAGCAGTGTTGGAAAGTCGGTTTCTATCAGAGCGGTAAGAACCGGGTTTGTCTGGACGAAGAGAAAAGAAAGATGGTGTAAAGTTCAACTGATAACTGATGATAACATGAAGGTGATGAAACCAACCACAAGTGTCCACCCCTCGCTAGGGTTCGCTTCTCTTGGTCAACAACCAGGTCAGTCACAGTCACAGTCACTAAACCCACATCCTGTGCCCTCGTATATTTTTGCGGTGACAATGTTCGAAAGTGATGCGTCAGCCTCGATTATACAGCAGAGGAAAACAGCGGTAACAATACTATGATAACGACGACGATGGTGATGATGATGAGGATGATGATGGTGTTGATGAAGATGAAGGTGGTTTTTGCACACACACACACACACACACACACACACACACACACACACACACACACACACACACACACACACACACACGCACACACACATTCCTGACATTTGGACTTTCCTTCAGATACAAACGTGTTGATCACTTGGGGTAGAAAACATGCTTACTGTTCAATAATTATTTGGTAAATGTAGCAGTTGAAGTCACGTGGCAATCTGGATTTTTTGTTCCCTTGACGAGGGAAAGGTGGTGGGGGGTGGGGGGGGGGGAGGGGAGCGGTGCGGTTGTGGTTGAAAAAGAAAAATTCGCATCACGTAAAGGCCATCCTTTTTTTTTTTTTTTTTTTTAGATAATGATGATGATGATTGCGTTTTAGACGACTAGGAATATGTCATTATTGATTTTATAATTCTCATCGTCACTACCATCATCATCAGTATCATTTTTTTTTATATTACAGAATCCGCGCATGGATATCTGCTCTGTTTCTCAATTTTCTGGCACACACACACACACACGCACACACACACACACACACACACACACACACACACTGACAAGCGTTGCAAGTTTTCTCTTTCTCGAACTTTTTCTTTTTCACTTTCACTTTCACAAACACACACACACACGCACACCCTCGCGCTCGCACACACACACACACACACACACACACACACACACACACACACACACACACACACACACACACATACACACACAAACACACACATCCAAACCCATCTACCCACCCACCCACCCACCCATCCACCAACACGCCAACACCATAACCAAACCCCCACAAACCCCCCACCTCCGCCCCCTGCGGCCCCCCTCAGCCCCCCCTCCACCCCCCACCCCCAACACACACACACCCATCCAACTCTCCTCCCTACGATATGATTTTTTTTTTTTTTTTTTTTTACATACACAACGAAATATAAACTTGAAACTTACAAACAAGCAGACCTTAATCTCCGACATTACCAAAGTAGCCAGCAACAACTATCAAACCTCAAAGCTTCTTCCGAAAGGACCCAGCAAGAGGTCTAATAATTCTTTCCTCGAATGTCATTCAGTGCACAAAGTACAACCCTTGTCACTGATAATCATCACTGATCATTAGCACGGGGTCAAAAATCACCTGGCTTAACCTCAAAATTGATTGTGACAACAAGGCAGACGAGAAGACGGTGGTACGTACGTACGTGCGCTGGTAGATGTATCACTTTGTTTTTGTTTTTTGTGTGTGGCTAAAGTCCGTGGTGGCTAACTGAAAAATATACAGGTTTTTTTTGTTTGTTTTTTTTTCACATTTTTTTATGTTTTGTTTCGTCTTTCATTTTAAAGAAACCACCGGCAAACCGAAGTCCACACAGTCCCGCACGTTTAATAATGTACTCTTGAAAAATTGATTTAAAAAAGTGCTCTGTGTGTGTGTGTGTGTGTGTGTGTGTGTGTCCCACTATCTCTGTGTGCATGCGTGCGTGTATGTCTGTGTGCGAGTGCATATGTATTTGTGTGTGTGTGTGTGTGTGGTTGTGTGTGTGTGTGTGTGTGTGTGTGTGTGTGTGTGTGTGTGTGTGTGTGTGTGTGTACAGTGCAGCCATCCTCTTTATGAGTCTTATCGGTGCATATGTCCAAAGGATCTTAGCAACCCACCCACCCACCCTTACACACACACACACACACACACACACACACACACACACATAACCACACAATCATGTATGTGTGTGTGCGCGTGGATATATAATTATATGGGTGTTTGTGATTGTGTTATTGTGTGTGTGTGTGTGTGTGTGTGTGTGTGTGTGTGTGTGTGTGTGTGTGTGTGTGCTTGTACGTGTGTGTGCGCGCTCTCCAATGATTAGAAGTATGCGCCATAAGATTTTGATGACGGCGTAAATTTGATATTTTGTGATGAACGGCACGTAGCAAAGCCCATGGTGGGTGACCTGTTCCTCTGACTTAATTCAGTCATCATAACTCATGATGATGATGATGTGATGATGATGATGATGATGACAGGAACAACAACAACACCAACACCAAGATCAACAACAACAAAAGCAATGATAATAATAACAATCACAATGACAACAACAAAAACAACAACAACGATAATGATGAGAAGAAGAAGAGGAAGGACGAGAAGAAGAAGAAGAAGAAGAAGAAGAAGAAGAAGGACGAGGAGGAGGAGGAGGAGGAGAAGAAGAAGAAGGACGAGGAGGGGGACGAGGAGGAGAAGAAGAAGAAGGACGAGGAGGGGGACGAGGAGGACAAGAAGAAGAAGGACGAGGAGGAGGAGGAGGAGGAGAAGAAGAAGAAGGACGAGGAGGGGGACGAGGAGGAGGAGGAGGAGGAGAAGAAGAAGAAGGACGAGGAGGAGGAGGAGGAGAAGAAGAAGAAGGACGAGGAGGGGGACGAGGAGGAGGAGGAGGAGGAGAAGAAGAAGAAGGACGAGGAGGAGGACGAGGAAGAGGAGGAGGAGGAGGATGAGGAGAAGAAGAAGAAGAAGGACGAGGAGGGGGACGAGGAGGAGGAGGAGGAGGAGGAGGAGGAGGAGAAGAAGAAGAAGGACGAGGAGGAGGACGAGGAGGAGGAGGAGGAGGAGAAGAAGAAGAAGAAGAAGGACGAGGAGGGGGACGAGGAGGAGGAGGAGGAGGAGAAGAAGAAGAAGGACGAGGAGGAGGACGAGGAAGAGGAGGAGGAGGAGGATGAGGAGAAGAAGAAGAAGAAGGACGAGGAGGGGGAGGAGGAGGAGGAGGAGAAGAAGAAGAAGGACGAGGAGGAGGACGAGGAAGAGGAGGAGGAGGAGGATGAGGAGAAGAAGAAGAAGGACGAGGAGGAGGAGGAGGAGGAGGAGGAGAAGAAGAAGAAAAACGAGGAGGAGGACGAGGAGGAGGAGGAGGAGGAGAAGAAGAAGGACGAGGAGGAGGAGGAGGAGAAGAAGAAGAAGAAGGACGAGGAGGAGGAGGAGGAGGAGGAGGAGAAGAAGAAGAAGAAGAAGAAGAAGAAGAAGAAGAAACAGTTCATGCCATTTGGCCCCGTTCTCCTCATGTGGAAAACAACAACAACGATATGGGACATATAATTAGGAAAACAAACACAAATAAACACACAGACACACAGACACACACACACACACACACACACACACACACACACACACACACACACAGACATAAACACACACAGACACAGACACACATACACACACACACACAAAAACAACAACAAACAAAAAAACAAAAAACAAACAACACAAAATCAAAACAACAACAACAGCTACAACAACAACAACAACCCACTATACTTAGCCTGATAATCGTAAATATCTTTTGTCCAGCGTCTCTACTAATCTGTCTGTCTGTCTGTAATGTTCGAGTTACCATTCTCAATGCTCTTGATGTGTGTGTGTGTGTGTGTGTGTGTGTGTGTGTGTGTGTGTGTGTGTGTGTGTGTGTGTGTGTGAGTGTTAGGCAAAGTTCACCTGGCCACACACGGATTGTCTCAACAATCATGTAATCATTCCGATACACACACACACACACACACACACACACACACACACACGGGTGTCACTTGTGGCCATGCTTTTATGCCACGTGCGAACAAAGCCTCAGGCAAACCGTACCAAAATCGTGCTGCTTAATTAATTAAACCCCATGCTACCTGTAAAGAGGGTGATTGATTTCATTGCTGAAAAAACAACAAAAAAACAAAAAAAACAAAAACAAAAAAACACCTTACTTCATACAAGCAGTCAAAGAGAGAGAGAGAGAGAGAGAGAGAGAGACAGAGAGAGAGAGAGAGAGAGAGAGAGAGAGAGAGAGAGAGAGAGAGAAGAATAAAAGTCAATGAAAATAACCTTAAAAAGAAAAAAAGAAAAACAGAAAACAAACAAAATCAACCCACGTCTCGTACAATCAACCATTTCATTAGAGCCTGGCTCGTTTCACAGCAAAAGAAAAACACTGATAGAAATGAATGAACGAACGCACGGAAAACAACAACAGCAACAACAAAACAAAAACAAACAATCAAACAAAACAAAACAAACAAAAAACAACAAAACAACAACAATAAACAACGAAAAGAGAAAGTATCGAAACAGTCAAAACACCAGGCATAAACTTAAGAATGAAAACGAAACAAACAATCAACCACCTCCCCCCCCCCCCTCCCCCCCCAAACCCACACACACACAAAGAAGAAAATGATAAAATAAGGATTCATGTTTTTTCCACCGCTCTCTTATCGATGTTCGCTATCTATGTCAGCCAATTTGTCTGAGTTGTTTTTATTTTTATTTATTTATTTTTTTTAATAAATTTGTTTACATATACGTATCTATTAATCTATGTCGGCCTGTCTGTGTTTGTTATTTGTTTGTTTACATACACGTATTTGTTTACACATTGGTCTATTTCCAGATCTAATCAATTATCGTTTTATTGCTTCTATGACTTTCCCCCTACTATACCATTCGCAATGATGTATCATAATGTCCCAGTATTGCTTTTTTGTTTGAAGAAGGGGAAAAAAAAAAGTGTCTTCTTTTGCAAGGGAGACAAAAAGAAATGGATGATACATTTCTTCAGTTTATAAATTCAGTCACACACGCGCGCCGAGCGAATCATTAGGCGCAACTTATGAAATAATTCGAACGCTCACGGGAACAATTCATGTCCATCGTATCAATGTTATTAGACCGCGGTCAAGGTTGTTTTGACATCACGATCTTATGTCCTACATTGAGATTATAGAATTTAAAAAAAAAAAAAAAAAAAAAAAAAGTATCAGGGTTATCTCCTTTTATTGTTCTTCTACATATATATCCCTTATAAAAAAAAAAAAAATCGTCTTTCAGTACGAGGGTATTAAAGCAAGTTATTGACCCACGAAGAAAAATACCCAGTTTTCCTTCTTGATCACGTGCGTGTATCAATAAAACCATGACACATAATTATATGTATGTCATGAGTGCGTGCAATTTGTTCCTTTAATTACGATAACTGGTACTATCGTTTTGTTTTAGTCTG
>NC_134881.1:19646095-19653595 GCF_041734735.1 Babylonia areolata
TGTTGACCAGTTGGGAGAGAGAGAGGAGGGGGAGCGAGGGGGTGGAGGGGTGGCGGCGGGAGAGAGAGAGAGACAGGGAGAGAGAGGGTGAGAGGGTATGGGCGAGGGGGGAGTGGGAGATATGTACTTTTTGGCAGTTTATCTCAGCGTGGAACTGTTATTCGCAGAAGTCTTCAGGAACCCACGAGTGTTTGTTGACCAGTTGGGAGAGAGAGAGAGAGAGAGAGAGAGAGAGAGAGAGGGGGGGGGGGGGGAGGGAGAGAGGGGGGGGGCGAGGGGGGAGGGGGAGATAATTATGTACTTTTTGGCAGTTTGACACTTTTGTTGACATGCACTGTAATCTTCTCAAGTCAAGAGGGTGTACGTTTTTTTTGTTTTTTTTTCTTTTTCTTTCAGTCGAAAAAGTATCAAATCACAGATAATTATAACAAAACAAAAAGTGAATACATTAAATACTGCACGAAAAGTGAAAGGATATCTGAATTGTTCAACGAATGGGCACGAACGCAAACATAGTGTGATGGAAACAGAAGGGAAAGAAAAGTGGGAGAGAGAAAGAAGGAAGCGAGAGTGCAGGAGGGAGAGGTGGGGGGTGCGAAGACATAGTGGAGAGTGGGGGCGATAGAAGAAGAAGAAGAAGAAGAAGAAGATGATGATGATGATGATGATGAACAACAACGTTAATGACAACAAACAAAACAACAACTACTACGATACAAAGCGATGCTTCTACCCAGAGCCAAAATCAATTATAATTTCTTTTCTCTGCTATGAAAAGGATTCGCTCAGATTGCCTCAAGTTTCTGACGATTGTGAAAATTTCAGTTGTTCAGTGCCTAATTTTGAAAAACAAAACAAAAACAAAATCTCATGTTAAATACAATGACAATGAAAAAGCGACGATTCATTTTTTCCTGTATTTTATCCATTTAAAAAAATATTTTTTTGAATTGATACATTCATCTATCTATTCATTTATTTTTGCTGGCCCATCATCTGCAAAACATTTCAGCGGCATTACTCTCTCTCTCTCTCTCTCTCTCTCTCTCTCTCTCACACACACACACACACACACACACACACACACACAGTTCTCAAGAATTTGAAAGATGAATTGAACGCTTTTTTAATGTCTCCTTTCTTAACTGAAATAAAATATATTAGAAAAGATTGTCCCATCTTCCTTTCTGCATTCCCCCAAATCATAATCAACAAACAAATGTTTCAGCTTCAGTTTCAAGGGGATCGCAAAGCGAACTGACCAATGTCATGTCTGTTAAAGAAATAACAACAAATCAAATAAAGTCGAATTAATGAATAGCACATAAACAGTGAGAGTGATGGCCTCTATAGAGGTAACGCGTCCGCCAAGGAAGCGAGAGAATCTGAGCGCGCTGGTTCCAATCATGACTCAGCCACCGATATTTTCTCCCCACTCCACCAGACCTTGAGTGGTGGTCTGGACGCTAGTCATTCGGATGAGACGATAAACCGAGGTCCCGTGTACAGCATGCACTTAGCCTCGCACGTAAAAGAACCCACGGCAACAAAAGGGTTGTTCCTGGCAAAATTCTGTAGAAAAATCCACTTCGTTAGGAAAAACAAATAAAACTGCACGCAGGAAAAAATACAAAAAAAAAGGGTGGCGCTGTAGTGTAGCGACGCGCTCTCCCTGGGGAGAGCAGCACGAATTTTAAACAGAGAAATCTGTTGTGATAAAAAGAAATACCAATGCAAAATACAAATACAAATAAGCAGGTCAATAATAGAAGTGGTGAGGGCAGATCCTAACAAGTAATGAATTTCAATCAACTCGCGAATCAAAGATTTTGTACAAGTAGTAATATAAGCAAAAGACAAGAGAGAATCAAATCGAAAGAAGTATTTCAAAAACAAAAGAAGATAATCATAATAAGACCAGAACAGAAGGAAGAAAGAGAGAAAGATATAATAATAAAGCAAGCAAAAAATATTGAATGAATGAATTAATTAACAGATAGACATATTGATATATAGATAGACATTTTGATACATAGACAGACAGACAGATAAACAGATAGACAGACAGACAGACAGACAGACAGATAGATAGATAGATATATCTATAAACAAACAATCGTATAAACAGATACGGGCATAATTTAGTAGATAAATCAATCAGTTAGTAAAGGCAAAACAAAAACCAAAAAAAACTGGTATACACATAACTAACTAAGCCACCAAGTAACCAACCAACAAAACAAAACAAAACAAAACTAAACTAACAAATGATACAACACTTTCTCCCCCCCCCCCCCCCCCGCCCCCCCAGCAATCGCAGACAACAACAACAGCACTCTGGACACCCCCAACGTAACCCCCAAACCCCCCACCCCCACCCCCACCCCCGAAAACAACAAACACAAAAGCACAACACACATTGTTCCAGACTATAGCTAACACAATGCATGCAGGGCTTCCCACACTACAACTTTACTCACCCACCAATTTACCCGGTTAGCAAAAACCGCTGAAACCTCCAAAAACGTGCATGCCACGTATGCTGTGCTGAGAAGAAAGAGCGTTGAGCACGCATCTTTATAACGTAACCCTACTTTCCCCTAACCCTCTTCCAACCGCCCCCCCCCCGCCCCCTCCGCCACCCGCACCCCCTCCCCCCCAACCCCCACCCAACACCCCCTTCCAACAAAGCCCACACACATCCTCTCCAAGCCACCGCACCCCCAAGCCCCCACCCACCACAAACGCACCCCACCTTTCCACCCTCCCCGTCAATAATCCGCCCCACCCTCTTCTTCCTGTTCTCTTTCGGAGAGCCTTGGCCTTCAAAAATTGTGTCCCACTTGGCAAAAAGCAAAACAAACAAACAAAACAAAACAAAACAAACAAACAAACAAACAAAACACACACACAAAAAAAAGCCCTTGGTAAGTGTGAGAGAACTCTGGACTGGTTTGTGATTAAGTGTGTGTGTGTGTGTGTGTGTGTGTGTGTGTGTGTGTGTGTGTGTGTGTGTGTGTGTGTGAGAGAGAGAGAGAGAGAGAGAGAGAGAGAGAGAGAGAGTTTGCCTATTTAATAGGCAAAGACAGACAGATATACGGACAGAGAGAGAGAGAGAGGGGGGGGGAGAGAAACACACACACACACACACACACACACACACACACACACACACACACACACGCAGAGAAAGAAAGAGGGAGGCAGAGACAGAGACACAGAGAAATAGAAAAAACAAAGTAAAAATTAACAGAGAAGGGACGGTAGAAAGATACAGACAGACAGACAGACAGAGACACAGAGACCAAGAGAGACATAGAGAGACAAGCCAGAGACAAAGAGTCAGAGACAAGCCGCCGTGGCGAAGTGGTTAGCGTCGCGGACTGACGGCTGGGAGGACGCGGGTTCGAATCCCAGCGGAGGTGGGTTTTTCGGCCCGTGGCCGGCTCCTACCCAGAGTTGAGTGTGCTGTGGGCTTAAATGAGGAGACTGGGACCACACAGTCGAGTGTCATCCACTTCAAGGATGCGTCTTTGGGTGTGTTGCTCTAATTACCTGACCAACACTACAAGTGTCTGTATCTCTCGGGCCTGGTTAATGCCAGGAAGAGTCGAGTACAGCCTTGTCACGCAGTCCCAAACCAAAATGGACCTCTATAGCAACATCGTCATCATCATCGTCATCCTCCTCCTTCATCGTCATTAATATAAACAAAACAGTCTCAAAGTCTGTGGCCTTTCATGCCCTGCTCTCATGGTGACCTCAGTTTCGATACCCCTCCACTTCCGTGCTTGGGGTGAGTCCTGTCAATGTCGTAAGTGTCGGCAGATTCATGGGGAGCTGTTGTTTGAGGGACGTGGTGGCGGTCTCCCCTCCGGGAGGGACGCTCACTCAGTCTGGCTCCGCGACTAAGCCATTATTGTCGTTAATAGGGGGCTTAGTAGGTGGTGTCCTAAGTACGTTAAAACAGAACAGGCACCACTGAACATCACCGAAGTGACTCAGCAGCAGTGCAGGGTCTCCTCTGGTGTGTGGCCTCCTGGCGACCTAACATCGATGGTTCCTTGTGGACTGCCGACGCTGGAACTGCAACGGACGAACCCGGGTGTGGTCGTGAATGGGGGAATCTAAATGAGCGGCGTGGGAGTAATACCACTGAAACGGTGCAGATGATGTGGCAGCAAAAAAAAAAAAAAAAAAAAAGAGAAAAAAAAGAGAGAGAGACAGAGCTAGAGACAGAGATGTATGTGTGCGAGCAGTTAGCGCATAATCTCTGTGGGAACGAGAATTGGAGCTGTAATTTTCAGAAGGCAAAAGGAATGGTGCCTTCCACACACTCATGCCCACACTTCCCATCCATCTTGCGCCTGTCGTACCAGTTATACCTCCCTCTGCAATGCTCGGCTTTTTTTTTTCCAGAGATTGACGAGAGCTTAATTAAGTTAAGCAGGGCCAACAACAGACTTGAGAGCTGTATTGTATTGTATTGTATTGTATTTCTCTTTTTGTCGCAACATATTTCTCTGTGTGAAATTCGGGCTGCTCTCTCCAGGGAGAGCGCGTCGATACACTACAGCGCCACCCATTTTTTGGGTTTTTTTTTTTGTTTTGTTTTGTTTTCCTGCGAGCAGTTTTGTTTGTTTTTCCTATCGAAGTGGATTTTTCTACAGAATTTTGCCAGGAAGAACGGTTTTGTTGCCGTGGGCTCTTTTACGTGCGCTAAATGCATGCTGCACACGGGACCTCGGTTTATCGTCTCATCCGAATGACTAGCGTCCAGACCACCACTCAAGGTCTAGAGGAGGGTGCTGAGGGGGAGTCGGGGGCGGAGGGAGGGGGGTGGTCAGGGGGGGGGGGGGGGAGAATTAATATCGGCGGCTGAGCCGTGATTCGAATCAGCGCGCTCAGATTCTCTCGCTTCCTAGGCAGACGCGTTACCTCTAGGCCATCACTCCACTATGATCAGTTGCTTCTGAGCTGCAGTATGAAACCAGTTACTACTTAGGGTTAATTTATTTATTTATTTAGTGTGTGTGTGTGTGTGTGTGTGTGTGTGTGTGTGTGTGCGTGCGTGCGTGCGCGCGCGCGTGTGTGTGTATGTGTGTGCGTGCGTGCGTGTGTCTGTGTCTCGCTTTACAAACACGTGGTCACTTGTACAACAGGCTGCCTACCTGGGTAGAGCTGACTGACGGCTGCTACTGGGCGCTCACTATTCGTTTCCTATGTCATTCAATGAGGACTTCGTTACACACACATGCACATTCATACAGACATGTAACCATTTACGTGTATGACCGTTTCGTTCATTTACCCCGCCATTTAGGCAGCCATACTCCGTTTTCCTAAGTGTGCGTGTTGGGTATGTTCTTGTTTCCAGAACCCATCGAACACTGACATGGTTTACAGGTTCTTTAACTCACTCAGTACGGCCAGTCCTCTCTTCTCCTCTACACAGACCCCTCGGATGTCCAGTGGGTGTCTGAATGACCCAACCTTTAGCTTCTGTCGTCAGAATTGTGGTATTCTTTGTCCACATTCACCTCTTCAGTATAAGAGCCTTCCGCTTGCAATATTTTGATGGTGGTAATTGGGGTGAAACGCTGTTAACGTCGTCTCTTTCGCCGTTCGTATGGAGAGAGTTAATGTGCGTATTTGATCTTCTGCTTGCGTGTAGACACGAAGGGGGATCAGGTACTAGCAGGTATGCACATATGTTGACCTGGGAGATCGGAAAAAATATCCACCCTTTACAACCCACCAGCGCCGTTACCGAGATTCGAACCCGGGACCCTCATACTAAAAGTCCAACGCTTTCCCCACTCGGCTGTTGCGCCTGATAATTATGTTTGGATTTTTATAATGGAATTCGGTCATCTTAAAAAAAAAAAAAGAAAAAAAAAAGAAAAAAAAAGGAGAAAGAACTGATAATAAATGTAAAAAGTCAACCTGAAAATAATACAAATGATAGAATTCAACATTGCCAGTGACTATAGATAACAGACTTTCATTAAGGTAAAAAAAAAAAAGAAGGGGGGGTGGGTGGGGGGGGGGGGGGCAATAAAAGATGTACTTAACTCTAACATCGTTAATTCAAACGCACTTAGTGTTGTGACGACATTTAGTTATTTGTAATGAATTAGACAACAGTCTGAAATTTTAACTCATAACAAGTCTGCGAATCGGCCTACAAGCAAAAGCAGCAGCAGCAACGATATACGAATAACAAAAAAAAAAAAAAAAAAAAAAGAGCAACAAATAGATAAATAGATAGATAAATAAATAGATAAAAAATAAAGACAAACAAAACAAGTAACCATTCAACCAAACAACAACAACACCACCACCGAAGGTAGGGTATCAGCACAAAATGACAGTGGGTGTGAAATGACGTCGCAATGATAATTAACCCCTTAACGATGTAGTCCCGGAGAGTTAGTGCATGCCGATTACACTGCAGTTCCAATTAACTGAGGCGATTCGGCGCCGCTGATATCCATGGGTTAGATGACGGATAAGTGGGTTCCATTTCAGGATACGTCTGCTCATCTGACAAGACAAGACAAGACAAGACCAGACCAAGGAAGGGGAAGGCAAGACAAAGCAAGGCAAGAAAAGACAAGGCAAGGCAAGGCAAGACAAGGAAAGGCAAGGCAGGAAAAGGCAAGGCAAGGCAAGGCAAGGCAAGGCAAGGCAAGGCAAGGCAAGGCAAGGCAAGGCAAGGCAAGGCAAGGCAAGGCAAGGCAAGGCAAGGCAAGGCAAGGCAAGGCAACGCGAGGCAAGGCAAGGCAACGCGAGGCAAGGCAAGGCAAGGCAAGGCAAGGCAAGGCAAGGCAACGCGAGGCAAGGCAAGGCAAGGCAAGGCAACGCGAGGCAAGGCAAGGCAAGGCAAGGCAAGGCAAGGCAAGGCAACGCGAGGGGAGGCGAGGCGAGGCGAGGCAAGGCAAGGCAAGAAAAGGCAAGGCAGGGCAAGGCAAAGCAAGGCAAGGCACGGCAAGGCAAGGCGAGGCAAGGCAAGGCGAGGCAAGGCAAGAAAAGGCAAGACAAGGCGAGGCAAGGCAAGGCAAAGCAAGGCAAGGCAAGGCAAGACGAGGCAAGGCAAGGTAAGGCAAGGCGAGGTAAGGCAAGGCAAGGCAAGGCAAAACAAGACAAGACAAGACAGAACAAGACAGAACAAGACAAGACAAAAGACAAGACAAGACAATACAAGGCAAGACAAGGCAAGACAAGACAATACAGAAGAGGACAAGCCAAGACAAGACAAGGCAAAACAAGACTTGTTTATTTCAGAAACCCCCGTGGGGGCACATGGAAATGTTACAAATTTCATGTAAGAAATGCAGATATAAATCACATTCTGCTTATATTCTTTTTTTCTACAGGGGTTGACAGTATAAAAAAGGGGTTAACAGTATTAAAGGGAAACTAAATGGGGTTGACAGGGGAAGAAAGAGAAAACGAAAGGGGTTGACAGTAATAAAGGAGAACTAAAGGGGTTGACAG
>NC_134881.1:19658595-19661095 GCF_041734735.1 Babylonia areolata
ACATGTACACACAAACACACACAAACATGTATACACACACACACATGTACACACACACACACACACACACACACACACACACACACACACACACACACAACCAAAAAAACCCCTCCTTGACGAACAACACCCATAATTATTTTTAGGCAGCAGGTTCCCAATCACGCCCTCCCCCCCCCCCCCCCCCCCCCCCCCGCCCCCGCCCCCCAAACAAACGAGCATTCAAACAAACACCCGGGGCAACAATGACATCAATACCAGACCCCTCCTGCGTCACCGACACCGTCACCGACACCGACACCGACAACGCCGCTGCTACGCCCTACTTTCCCCTTCCACGGCGCACTGAGAAATTCAGCCCACCGTGTCTCTGGTCTCGGGTCACTTCCGGTGGAGCTTTTCAGTCTCCTTCAAGGCAGGCTCGGGGTACTTCCGGCGTAAGGAAATTTGGAAAGGAGAGTCGCCATGTTTGCTCTCATAACACAATTAAGGAACCGCCGCCACTGGAGAGAGATTTCTGCTGGGTCTTTGGAGATGGTTTAAAGAAAAAAAAAAAAAAAAAAAAAAAAAAGAAAAAAAAAAGCTGGTGACGTATATATAGTAGTCACACACCTGGTTACAAAATTGCTACTGGGGTCAATAATCAGAGTTATGCTGTTCCAGTTTCCAATATTAGTTTCGAAGTGGTGACCACCCTGGAGGCGCGGGTTCGAACCTGCTGAGGACCAGATTAAAAAAAAAAAAAAATGAAATAATAATAATGATGATGATGATGATGATGATGATGATGATGATGATAATGATAACAATAATAAAAGCGGCAACACAAGGGCATCCAAGAGTCGTGACCTGGGTGCGGCCCGGCCCCCTTTGAGTGTAAGGATTCAAATTAAAGGCCGAAACACTTGACTGAGGGGAAGGGCCTTGTGGGAGAGGGGTAGGGGGGGGGGGGGGGGGGGGGGGCAAGGGGTGGGGGGTGGGGGTGGGGGGCTTCTTCTTTGAAGACCTTGTATTGTCCATCTCTCCCTACCTGGATTTTCTTATCACTGTACCCAGCTCCGTCGGAAAGCGCTTGAGGAAAAAAGACAACACCAACAGAAGTGGTCTCTGTGGTCCGCCTACGAAGCGAGAGACCAATGAGGTTGCGGGGTCGATTCTCAGACTCGCCAGAATTTTCTCCCCTTCCACTAGACCTTGAGTTGTAGTCTCAATGGACGCTAAGTGCATGCTCACACGGAACAGCGGTTTACTTTTATTTCATGTTTTGCTAAATCGTCTTCTTCTTCTTATTATTATTATTAACATATACCGAAGAAAAACAAACAAACAAACAAACCAAAGAACCAACAAAAAGCCAATAAATGAATAGAAAGAAAAATACGCATAGCCATACAAACAATGGATGCTCCTCAAAGACTGAGACACAGAATATGCTCAGTTTTCAATCAGTGATCATGGCCAGAGCAGCCCGAATTTCACACAGAGAAATCTTTCGTGATAAAAAGAAGAAAGTAAATAATGTAGAAGTAGACTGACCGACAAGATTGATTCAATGCATCCGAAGCCATGGTGGTCAATAGAGAAAAGGACTGGTGGGACAGAGCACACACACACAACACACACACACCCATCACACACACAGACACACACACAACCAACACACACACACACATCACACACAGACACACACACACACACACATCACACACACCCATCACACACACACACACACATCACACACAGACACACACACACACACACACACACACACACACACACATCACACACATCACACACACACGCCCATCACACACACACTCTTCACACACACACACACACACACACACACCCATCACACACACACACATCACACACACACACACACACACCCATCACACACACACTCTTCACACACACACACACACACACACACACACACACCCATCACACACCCATCACACACACACACACATCACACACACACACACACAGACACAAACACACAGAACTCAGAACTGTTTTAACTTAAAGGCCACCGACCTGTATACAAAAACAAATGCACGTGTTGTACACACACACACACACACACACACACATATATATATATATATATATATATATATATATATGAAAACCAAACCTTGAGGTGGATAAACAACAAAATGTTAGAAAGAATAAACTTATAACAAACCTAAATAAGTAAGGATACATTTATAAACATATCTTTCATCTAAGACAGCGCTTTCTGCTCTCTGTTTTAACGCATAAAAAACAAAACAAACATTGCTACTTCTCTTCACACAATGCTGTTGACATTTTGAAGTAAGTGGGGTAATATGGGAATCCTTAAATTGTGTATATGCTTAGATAAGAGAGACAGAGAGAGACAGAGAGAGAGAGAGAGAGAGAAACGGAAACGGAATGGTTTATTCACATATAGGCCTCAGCCCCAAGTGAAGGGGTTAATATGAACATCATACAACTCAATAAAACAACATAA
>NC_134881.1:19668595-19673595 GCF_041734735.1 Babylonia areolata
AAAAAGAAGAAGCTAATTTGTGTTTGCACATTTCTTCTTTCTTCGCTGCTGTGTGCACATGTCAAACGATCGGTATAAGGACAAGCCCGGCGCTTCCTTTTTTGAGGAAGTGTCTGGGTTTGTTCCCAATGTACCTTCCATTAAAAATTTTTTTTACCTGTGTTCTAGCTGAATCGGTAGCGTAAGCAGCACTGACTTGAAGTTGTGTACCTTGTGAATTACTATTTGTAATTCATCATAATTATGAAAAAAGAATTCATAATTATGAAAAAAGAATTGCAATGTGCAAAAAGAAAACAAACAAACAAACAAAACAAAACAAAACAAACAAACAAACAAAAAAAACCACAAACAAACAAACAAACAAACAAAAACAAAAAAACCTGCCAGATAAAGATTTGTTTTAAAATCCCTGCGTAGCACATAGCCTTGAAAAGTGTGTATAAATATGGTACGCACCTCCTTGAGAAATAATAAACAACAAAAGGAAACAGCAAATAACTCCACCCCCTCCACCCCCTCCCCCACCCCCCAACAAAAAAAAGAAGAAAAAAAAGAAAAAAAGCTGTGATTTTCCTTTCACCCACAGTCTGATACCATTGTACTTGTTCTTTCTTCAGTCCGTGATTGTCAGGCAAAGAACTTGTCGTTTGATCGCAGTATATTCAATTGACCGAGATATTCATTTAAAAAAATAAATAAATAAATAAAAAACCTCAACAAAACAAGCAAATAAACAAGGCACTGAAAGACAGTGATCGACAATAAACTTTAGAGCATTGACGATTGTGATTCGTGTCTCTTTAACTCACTCAGTACGGCCAGTCCTCTCTTCTCCTCTACACAGACCCCTCGGATGTCCAGTGGGTGTCTGAATGACCCAACCTTTAGCTTCCGTCGTCAGAATAAGTGGTATTCTTTGTCAACATTCACGTCTTCAGTATAAGAGCCTTCCGCTTGCAATATTTTGATGATGGTAATTGGGGTGAAACGCTGTTAACGTCGTCTCTTTCGCCGTTCGTATGGAGAGAGTTAACAGCGTTTCACCCCAATTACCATCATCAAAATATTGCAAGCGAAAGGCTCTTACACTGAAGAGGTGAATGTTGACAAAGAATACTACAATTATGACGACGGAAGCTAAAGGTTGGGTCATTCAGACACCCACTGGACATCCGAGGGGTCTGTGTAGAGGAGAAGAGGACTGGCCGTACTGAGTGAGTTGACGAAAGGCTCTTACACTGAAGAGGTGAATGTTGACAAAGAATACTACAATTATGACGACGGAAGCTAAAGGTTGGGTCATTGAGACACCCTCTGGACATCCAAGGGGTCTGTGTAGAGGAGAAGAGAGGACTGGCCGTACTGAGTGAGTTAAACGTTGGAAAACCAGTCGTCAGCCAAGCCACAAGGTGTGGCAGCCAGAGTCAGAGGGTTCGATTCGAAACCCCGTGTACGGACCAGCATTTTTCTTCCCCACCCCTCTCAACTAGACCTTGACTGGTGGTCTGGATGCTAGTAATCCGGGTGAGAGAATAAACCGAGGTCCCGTGTGCACTGATGGTTATACACTGCCGGCAAAACCCTGCAGAAAAAAGGACACAACAAACTTTTATAGTAAAAACCAATGTATTTGTATTCGTATTTCATTTTATCACAACACTACAGCGCCACCCATTTTTGTGTGTTTTTTTTTTCCTGCGTGCAGTTTTATTTGTTATTTCTGTCGAAGTGGATTTTTTCTACAGAATTTTGCCAGGAACAACCCTTTTGTTGCCGTGGGTTCTTTTACGTGCGACAGATTAGAAGTGGGAATCAGTGGGTCAAAATGGATGGGAGAGACACATAGGAAACGAAAAAAAAAACCCAAACAAACCAAAAACAACAACAAAAAACCACAAAACAACAACAACAACAAAACAATAACAGCAGCAACAACAGTAACAAAAACTGAACCTTCAGAGAAATTTTTTTACCACGTCGGACTATTATGTCTACGCTGGAACAATGAACATTGCATGAGTGTCAGGGCAACAACGTTGAGCTGGTGTCAACCATCTCTCCAGTGGCAGAATACAATAGAACGTGTTAAACAGGTCTGACAGACTGTAAGATGTCGCTTAGCGGGTCGAGGGGTTTGGTGGGCCCATTTCACACCAGTGTGTCCATTGCTGTAGTGTCACTGAAAGTCACTCTGTTATGGTCAGATACATGAGGATTACACCTCTGATGTTAAGGTCTGTTACTATTATTATTATTATTAGTAGTAGTAGTAGTAGTAGTAGTAGTAGTAGTATCAGTAGCTCAAGGAGGCGTCACTGCATTCGGTCAAATCCACATCTGCCAAGCAGATGCCTGATCAGCAGCGTTACCCAACGCGTTTTGTCAGGCCTTGAGAAAAAAAAGGAAAAAAAAGAAAAGAAAAAAGAAAAAGATAAATAAAAATAATAAAAAATAAATGATAATAATAGTAGTAGTAGTGTCATGTTGTTGCTGTTGTTGTTCTTCTTCTTGCTTTTCTTCTTCTTTTTCGACACTGTCACAACAACAACAACAATGAAACAACAACAACAACGATAATACGAAGAGAGAGAGAGAGAGAGAGAGAGAGAGAGAGAGAGAGAGAGAGAGAGAGAGAGAGAGACAGAGACAGAGACAGAGACACAGAGACAGAGACAGAGAAACAGTACTTCTTCCTTGTATGTTGACTCGACCTTGCACGCACGTGATCATCCCTTCTGGAGTAGCGTGATCGTGAGACTGAACCACAGAGTTCCATTCATTATGCGATGCACAGTCATGTGTACATCATTAATACAATAAATGGGATAGAACTCATCCTTGTTTGGAGCAATAATGTTGAGAGTTCGGGCAGATGAAATGAGGTCACCAACTTCAACTTCTTATGGTCAGCATCTTTGAGAATTGTTTCAGGCAGCATAATTATAATCATATGAAGGCATTAGTCTAAAAAAACAAGGAAGTAATATTTGAACTGTCAAAAAGAATTTCAAGCTCTACTGCTTTGAAGAAAAGTAATCGAAAGTTTATGTAGAGTTTTGACAACAAATACGAAATCCGTACAGGAGAAAGTTGTTATATTCTGAACGTACTGGTGCATGCTTCACATAAATTACAGTCACTGAACACAGCCGGTGTGTTTGATTATATATTGATTATATTTTGATTATATCAAAACAAGCGCGTTGGGTTACGCTGCTGGCCAGGCATCTGCTTGGCAGATGTGGTGTAGCGTATATGGATTTGTCCGAACGCAGTGACGCCTCCTTGAGCTACTGAAACTGAAACTATATCAAAACACATCACATCCACTAGATGGCATTGCTGACTGACTCCAGGCAATCTTACTAAAAAACAAACAAACAAACAAACAACAAGAACAACAAAAACGCTCAATTACTGACGTGTGTGTGTGTGTGTGTGTGTGTGTGTGTGTGTGTGTGTGTGTGTGTGTGTGTGTGTGTGTGTGTGTAAGACGAAGGCAGGTACGTTGATGTCCGTGCGCGTACGTACGTGTGTGTTTTTCAGCAAAATATTTTGACACTGAAGACACCTCTCATGCGAAAGGATCTTGCAGGCCAACATAACCAACTCTGTCGTCCTAGTCATCATCATGATAATTATGTGATAAATAAATCATTATCAACATCATCATTAAAAAGAATTTTTAAAAAGAGGAAAAAAAAACCCTAACAAACTAAAACTAACGTCGACGTCATCATGATCATGACATCACCGTCATCGTCGTCGTCGTCTTCATTATCGTCATCGTCATAATCATCACCTTCTATCATCATCTTCCTCTTCATCATCATCATCACCATCATCGTCGTCATCATCTTCATGATTATCATCAACATCGTCACCACCACCACCACCACCACCACCATCATCATCATTATCATCACCATTATCATCATCATCGTCAACATCGTCCCGGTAAAAGTAGTAGAGTTCATTCTTATTCACACTTTTAAGCTGGAATTGTTCCAGCAAAACGCAATCGCGGTAACGAGTTAAGGGACTCAGGGAACTCTGAGGTACCAACGATCAATCAATACTGGTCAATAGTTTATTTTTGTCGCCAGGAAAACACGTTGCGTCATTCACGCGGGAACAACCCCGTGTGAAAAGCCTCGCTCTGACCTCGTCAGTTTCATCTTTGACCCGTTAAAAAACAACAACAAACAAACAAAAAAAAAAAAAAAAAAACGCGCGCAGATTATTTACGAAAGATATGTGATGGCGTGGACAGTCAGTAGATGCGAGCCATTGTTCTATAATTATAGAAAGCATGTTGAATATCATATATGAAGAAGAAGAAAAGGAGGAATTTTATTTAATATTTCCCGTCACACATAATTATTGGTGACTGAAGACATTTTGTTAAAGTATTAATGTATACATTCGAGTATTATCGTTTAGAAGGGGCGGGGGTGGGGTGTGTGTGTGTGTGAATGAATGGAGAGTTGGGGGAAACCGGGCAAATGGGTGAAATCTGAAAAGAAAAATCTAAATACAATTACAGGAAATCGCTTAAAGGACTCCATTAAAGAGAAGGCGTTAAACTAACAAGCGAAACAACTGATAATGAATGCAAAAAGTCAAAACCATCAACGTTCTCAGTCACTTAAACTAACAAGCGAAACAACTGATAATGAATGCAAAATTTCAAAAACATCAACGTTCTCAGTCACTTGTGAAGATACACTTTCGTGTACATAAGGCTACAGTAAAACAAATACATGCTTAATTGTCAGATTACTAAAGCATATGCACTTGACATTGGAACATCATGTGAAGAAGAAGAAGAAGAAGAAGAGAGAGAGCATCGTGCATAATCATGTTTACGAAACGGAAGCGAGTAACACACGCGCGCACACACACACACACACACACACACACACACACACACACACACACACACACACACACACACACACACACACACACACACACAAATAACTCACACCTAGCAT
>NC_134881.1:19678595-19681095 GCF_041734735.1 Babylonia areolata
ACGAGGGAGACACCAGACGAAACGAAACGAAACGAAACGAAATTTTATCTTACCACGGCAATGAGATAAAAAAAAAAAGAAAAAAAAAAGAAAAAAAAAGAAGCTTTTTTTACACCCAGCCCTGGGGTATGGAATAAAAAACAAAACCAAAAGAAACACACACACACACACACACACACACACACACACACACACACACACACACACACACACACACGAAAGGAACAAAGAGAGGTGTAGGTGGGTGGTAGTGCTACATCAAAAGAACACATGAACACAGAACTGTTCACAAGAAAGATATCAACGATAAAAACCCATTAAAAACTAATGGGGGGAAAAAAAGAAAAAAAGACTACTACTAAGCAACAAACAACAACAATAACTCTCTACCCCCCACCCACACCCACACCCACACCCCTGCCATCCCAGTCTCCTTCTCTCCAACCCCATGCACACATTTTGAGACCCTGAGATTTCAATACTCAGATGAAAATATGACAAGCAAAGCTATTCATATCCATGTTGATACACCGGTGACTTCTATTTGTCTCCAGTATCACTGGTCAGCGTGAAAAAAAAAGAAGAAAAAAAAGAAGAACAAAGTATCTAACAATATAATCAACAGGTTATCTACACTGAGGACAGAGAGAGAGATGGGGGGAGAGGCAGGCAGGCAGACACAGACAGAGACAAACAGAGACAGAGAGAGAAGACAGAAAGACAGACAGAGAGACAAACAGACAGACAGTGAGACAGAGAGAGAGAGAGAGGTGGACGCATAAACACACTATCAATGAAATTGTGAATAACATTTTCATACTAACGAGGAAGGGGGGTTATGGTTAAGGGAGGTTGGGGGGAGGGGGGTGCGGGTGTGGGGGGGTGGGGGGGGGGGGGGGTTGGAAGAGGAATCTGAGGGGTGGGATGGTGGGGGGGGGGGGGGGAGAGAAGCTATGTCTGTGAATTGTTCTTTCTTGTGGCAGCCAGTTTGTCTCTGACAAGAAGTCGATAAAAAAAAAAAAAAAAAAAGTGTATGCCATGAAGCTCACGCCACTGTCTATTGCCCCGCCCCGCCCCCTCCTCTTCCTCTGTCTCCCTACTCCCCAACACCCCCCCCCCTCCCTCTTCCTCCCTACGTCACCATGTGACAACTTCCCGGCCGAAAGAAAAAAGAAAAAAAAAAGCTGACCGCCGATTGGTTGGTTAGGGAAGAAGCCGCAGAAGATGAAGAAGAAGACGAAAAAATCGGTGGAGAAGGGGGATTACTCTGGATTACTTGTACTGAGAAGCGCAGACGACCACAAGTGGCCCCCAGTGGGGGGGTTGAGGAGAAAAAGCGGTTTGGTAAGTTAGCGTCGTGGAGGCGGAGGGGGGAAAATAGAAGATGTAGGGGAAGGGGGTCGGGGGTGGTGGTGGTGGTGGTGGTGAGAGATAGAGAGGACGGAAAAGTGCATCATAGGTGGGGGGGGATTGGGTGGAAGGGAGAGATAAACGGGCGGAGAGGGGTGTGAGGGGTGGTATGGGGGGAATAAGGGGGAAGTGTGTGGGAGGGGGGGCAGTTTGTGTGGGTCGGTACCGGTGATGTGTGGTTAGGATCGATTGGGATTGATCGACACGTAAAAGAACGATGCAGGCAAAGAAGAAAGAGGAATAAGAAGGAGGAGGAGGAGGAGGAGGAGGAGGAGAAGAAGAAGAAGAAGAAGAAGAAGAAGAAGAAGAAGAAGAAGAAGATAACGAAGAAGAAAAAGAAGAAGAAGCAGAAGAAGCAGAAGCAGAAAAAGACGAAGACGAAGAAGAAGAAGAAGAAGAAGAAGAAGAAGAAGAAGAAGAAGAAGAAGAAGTACAAGCTGCAGAACGGGGCTGGGGCTGGTCAGAGGGAGAATAATAAGTGGGTGGGTGGGGCGGGGGATGGGGAGAAGGACAGGTAGGGATTGATATACCATAAAGAAGTAGGTAAACGTCTCTCTCTGTCTCGATCCCATCTTCTGTGTGTGCCTGTCGCTGTCTGTCTGTCTGTCTGTCTCTCCTTTCTTTGTGTGCCTTTGTATGTAAGTGTGGGTAGGGGGCATTGGGGGGTATAGGGGAAGTGTGTTCGAGTGTGTGGGTGGGGGGCGGGTGGCGGTGGTGGTTGGTTGTCTCTGGGTGTCTCTGGGATTGGGTGGGGTGTGGCTGTGCACGCACTAGTGCGCGCGCACAATTATCTTGTAAATGTTATGCCTAGTCCGTCTTCTGTCTTCTCCCTGTTTTTGTGTGTCATGCACAGATACATCAGAAAAAAAAAAAATTGAAACACTGTATCAAGGTTTGATTTTTGGAACACTACTACTCAAATCAGGAAACGAGAAAGAATACACAGATTTTTTTTTTTTTTTTTTTTTTTTTTTTTTTGCTGCCCCATCATCTGTACCGTTTCAGTGGCATTACTCCCACGCCGCTCATTTAGATTCCCCCCATACACGGCCACACCCGGGTTCGTCCGTCGTAGTTCCAGCATCGGCAG
>NC_134881.1:19686095-19688595 GCF_041734735.1 Babylonia areolata
TTCTACCATGACCATCAGAACAGCAGAGGAGGTAACTGCTGTCCCGACTATCTGGGCTAGAATTTGATTATAGTGGAGAGTGTCTTGCCCAAGTTACATCCCCACTCGATCGGCCAAGTGTTTCAGGACAGTCGGCGTTGGGATGGTACCCAAAGGCCAACGTGCCATAACTCACTCAGTACGGCCAGTCCTCTCTTCTCCTCTACACAGACCCCTCGGATGTCCAGTGGGTGTCTGAATGACCCAACCTTTAGCTTCCGTCGTCAGAATTGTGGTATTCTTTGCCAACATTCACCTCTTCAGTATAAGAGCCTTCCGCTTGCAATATTTTGATGATGGTAATTGGGGTGAAACGCTGTTAACGTCGTCTCTTTCGCCGTTCGTATGGAGAGAGCTAAAGGCTACAGCACTAAGAGCCAGTGCAAGTTTGCATCCTAGTTTGAGAGTCATAGTCCTCCATAAAAGACTAAGCTGTATGTGGTTCCCACTGCATTGGAGAAACCATTGATATTACAGCTATCACATTGCTGTTGGCCCAGCTATAGACTTATGTCACCAACTGTGATACATGCTCACACATACTGGCCAGTGATGAAGTCAATGAGGAAGTCAATAGTTAACAGGTCAACGTCAACTACTTTTCGCCGGTGATTCAGATCACGTATGCTCTCTGCCTGTTTGTGGCTGGCTGGCTGCTTCTGTGTGTGTATTTCTCTCTCTCTCTCTCTCTCTCTCTCTCTCTCTCTCTCTCTCTCTCTCTCTCTCTCTCTCTCTCTCTCTCTCTGTGTGTGTGTGTGTGTGTGTGTGTGTGTGTGTGAGTGCGTGTGTGTTATATTCACACATATATATTGTGCATTCGTGTCAAATCTATTGACAAAATAACACGTAGTTCAGGTACAAAGAAAACACACACACACACACACACACACACACACACACACACACACACACACACACACACACACACACACACACACACACACACACAAACGCATACACAAACACACACAGACATATAGATACACACACATACACAAATACATACACACAGACATACAGACACAGACGTACACACACACACACACACACACACACACACACACACACAAACACAAATATATACACACACACTTCCGCTTCCCTATCACTCTCAAACGTTTCCAATATCAGAAAGAGTAATTTGAAGAAAAAAAATGTGTGTGCGTGTATGTGTGTGTGTGTGTGTGTGTGTGTGTGTGTGTGTGTGTGTGTGTGTTCAGAACAAAACAGTCTCTTTTCAGTTGTTGATTTGTTCCAGAAGTGCTTGGCTTCCTGTGAAAAAAAAAAAGAAAAAAAAAGTCAGGTCGACATCGGAGCACTCCAAAGCACCTCATAACAATAGCACCTTCTTCTAGTTCTTCTTCTGGGCTGCAACTACCACTTTCACTCGTATGTACACGAGCGGGCGTTTACATGCATGACCGTTTTTACCCCGCCATGCAGGCAGCCATCCTCCGTATTCGGGGGTGTGCATGCTGGGTATGTTCTTCTTTCCATACCCCACCGAACGCTGACATGGATTACAGGATCTTTAACATGCAGTATTTGATCTTCTGCTTGCCGTATACACACGAAGGGGGTTCAGGCACTACTAAGCAGGTCTGCACATATGATGTCCTGGGAGATCAGAAAAAAAAAAAAAATCTCCACCCTTTACCCAACAGGCGCCGTTACCAAGATTCGAAGCCGGGACCCTCAGATTGAAAGTCCAACGCTTTAACCACTCGGCTATTGCGCCCGTCACATCAGCAGGAACCCCCCCTCCCCACCCTCCCCTGAACTGAACGGAAAATTAAATACACCCCTTTATCCTCCACCACCCCACCCCTTCCACTCCTGTTTAAGCCCTTCGCACTAAGCAACCCATGAGATTCGTTTCATCAAAGTGTTTTGACAACAACAGTGTGACAAACAGTAATGTCTCATCAAATGAACAGAAATCTCAACCACGTCCAGGCAACGGTTCCAATCAACTACAACACATGATTTTTTTTCTTTTTTTAACCGACAGTTTTTGGTGCAGTGTGTGTGTGTGTGTGTGTGTGTGTGTGTGTGTGTGTGTGTGTGTGTGTGTGTGTGTGTAGAAAATCCGCCTCTAAGAAGAAGAGAGAGAGGGAGAGAGACAGAGATAAAAAGGCAGAGACAGAGACACATGTATAGAGAGAAGGGGAGGGATAGAGAGAGAAGGGGGCGGAAAGAGAGAGACAGAGAGACAGACATAGACAGAGAGAGACACACACAGACAGAGGCAGAGAGACACAGGGAGACAGGGAGACAGAGACAGAAGCAGAAACAGGGACAGAGACAGAGAGAGACAGACATAGAGAGAATGATGGCGGGGGGTTGTGGGGGGGGGGAAGGAAAACATGTCCAGGTGGATTTTGTGCAACACGAGACCGGGTACACACACACAGACACCGAGAGAGAGAGAGAGAGAGAGAGAGAGAGAGAGAGAGAGAGA
>NC_134881.1:19698595-19708595 GCF_041734735.1 Babylonia areolata
ATTAAAAACGGCTGCGGCATGCGACATCGTCGGTAGGTGGGAGGTGGATTGGGTAAGGGATGTGGGTGGTATGGCGGACCGGGGTGGAGATGAGCCAACCATCGTTGAAAAGCGAGAGAGAGAGAGAGAGAGAGAGAGAGAGAGAGAGAGAGCGAGTGTCCTGTTGGCACAGCAGCAATTGCGCGACTGGAACACAAAGATTCATTAAGTCCGAGGAGCGGGGTGGACATTGTTTTATTTCATTTTGCGTGTTCGGGGGTTTAAGTGAGGTTTGTTTGTAATCAGGAATGAGAAATCAATAGTCATCTACGAAATGAGTTATTTTGGTTTTCACATCGAAATTAAATACTAGTAGTTCCATTATAGTATAATGCGACATTCACAGGGATCAACAGAATAGAGGGAAAGGGTGAAATTAAAATAGTTCCATTCCGTATGTTATTTTTCCATTTAGGAATTACGGTCAACAGAAGAGCTGGGAAGAGTGCCTTTCTGAGACTGCATTGATGACACCACTAGAACACAATGTCATTTTTTTTTTCTGTTAGGGATATGGTGCTTCACCAAATGAGCGATGCAAGCTTCATGTTATCGAGGAAATGCAGAGCAGCATTTTAACTAATACTCAACGGGCGCCACAGCCGGGTTTTCAAAGCGTTGAACTTTCATTCTGAGGGTCCCAGGCTCGAATCTTGGTGATGGCTCCTGGTGGGTAAAGGGTGGAGATTTTTCCGATCTCCCGGGTGAGCAGACCTCCTAGTGACTGAATCCCCTTCGTGTGTATACGCACGCAGAAGATCAAACACGCACATTGAAATATCCTGTAATCCATGTCAGCGTTCGGTGAGTTATGAAAAAAAGGAAAATGCCCGCCATGCGCCCCCTCCCCCGGAAAACGGAGGATGATTGCCTGAGTTGCGGGTGTATAAACGGTAATAAACGAAAAAGACTACTCATGCACTATACGAGTGAACATGGGACTCACAGCCCACAAACAAAGAAGAAGTAATACTTTTGCATCACGCTGACTCCTGTTGCGCCAATCAAAAAGCCACACATACTGTTACGAAAAAGTGACGGTAGCTGCATGCTGATCTGCAAAATCATGAATAGATACAAGTTACATGTTGTAATGACTGTTAAGATGAAATGCTGTCAAAGCGTGTATGATAGACCAGCGGTTGGATCCAGTGGAATTTACCAAACACGATTGTTTCCCTGTTCCATGGTCAATGATTGGGTGCTGAGAAACATTATAGAAGGCCGATAGCTTACGTGCAGAGGCCATTGTTGCGTGTTATAAATGACACCATACCAAAGACCATGTTTGCGTTTTATGAACGGCATCAAAGACCAGGGGTTGCGTGCTGGGAAACTATTAAGGGCCAAAGTTTGCTTGTGAACATCATTGAATGCCAGCGGTTTCGTGTTGTGAATGTTATTAACGGTTAGAGGCTGTGCGTTGTGAATATCATTACTGGTTAATGCAAGCCAGTAGTTGCGTATTGAGAAATGATTGATGGCCAGCATAGACCTATTCTTTTCTCCACAGCTAGTCAAGCCACACTCTTTCTATGAATGCCAGTGACGTACGGTCACATCACATCTTATTCTTCTGCTGGTGTAACAGGAAAGCACACATTCTTGCAAGAGCCACTCCAGATAATATATATGATTATTTTCCTCGCGAGTTTGAGTACGAATTGCATTCTCAAATCATTGTACTCTTCAAGTGCTTGGGGAAAATAATTCACCCCATGAAAATTACTCCACACACTAATCATTTTGATACAGATCTATTTTGATACATTTACTAGAGAAAAAAAGGGGTATATTCGTAAGATTTTCGTTACACATCAGTCCTCGTAGTGTGGTAACTTGATGTCTTTCATAAGTATCTATCCATAAAGTATTTTCAGTAGATAGAAGGCCAAACAGATACCCTGCGACGATAGATGAGTGGTGAACTTTTTTTTCTCCAATATAAAGATATATGATACAGGCCAATGCACCAGAAACTCATCCCCGTAATCTAAGGTTTCTCTTCGAAGTTAAAAGTAGGACACTTACGCTTCAAACTATGATTTGGCTCGCGGATTTTGCTAGTTTTTGCGTTCTTCATCACTATGTTCTTGAGACGCTTACCGGGATCAGAATGTATACTGTGATGCCTATGTGTTTGTTGCATTACAACCACAGCACTGGTGTGGATATCGGGGATTCCCGTTCTGCAGTTGTATTGCTCAATGGCTTTTATAAATATATCTATAAATATAATGATGTACCAAACGTAAAGCATACATATGTTTTTTATTCCTCACTTGCTCATACTCACTTGTCTTTTTTTTTTCTTCTATCATATAAGTATGAACTACGTGTATTGGATTTAGATTAGCAAGGACAAATTTGAAGAATAGGCTTTGCCTAAAATCTTAATTCTTGAATATGTTGACTTTTGCCTCTTTGTCTGTCTGTCTCTGTTTGTCTGTCTGTCTGTCTCCTGACGTTCGAATATGCTTTGATATACAGTGGGGAGAGAGAGAGAGAGAGAGAGAGAGAGAGAGAGAGAGAGAGAGAGAGAGAGAGAGAGAGAGAGAGAGAGAGACGGAGAAGGGAATAAAAAGAGAAAGCTAGAAGTGAGGAAGAAAATAAGGTAACCCTCACACACACACACACACACACACACACACACACACACACACACACACACACACACACACACACACAGATAGAGAGAGAGACATACAGACATAGACAGAAATAGACAAACACATGCACAGAGAGAGACAGAGTGATTAAAATTCCATTAAACATTCACTCGTCTCGTGATATTAAACAATTTAGTCCTCATTGCACATATAAATTACACCCTTTATCAACTACATTAGATAATTATGTAATGCTCTATTGCCACATATAAAATCCGTAAATTACCCCATAAACGTTCTTCACACATGAAAACACAATTAAAGAACAAAAAAGTACCTGTTTCACCAACGCGGAACACGAAAAAAAAAAAAAATCATTCACAACCCAAAGCGATTACCACACCCACCACCACCAAAGTCAACACAAAAAGTTTCTGACCAATACAGTAACCTGTTGTATTGCACTTAGAACAGTGGCGTAGTTCCTGGTAGATACTATGGTAGTTTTTGAACTGCAGACAGACCTATGCCGCAGTTTCTAGCATATTATTAATATAGTTGCTACACTGCTGACAAATCACTGCCAGATTCTCTGGCAGAGTTTCAGTTTTCAGTTTCAGTAGCTCAAGGAGGCGTCACTGCGTTCAGACAAATCCATATACGCTACTCCACATCTGCCAAGCAGATGCCTGACCAGCAGCGTAACCCAACGCGCTTAGTCAGGCCTTGAGAAAAAAAAAAGGTGAATAAATAATAGATAAGCTTACATAAATAAATAAATAATAATTATGATATAAAAAAGGTAGTAGTAATGATAATTAAAAAAAAAAAAACAAATAGATAAATAAGACAACAATGATGATAAATAAGCAAATAAATGTAAAACATGAAGACACACATTCACACATACACCCACACATGCATAAAGATGCATCTGGCAGAAAGATGTAGTAAGTATCGCAGTATCGCAGACAAGTCCTCACCAGTTTCTGGTAAACGATATAGTCGTTACTGTGCTATAGATAAGTACTCGTCAGAGTTTCTAACCACCATACTTGTTGTGTAACTGCAGACAGATCAAGGCAGGAGTTTCTGATGGATGATGTAGGAGTTGCTGTACCACAGACAAGTCATTGCCAGAGTTTCTGTCTAGGAGCAAAGGTGACAGAATGGTTAAAAGGGCTTATCTGCCAATATAGTGTCCGTGGAGGTATGGGTTCGAATCCCGCTCTCGACGGGCGCAATAGCCTCAATCTGAGGGTCCCGGGTTCGAATCACGGTGACGGCGCCTGGTGGGTAAAGGGTGGAGATTTTTACGATCTCCCAGGTCAACATATGTGCAGACCTGCTAGTGCCTGAACCCCCTTCGTGTGTATATGCAAGCAGAAGATCAAATACGCACGTTAAAGATCCTGTAATCCATGTCAGCGTTCGGTGGGTTATGGAAACAAGAACATACCCAGTATGCACACCCCCGAAAACGGAGTATGGCTGCCTACATGGCGGGGTAAAAACGGTCATACACGTGAAAGCCCACTCGTGTGCATACGAGTGAACGCAGAAGAAGTAGAAGAAGAAGAATCCCGCTCTCGCGCCCTTTCTTTCTATTCAGTTTGACTGGTAAAATCAAAGTGAACGTGTAGTCATACGGATGAGACGATAAACCGTGGTCCAGTGAGAAACACGCACTTGGCGTACTGAAAAAAAACCCAGAACCCATGGCAACAAAAGAGTTGTCCTTTGGCAAAAGTTTGTAAACGAAATCCACTCTGATAGTTACATAAACATATATTCATGCACTCAAGGCCTGACAAGCCGTTGTAATATGCTGCTGTCAGGCATCTCTTCCTACCAGATGTGGTGCAGCGTATATGGATTTGTCCGAACGCGCTGTCGCCTCCTCTAAAAAAAAACAACTGAAACTGAAGCAGACCAATACACTTGCTGTTTAAACTGCAAACAAGCAAATGTAAGAGTTTCTGGCAGATGATGTAGCAGTTACTCTACTGCGGTGAAATCAATAGCGCCATAGTTTCTAACGAATACACTGTAGGCAAGTCTTCATTGTAAAGTGTTATACATAAAGATATAAGTGAGTTTGCTGTGTAACCGCAGACAGACCATAAAATCATCACCAGAGTTTTTAAGCAGATTATTCAGCTGGTTGCAGTGCTGCAGCAGAGAAATCATTGCCAGAGTTTCTGAGTTGACAAGTCATCAGTTTCAAGTGTAAGGTATGAGTGAGTTTGCTGTGTAATTGCAGACGGACCACACAGTCATCGCCAGAGCTTCTAAGCAGAGAATACAGTCGGCTGCAGTGCTACAGACGAGTGAATGCCAGGTTTCTAAGCTGGTTGCAGTGCTGCTAGCAACAGGAGAGTCAGTCAACGCCAGAGCTTCTGGCAGATGTAGTAGTTGTTGTAGCTGCAGCCCAGGTCGTTCAGCTTGTTGCCGCGCTTGCTGTCAATCTGCACGCAGTTCTGCTTGTCCTTCTGGTTGTTGGGGTTGTGGAACACCCACAGGCGCTCCTCCAGCATCTCCTGGCCCACGCTGCGGTTGTACACGTCCACGAAAAACGGCACCCCTCCCTCCCAGGGCCGGTCCCACTCCTCGCGCGGTCGGGTCAGCCCGATGTAGCTGTTCTTCTTCCGGAAGGCCCTGGTGCGGTTGACCGAGTCCAGCAGCAGCGACATCTGCAGGCCGTTCTCCGGCACTACCAGCTCCAGTCCGTGCGCCAGGCAGCGCGCATGCGCCGCGTCCCAGTCCGTCACCACTTCCGTGAACACCCGGAAGCAGAAGCGCTCCCCTGGGAAGAAGACGAAGTTCTGGCCTTCGTCGCACCAATCGCTGGCCGCCAGGAAGTAGCGGAACCCCCTGCCGGGCCCCACGTCCACCGGGGAGCGAAGCGCCACGCTCTCTAAGAGGCACGTGCTCCTCTTGCCGCCCAGATAGAAGAAGGAAGCGCACCAAGAGTGCTGCTGGCACTCCAGGGCACACCCTCCGCGCGTGGGCGCCGTGAGGTAGCGGTGCAGGAAGGTCGGAGCCGGGGAGCTGACCATATTGTCCAAGGCGACCTGGTGCTGCCACAGCAACCCCGGTGAGAATGAGGATGATGATGAAGGAGGAGGAGGAGGACCTGACGAGGACGAGGATGATGGTGATGGCGGCGATGACAATGACGACGACGACGACGACGATACCTCAGAGGAAACGAACGTCGCGGTGAACACTCCCCAAAACAGAGCAAGCTGCCAGCTCACGTGGAAGGCTCCACAAGCATCCATGCTTTTGTTTTTGCTTCTTTTTTTTTTCTAAATGGTTATTATTGTTATTATTTCCTCTCTCTCTCTCTCTCTCTCTCTCTCTCTCTCTAAGGCAAACTGAACTTGCTGGTACGATGAGGGAGGGCTATATATACTCCCTACTGATCCACCAACTGACTAGTGACAGCAACCGTCCTTGTCTTTATTTGCCCACCACGCGCAGGTACTTCTTTTACTCTTTTTTTTTTTTTTCCTTCTTTCCTTCTTTTTTTTTTTTTTTTTTAAATGGTTCATGGACCACCACCACCACCACCACCAGCCAGCCAATCAGCGATGGGAGCATGACCCAGTCCCTTGACCAATCAGCATCCAGCGGGGTAGGGAGGGAGGTGGGGGTGGGTGGGGGGGTTGGGGGGGGGGGGGCAAGCTGCTGTTGTCGCCGCCATTAATCAGCCAAGGCAGCAGCGAAACACCCACCAATCGGCATGAGAACGTGTCGTTGTCATGGTTACTCAGTGGCTGAGAGGAGAGAATGAGAGGAGAGGAGAGAACCGGCACGGTAGGATGCGCCACATGAGCGTGTCGTGGTGGACATCATGAGATTAAGACTTTGGACCACCGCTTGGCAACTGCCGGAAATGCAGCATCATCAATGTTGAGGAAGAAAGCACCAGAGAGAGACAGAGACAGAGCCACAGAGAGAGAGAGAGACAGAGACAGAGAAGAGTTCATGCCATGTTGCATCATCAGTGTTGAGGAAGAAAACACCAGAGAGAGACAGAGACAGGGGCAGAGAGAGAGAGAGACAGAGACAAAGAAGAGTTCATGCCATGTTGCATCATCAGTGTTGAGGATGAAAGCACCAGAGAGAGACAGAGACAGAGACAGAGAGAAGAGTTCATGTCATGTTGCATCATCAATGTTGAGGAAGAAAGCAGCAGAGAGAGACAGAGACAGAGACAGAGAAGAGTTCATGCCATGTTGCATCATCAATGTTGAGGAAGAAAGCACCAGAGAGAGACAGAGACAGAGACAGAGAGAAGAGTTCATGTCATGTTGCATCATCAATGTTGAGGAAGAAAGCACCAGAGAGAGACAGAGACAGAGAGAAGAGTTCATGTCATGTTGCATCATCAATGTTGAGGAAGAAAGCACCAGAGAGAGACAGAGACAGAGACAGAGAGAAGAGTTCATGTCATGTTGCATCATCAATGTTGAGGAAGAAAGCACCAGACAGAGACAGAGACAGAGACAGAGAGAAGAGTTCATGTCATGTTGCATCATCAATGTTGAGGAAGAAAGCACCAGAGAGAGACAGAGACAGAGAGTAGAGTTCATGCCATGTTGCATCATCAATGTTGAGGAAGAAAGCACCAGACAGAGACAGAGACAGAGACAGAAGTTCATGCCATGTTGCATCATCAATGTTGAGGAAGAAAGCAGCAGAGAGAGACAGAGACAGAGAGAAGAGTTCATGCCATGCCATGTTGCAATTCTGTCTGTCCCAGCGATTGGTTTAATTAAAACAATCTTCAATCGTTCAACAGTACACATGATTACAAAGCAAACTAAAGGCAAAGGAGCATCGACAATCTTAAATCTTATACTGTGCTCACAACGTTGCACTTCAATTTTAACATGACGGCTGATGATCCGTATTGGGTGTGTGTGTGTGTGTGGGGGGGGGGGGGGTCTGTGTGTCGGTGTATGTTTTTTTTGTGTGTGTGTGTGGGGGGGGGGGGGGGGGAGGGGGGCACACGCGCGCGCATGCATGGTGTATTGTCTAATGGCTTTATATTCCAATAATTATCATTGTTTTTTTCTTTCTCCAATCACTGACGCTCACCCTCTCCAGGTTTATATTTTATACTCTTAATCTTTTCCACGTTCTGTTCTCTCTCTCTCTCTCTCTCTCTCTCTCTCTCTCTCCCCCAATCCCCTCCCCCTCGCCGCTCCCATCCCCACCCCCACCCCCTCCACCTCCACCGTCTCCGTTTCAGTTGAGTATTTCTTCCCCTGCCATTGATTTTCACAAATGATGATTTCTAATTAATGATAATAATAATCATCATAATTATCATAAAAAAGAATAATACAAATAATGATAATACTAATAGTGATAACAATAATAATAATAATAATAATAATATTCATTTTCAGTCTAATGTCATCATCTTAGATGAATAGACTGTGAATGAATAAACGAACGAATAGCTTTATCGCTATTTACTTAACATCCATATATATATATATATATATATATATATATATATATATATATATATATATATATATAAACAACAACTGAAGAAATATCGATTAGTTAGGCGAAATGGGAACAAGCCAATCGGGATCACACCCATTAATTCTAGTGATAGGCGAAACAGGAATAATATAATATGCAAATAGGCGTATTGGGAATTGATGAAAGTGGATGACACTCGAAATGAACATTGCTAGTCAGGTAGGTTCCTCGATAGACTTTCCGAGAGGTGCTGCTTATTTATTTATTTATTTATTTATTTATTTTACTAAAAGGTTCGGTAGTTCTTTCCGAAAGTTCCACTCCATACCAGGCATGTAGAAAGGGTGATACTTCTTTTTTCTTTCTTTCTTTCTTTTTCTTTTTTTTTTCCTGACTAAAAGGTTCGGTAGTTCTTTCTGAAAGTTCTTCTCCGTACCAGGCACATGTATAGAAAGGGTGATACTTTTTTTTTTTTTTTTTAAGTGCGGAGGTTCTTAAAACGGGGATTAAAACGTTCGATTGACAATGAAGTGGTTGACCGATCAGCTAGTTTGCCTGTGTTTGGGAAACTTTTTCTTTCTTTTTTTTTTCGGGGGGGGGGGGGGGGGGGAGGGCGTGGCGGAGGGGCGGGGGAGGGTTAGAGGGTGAGGAGGGTAGGAGGCGGGGTGGGGGTGGGGGTGGGAGGGCGTCGTCCTGTTTTGTGAATTCCAATGTACCCGTATCTCTCTCCCCCGCCCCCCCCCCTCCCCTTTCTCTAGAGGTGCCGGGTACTTTTCAAACTCTTGCCTTGGAGGGGGTCCCTGTCATCAGGAAAGTCATAAAATCCCCCCGTTGTTCTTATCGCCGACACCGGGCGGCGGAGAATGACCCGCGAGCTGAAGTCTAAATCACTCCTAAAACGGGGGGGCTGTGGTGTGGTCGAATGGTTTAGAGCGCTGGATTTTTCGCGCGACTGAGTTACCGGAGTTGTTCAGATTATTTTTGCCCGGTTTTGACGCACCTGGTGGCTTGATCAGGTGCGTCGGGGATATTTCCGACCCATCTGATCAACGTAGTTAATGATAATGCTTAGATTCTGCTATATAGTGCCTGAAGCCCCCCACCCCACCCCACCCCTCCTCCTCCCCCCGCCCACCCTTTTTTTTGCGTATTAGTATGCAGAAGATCAGGTCCGGTCAGCTTTGTTATCTCCCATTGATAAAATACACATGAGGAGAATGACCCGCGAGCTGAAGTCTAAATCACTCCTAAAACGGGGGGCTGTGGTGTGGTCGAATGGTTCAGAGCGCTGGATTTTTCGCGCGACTGAGTTCCCGGAGTTATTAAGATTATTTTTGCCCGGTTTTGACGCACCTGGTGGCTTGATCAGGTGCGTCGGGGATATTTCCGACCTATCTGATCAACGTAGTTAATGATAATGCTTAGATTCTGCTATATAGTGCCTGAAGCCCCTTTTTTGTGTATAAGCGAGGAGAAGATCAGGTCTGGTCAGCTTTTGTTATCCCTCATTGATAAAATATATACACATGAGGTCGTGATGCAGTTTGTTGAGTACGCGTGGTGTTCTATGCATGAACTGTGTAAGTGGTGCGTATACATTACACTGAGATTCATTTCGCAAGATTATGAGTTGCAGAAGAATAACGATGATGATGATGATGATGGTGGTGGTGGTGCTGATGACAATGCCGAAGAAGATGATGATGATGATGATGATGGTGATGAAAATAATGACGACGATGATGATGATGGTGGTGGTGGTGGTGGTGCTGATGATAATGCCGAAGATGATGATGATGATGGTGATGTTGATGATGATGATGATGATGATGATGATGACGATG
>NC_134881.1:19713595-19718595 GCF_041734735.1 Babylonia areolata
CAACAACATGCAGTAACGTTGCAGTCCAAAAGGAAAGGGCTTCTTCTGGATTAGTAAAGCTATAAATGTTAGTGAAAGGTGCAGAAATGAGGTCTGATTGAAAGGCGTCCAGATTAAAATGTTTAAATGACCGAAATGTGACAACAGTATGACCTGTTTTAGGTATTTTGAAACCCTTTTTTCCCCATGTAATGCAGACGGCATTGTGGTCACTTACGCCAACATTCGGCACACAAATTTCTCGAACTGATGTTAGATTGGATGTATAAATATGATCTAAGAGCGTTCTAGTTTTTTGTGTAACTCTGGTGGGGGAATCAATACACTGATGGAGATTGTAAGACGTATAGATGTTGTTCCATCGGCTATGACGCTGAAAAAGATCTAAATTAAAGTCACCCAAAATTAATACTTCTTTTTTTGAAAGCCAGGCGCTGTCCATCATTTCACAAAAATCGTCATACCACTTGGAAAAACTCTTAGGATGTCTGTACAAAAATGCTATAAGGAGCGAATCTGTTGATTTATTTTGGGATTGAACTTCAAGCCACAGTGATTCAACATCTGGATGATGTAGGTCATTACGAATTCTGTACGGAACGTTATTTTGAATATAAATGACGATACCACTTTCTTTAGATTTTTGAGGATTTTTCCGAACAATATTGTAACCAGGAATAGAAATAGATTTGTCATTAATGTGAATGTTCGTCCATGATTCAGAAAAGCCAAAGATATGGAATGGTTTATCATTATTATATATCATCTTCGATACGTCTGTCATTTTGTTGACCAAATGACATATGTTTAAGTGACCTACTCGCAGTCCTTCACAAACAGGCCAGTTCGAGACATTAGCAGGACTTGACATTAGTGCATAATAAAAATACTACCTAGATTTTCGAAATGCAGTTCTAGTAAGGGAAAGTGCTGAATAATTCAAGCTGAGAGAGAGAGAGAGAGAGAGAGAGAGAGAGAGAGAGAGAGAGAGAGAGAGAGAGAGAGAGAGAGCGAGCTTCTATGTCCGCGTTGATTTGACGCCAAGGCAAGTCTCTGGGAACGTCAACGATGCAAACTGAAACATCCATGGCGATGACAGCTTGCAGGGGAGGGGGAGGTGGGGAGGTGGGGTGAGTTAAGTTCCCACAACGTCATGTACGATCTGGGCTGATCGTCAGTCATCTAATTATTTATGATACAAGAGATTGTATCGAGGGGTGAGGTCTGAGAGCTGGGAATTGGTCTGTTTGTAAAGAAGGGTTGAAGAGTGGTACAGATTTAACGGGGAAAGGGTGTGTGGTATGTTGGTAAGCATTGTGGAATGATGGTTGTTCTGGTGACAAAGAATAGCAGTTTCCAAATACTTTGTTTGAATAATGACACAAGTTGTTGGAATAGTGGTCATATTGACTATCAGCAGCAGCTGGCTGGAAGTCGTACTGGTCTTGACGACAGACAGCAGGATTGGGTGGAGGGTCGAAGTGCTGTGTATGTGAGGCCATGGGGAACAGGTCCTGATTAGCGTCTGGTGGAAAGTCGTGGCGCCGTGGCTGCGTGATGGGAAAGAAGAAGAAGAAGAAATGTCCGAGGAGAAGAAGAAGAAGACAACAACATCAACAACAAGAAAGAGAGAAAGAAAAGAGCATACGGAAGAAGAAGAAGAAACAGAAGAAGAAGGAGGAGGAGGAGGAGGGGAAGGGAGGAGGAGGAGGAGGAGAAGAAGAAGAAGAAGCAGTAGCAGAAGGAGGAGGAGGAGATGATGAGGAAGAAGAAGAAGAAGAAGAAGAAGAAGAAGAAGAAGAAGAAGAAGAAGGAGGAGGAGGAGGAGGAGGAGGAGGAGGGGGAGGAGGAGGAAAAGGAGGAAGAGGAGGAGGAGGAGAAGGGGGAGGAGGGGGAGCTGAAGAAGAAGAAGAAGAAGAAGAAGAAGGAGGAGGAGGAGGAGGAGGGGGAGGAGGAGGAAGTGGAGGAAGAAGAGGAGGAGGAGAAGGGGGAGGAGGGGGAGCTGAAGAAGAAGAAGAAGAAGAAGAAGAAGAAAGAAAGAAAGAAAGAAAAAAGGAAAGAAACAAAGAAAGAAAAAAAGGGGGCTGGGGGTGGGGGTGGGGGGGGGGGGCTTGATCAAAGTTGAGATCTCTTGACTACTGACAGTCAATAAGATAGCGATACCAAGGTGAGTTGCGTGTTGAAAAAAAAAAAAAAGATTGATAATGGATCAGAATGAGGACGGAGGGGTGGAGGGGAGGGTTGTGGGTGTGTGTGCGGGGGTGCGAGAGGGGGGGGGGGTGATACAAGAGGACAGACAGAGAGAGAAACAGACAGACAGTCAGAAAGACAGAGACACCTTGACGCTTTGACTCTTTACTGTCATTGGCCACAAGGTCCTCACGACACGGGTGAATGCGTCAACATACTTTCAATTTATAGCAAACCAGTATGATAAACGAATGAAAATGGTGAAAGCAAATAAGGAAACAAAACAAAGATTGTGTGTGTGTGTGTGTGTGTGTGTGTGTGTGTGTGTGTGTGTGTGTGTGTGTGTGTGTGTGTGTGTGTGTGTGTGTGCGTGAGAGAGAGAGAGAGAGACAGACAGAGACAGAGACACAGAGAGAGATAGAGACAGAGAATGAATGACAGTGACTTTTCTTCTATCCATTCAACATTAGTACACAGTTCAGCCAAAGAACAAAACGCACTTGTGAACACATCTAATATACTTTGCATGACAATCTAAACTCCACACACACACACACACACACACACACACACACACACATACGAACACACGCGCGTGCGCACGCACGTACACACACACACACACACACACACGCAAACATACGCGCGCACACACACACGCACACACACACACGTTTGGATGCATTCTATCGGACAAGAACTCACACAAATTCATTCACAGGGGCACACTTCACGCAAAACTGCAAGCAGCAGAGAGCGAGAGAGAGAGAGAGAGAGAGAGAGGAGTTTATATTATCATGCAAATTACATGAGATGCGTTCACTGGTACGTTTTGTACCTTGGGCTGAAGAACGCAGTAATGTTAAATAAACAACAACAACAACAAAAGTGGTGTAGCGCATATGCATATACCCGAACGCAGTGACGCCTCCTTGAGAAAGCTGAAACTGAAACTGAAACCACTCTCACTACTAACTCCCCCACCACCACCACCCCTGCCCCGACCCCTCGCCCACCCCCCACCCCCCTCCACCACCATCCTCTCCCCTTTACTTCCCACACCCCCACCTCACCACTGGGGAAACATACCCCTCCCCCCTACACCCCCCCAATCCCACTTCCTCCCCCTCCCCCCCTCCAACGTTTCACCCCCACCATCCCCCCAAACACCTCCCCACCCCTACACACACACACACACCCCTTCCACAGACCCCAACCCCACCCCCTCCATCATACACTGTTTTCATACCTGTCTATAATCTCTCAAAACTCTTGTGATCGGTGCACTGTTGTTGTCAGAGGAGGTGGGGGAGGGGGAGGGGGGTAAAGAGAGAGAGAGAGAGAGAAAAAAAAATCGAATGCATGGAGGGTAGAGAGAGAAAGTGGAGAGGGTCAGGTTGGGTGAGTTGAGGACAGGGGGGAGGGGGGGGGGAGGAGGGGGGGGGAGCAGGTTGTTTTTTGTATGGTGCGATGCAATGCCCAAAAGTGGAGGTCTTTTGTTTCTTTCGTTTGATTGCTTGGTTGGTTGGTTGTTTTGCTTCTTCTTTTTCTTCTTCTTTTTTTTTTCATCTTGAAATACTTCAATTAGCTATCTACATTATTATATAACTCGACTGTACAGTGAGTGCTCTGATGACCGAATATATAGTAATTAAGTTAGGCTTTAAAAAATGTACATATATATCTGAGTGTGTTTGTATGTGATAGATCTATCTAATATCATTATTGTATATCATCATTATTATTACATATTATTACTATTCTATATATATACACACACATATATATGTATATGTATATATATGTGTGTGTGTGTGTGTGTGTGTGTGTGTGTGTGTGTGTGTATTCAGCAGCAAAAATGATATACAGACAAATATGTGATCGAAATTCATAACACAACAACAACAACAGTTTGTTTTGTTTTTTTAAACTGTGTCGATATCCTAACGAAATGAACATAATAAAACACATTTTTTTTCTCTCTCTACTTTGTTTTGCAGCCAGCGTCTCACCATAGCTAACAACTAAGTGACTCGACCACACACCACCACAAGGCGAACGAAGGAAAGAACCGTCACTGGAGAACCAAAAAACAACAAAGAAACACACACACACACACACACACCAGCATTTTGGCGGAGGAGAAGAGAGGAGGAGGAGGAGGAGGAGGAGGAGGAAAACGCCGCGCAGAGGCCAGCTCGCGGTACGCTCGCTGTAGGTAGGTATAGGTGGGCAAGTTGTTGACACAAGATCTTCTCGCTCGCCTGCCACAATCTGCCCACTGCTACAACAACTACGACCGTTCTTCCTTCCAACACCAACACCACCGCCACCACCACCACCACCACCATCCAACTCATTTTCCCTCGCTCAACTGAAGCAGGTGGCTTTTAAAAAGCGCTGGTTTGAGTGGAGTGAGTGACAGATTGATTGACTGACTCCCCCCCCCCCCCCCCCCACCCCCCACCACCACCGCACGCCCGTCCGACCGCCCGCCCGCCCTCCCGCCCCCCTGCCAACGCAGCAGCGGACTTTCCTGTAACACCTCCACACCCTCACCCCCACATCCCGCACACACACCACCCGCATTTTTTTTTTAGTTTTTATTTTTTTGGGGGTCCACGCTTCCATGGCAGGGGTAATTGTAGCCAGGGGGTCCGTTCTACAACAACAGCCAGCCAAAGCAAGGGCAACAGACCTCACAGCCACCACCACGGTAGCAGATTCGCGGGCGCAGTCGTCGTCGTCGTCGTCGTGTGAGCACCCGCTTCGCTCTGCCCGGACCTCCTTTTCCACCTCATCCTCCACCT
>NC_134881.1:19733595-19738595 GCF_041734735.1 Babylonia areolata
CTAAAGCGCACCCCGCCCCTCTCCTCCTCCACCACCACCCTGCCACCCCACGCCACCACACCTGGGTACCTGGCACCCTGGACAGCTTCAAAGAATCTTCCTTCGGGGACGCCGCCAACGCAGGGGGAACAGGAAGGGAGAAGGAGGAGGAGGAGGAAGAGAAGAGGTCTTCACCCGTCTCCTTCCCCTCGTTGGTGTCCGGTAGCGGGGTCGGGGCCGGGACAGGGATGAAGATGACAAACGGACTCCAGGCGTCGTCGTCGTCGTCGTCGTCATCGTCGTCGGGTAAAGGCTTTCCTATGTCCCCGTCAGCTACGGCGCAACTTGGCGGAGACGCGGAGACCTTCAACAGTTCTTCTTCTCTTCCTTCCACGACGACGGCGCCTAACGGAGCGTCTGCCTCCTCCACCCTAGCGCCGCCGACGCCGTTGCTGCCGGCGTCAGGGAAGCCCATTCTCAAGCCCTTCAACCCGGATGCCATTCCGGTGAGGTTTCGCAAGCGGTCCTACGACCCCTTCTCGCCGCGCTCCGTCTATTCCGATCTCGCCGGGACTTCCGGTGGCCCGGTACCGCTGAGCGTTCGGGGAACCACCATGTACCACCACCACCACCCGCTGTTGGGCCCGGAAGGGGAGGGGGCCTTGGGCTATCGTCGTGGAGCGGGAGTGGATCCCCGCCAGGCCTCGGAGGACTCCGCCGCCTCGCTACTACGGGGGAGGTCCCAGAGCTCCACGTCTCGCCGTGAGGCCGAGCTGAGGAAGAGGGCGGTGAGGTTCAGCATCTCCGACCAGGTGTACGAGTTCGCCCCCGGGGAGCCTTTGGTGCCCTGAGCTTCGGAACGAAACGAAACGAATTAAACACACACACACACACACACACACACACACACACACACACACACACACACACACACACACACACACACACACACACACTCCATCCCCTCGTCCCCCCCTCCCGCCCTCCCACACACAAATAAAAAGAAAATATCTTCTTCTGTTTTTTGGTGGTTTTTTTTTCAATTTCAGGAGGGCAGTAATGACAACATTGAAAAATTGAGAGGAAGAAATATTTACAGAGACCCAAGCGTTGACACACAACCGCTATTCCTGGTGGAAGAATCTGGTGAACAGTTTTTTTTTTTTTTGGTTGTTTGTTTTTTTCCTGTGCGTCGACCGATTGACTCTGCAGAGAAGAGAGAGAAGAAGAAGACGAAGACGAAGAAGAACAAGAAGAAAGAGGAGAAGAAAGAGGAGAAGGAGAAGAAGGGTGTGAATGGGTACATGACTTCTGTAGGGGAAGGGATAAAAATGACTGAAGATGGAGATTAGCTTCCGCCTCCCTCAACCCCCACCCTCGCTACCCCCCCCCCTTCCCCATCCCCCTCCTAACTGCCCTGGATTCTGACTGAAGTGTTTGTATCAGCTGGCTACTGAATGTGTTATTCAGTGCAGAGCTGATTTTTTTTTTTTTCAAGAAATACAGTATGGAGGGAAAACAGTGAAACGCAATGATGTATGTATGATGAGTCTTTCTTCTTGGGGAGAATCCCTCTGGCCCTGGACTCGGTCCTGGTGTATAATCAACGAGCTTGTTCCAAGGGACCCATAAAATATCTGAGCAGATGTACTATGAATTTGTCCTCTCGCTCGCTCTCTCTCTCGCTCGCTCTCTCTCTCTCTCTGTCTGGGAGATGCCCAAAGCTCTTCTTCGGTCAGTGTATATTGCAGGTGTGCTCGCGGAAGACTCCTGTTTCATGATACTACCCTGGACTCTGATCAAGTGTGGGATTGTTCCCCCTTAAAAACCTCCTGAAACTCTGTGACAAGGTGTGTGTGTATATGTCTTTGCTCCGGGAAATGCGCCAAATCAATGTCCTAAGAGAGAGAGAGAGAGAGAGAGAGAGAGAGAAAGTAAAGAAAAGAAAAACCATATCGAAGTGTATGTTTGTTCTGCAAGAACCCCTGGAATCTCTTGACGATACAAGTTTGTTTGGGGGGGACAGTCTCTGGCTAAACTCTTCTGCTTTGCGGCAAAGAAGTCTGCTGATCTAGAGAATCATCACTACTGTCGTAAAACAGACAACAACAAAATCTCTTCACCAGGTGTATGGGAGAAAACACTCCCTTTTTACTGCTCTGGACTCTCTCTCTCTGTCTCTCTCTCTGTCTCTGTATCGGTCTCTCTCTCTGTCTCTCTCTTCCTCCAGGTATAGGACCTCGTTCCTCCAGGAGAATTTTTTTTTTTTTGTTCAGCCTGACAACGTGTGTGTCTCAGAACATCTTTGCACCAGGAAAACCCCACCACCCAACATCACGCCCCCTTGTGATGGAATCTCTCTCAACTGGCGGATCGAGTTTGGCAAGGGCATCCAGGAGTCATGACCTGGGTGCGGCCCGGCCCCCTTAGAGTGTAAGGAACTAATGGCCGAAACACGTGACTGAGGGAGGCAGGGTGGGTACTTCTTCTCTGAAGACATTGTATTGTCCAGCTCTCCCTAGAGATTTTTTTTTATCACACAAAAAGAACAACAGCAAACAAGCGAAGAAATGGTAATGATGAAAATGGCTATAAGCAAGATCATCTTTGAAACGTCTATCACACCCTGAAACGTATCCAACTATGATGATCATCAGCTATAATTATGCGTTTCCATGGAGATGAACTCTTCTGACCCCCGAAGGGAAACGTGCATCTAATAAAGGTCACGTGGGGGGAAAAACGTTGTGCGACAAATTAAAACGTAAAAAAAAAAGTGGTCTTCTTCATTGAAGGGACCGGAATGCACCCCGATGGGGAGACAGGTGTGGTTAGTGGCAGGAGACAAAGAGTTAATACTGCACGGACCGATGTTGTAGAATGATTATGATTGCGGTTGGAACTACATACCTAACTACATATGAAAGGGCACCACCTTTGAAAGGGCTAGGCCGTCGGTTCGTCATGTCTAGTTAGCTTTGCTGGTGATCAGTCCTTTCACTTTCACATTGTGGTTACAGAGACGTCAATCATCAAAAAAAAAAAAAAGAAAAAAAGAAAAAAAAAAAAAAAAGAAAAAAAAAAAAAAAAAAGACTTCTTGCACCAAAGATTTTGTCTCCTTGCGTCTACTTGTTATGTTTCGGATTTTGCGGTGTTATATATATATATATATATATATACGACAACAACACAATTGTGCCGAGATGTTTTCATGTTTACTTTTGTTAGTTGTTTTTTTTCAAATGATTCTATTCATTTCATTTTTCATTTCTGTGTTTATTTTACATTGTCTTGTTACAGTCAATTTGTATTTGTAGTTGTATTTCTTTTTATCACAACGGATTTCTCAGTGTGAAATTCGGGCTGCTCTCCCCAGGGAGAGCGCGTCGCTACACTACAGCGCAACCCATTTTTTTGTATTTTATCCTGCGTGCAGTTTTTTTTTTTTTTTGTTTTTTTCAATTTTATTTGTCTTTTTTCCTAAGTGGATTTTTCTACAGAATTTTGCCAAGAACTACCCCTTTGTTGCAGTGGGTTCTTTTACGTGCGCTAAGTGCGTGCTGCCCACGGGACCTCGGTTTATCGTCTCATCCGAATAACTAGCGTCCAGACCACCACTCAAGGTCTAGTGGAGGGGGGAGATAATAACGGCGGTTGAGCCTTGATTCGAACCAGCGCGCTCAGATTCTCTCGCTTTCCTAGGCCATCACTCCACTCGATCAGTTCATTGCTGCTTGAACTGAAGTTTCGCAAAACATCTCGTTTTGTTGTTTTGTTGGCTTTTTTTCGTTTTCTTCTACGGAGTGTGTGATATGTTCAGAAGAAATAAAAGTCTCTGTTATACAGTGTTGTTCCCTGTTGAATCTTGGCTGCCTTCCAAAATACATTTAACTATGAGTATCTCGTTAACCATTTCTTTAAAAAAATGAAAGAAAAAAACAACAACAAAAAACTAGTCAAAACAAAAAACAAACAAACAAAAAAACAAAAAACAAACAAACAAACAAACAAACACCAAAAAAACCCACATAAACAATTTCGGTAAAAAAAAAAAAAAAAATTAAAAACAACCCTTGTTACGAAGTGCAACTTAATCCTGACTACTGAATGATGTCCTTATACAATTTTCTTTCTTTTTTTTTTACGTGCCAGTTGCATTGCTCGGACGGAAGAGCCTAGTATGGTCGTAACCCGCTACTAACTGTGTGTTGGTATGGAACTGACCAATGGCGTAGTTCGGTCAACGTAGGCATTTAGTCACGTGTAACTGTCAAAAAGTTAGAACCAAGCAATGCAACTGGCAGCAGGTGTCATAGGAATGAGTGTGGTATGTTCCAACACCAACACAAGTTTCTCGGGGGTTCAGTTTCTTGCTTGTTTTTGCACACACACACACACACACACACACACACACACACACACACAGACACACACACACATACACACACACACACACACACACACACACACACACACAAGCTTGCACACTTGGTGAGGTGGGGTGAGGGGGGAGTGGGGTTGTGGATGCGCGTGTATGGGTGTGAGCGCGCGCAAGTGGGAGTCAAGAATCAAGAAAAGAAAAAAAAAAGCGCGTGCACACTCGCAAGGTGATATTGATTTAGCTCCCACACCCTTCTCTGTCTCTGAGTCTCTGTCTGTCTGTCTGTCTGTCTGTCTCTCTTTATGTTGCCCTGCTTTGTGTGACCTTAGACAAAAACTTATTCATCCGAAATATTATAGAGATCCGTCTAATTTTAGGTTCAATTTACTCATGTCTTCAAGACAGGAATATACTGTGTATTACGAAGCCATATATATATATATATATATATATATATATATATATATATATATATATAATGATACTCTCATCACCTTCAACTTGATATCACACTGACTCGCTCATTATTTGAACAAGACATCAAAAATAAATAAGTAAATAAATAAATATAATAAATTAAAAATAAATAAATAAAAATCTAAAAAAGGCGGCAATTCGTCGACAAAGCATTATCTAACC
>NC_134881.1:19753595-19766095 GCF_041734735.1 Babylonia areolata
ACAACGAAACAAATTAAAGGAAATTCGATTACGTGATGAAGGTGGTGAAAAAATGAAGCCAGACTCGACTTCAAAGCAATAGGGAAAGAAATCAGACAAATAGAACAGGCATCAAAAATCAAACAAAAATCTGCATTAAAAACAAAATAGATAAATCAATAAAGGACCGAAAAGGTCTTTTGTTTTAAATCATCAAGGAGAATAAGTAGTATACCCACGGACACATGCGTATCAACACACACACACACACACACACACACACACACACACACACACACACACACATGTACATTTAAAATATATGCCCCGGTTTCTTTTTTTTTTATGATTATTAATTTCACATTATAAGTAATAGCAAAACAAAACAAAAAAAAAAAGTGCTCCGTAATTTTGAGTTGGTAGCATACCCACACCCACCTCTTATCTCTTCAGTCAACGCTTATGATAATAATTGATCATAATCATGGGTCATCATGAACGCTCAGCTTTGACGTTTTGTTCTTGTTGTTGTAGTTGTTGTTGTTGAGTATTTCACATTGTCAAGCATGGCAAGATAGATTTGTGTAGGGAGAGATGAACAAGGCGGATGGAGGTGGGGGTTCGGGGTTGGGGTTGGGGCACTGGGAACAAAAAACAACAAGAAGAAACAAAAAACAAAAAAAAACAAAAAAAAAAAAAAAATGGAATTGGTTTTCAAAAAGACGAGTATAGACTTTACACACAATGTTCGATTGTACTACCCAACAATTCCTTTTCGTTTCAAAACACACATTTACACACACACACACACACACACACACACACACACACACACACACACACACACACACACACACACACACACACACACACACACACACACTGTTTGGTAGGCTGTTGTCCATTGACGTAGTATAAACAAGTCACATAGTATCATCAAAAACAAAATAAAACGAAAGAAAAACAAACTTTTTAAGTAAAATCAATAACGAACGTGTTCCATGAATATCGGGAAAGGTTTGGGTTGTTTTTTTTCTGAGTCTCAGCTTCATTAAATGGATTGGTATGTAAAAAGTTCAATGCACTTTCTGAGGAAATATAACGAAGCATAACATTTTAAAACACAGTAACATAACACAACACAACACACACACACACACACACACACACACACACACTGTGTGTGTGTGCAAACCTATAAAATATTGACTTTATCTGTGTAATTTGCACACACAAAAAAGCAAACAAACCAACAACAACAACAAAACCAAACCATCTTAACACACAAAATAAACCGAAGCTTAGTCAAATTTAATTAAATAAAATGCACGGCTTTTTACATGCGGTAAACATAAAACTTCAACAGGTCGTGAAACACTGAGGCTTTGATATAGGACGTGGTCCCAAAAGGACAATAGATCGAACTGGAAAATAAAAGGGACCTTGTCCAAAAGTTATATTGTTTTAATTTTTTTTTTAAATCACAAAACAATGTGAAGGATAATGCATGCTCAAGTAATCGTTAAATCAATAAACCGAAGAATATATATATATATATGATGGGAAGACTGCGAAGGTGGAAGGGAAGAAGAAGAAGAAGAAGAAGAAGAAGGAGAAGAAGAAGAAGAAGAAGAAGAAGAAGAAGAAGAAGAAGAAGAAGAAGGAGAAGGTGGAGGAGGAGGAGGAAGAAAGAGGAGGAATAGGAGGAAGAGAAGAAGAAGAAGTCGCAAAGAAGAAGAAGAAGAAGAAGAAGAAGAAGAAGAAGGAGGAGGAGGAGGAGGAGGAGGAGAAGAAGAAGAAGAAGAAGAAGAAGAAGAAGAAGAAGAAGAAGAAGAAGAAGAAGAAGAAGAAATCGCAAAGAAGAAGAAGAAGAAGAAGAAGAAGAAGAAGAAGAAGAAGAAGAAGAAGAAGAAATCGTAGTAATGTCCCGGATGTTTGAAATAATAAAAGGTTCAAGCATGTCAGCATCATAACTGCGTGGACGAATAATGTCACACCCCCTACCTCACCCTACTGTTCCCCTTCCCCTCATCCCCCCCCCCTCAGTACACACACACACACACACACACACACACACACACACACACACACACAGCCGCCATTGCTTGGCACCATCACGAAATCAGTAATACAAAATTCTGGGTCGACGGTAGATTCACATAAAAAAGGGAAATAAGCAAACAAACAAACAGAAAAACGTATATATCTCTGTATCCAGTTATCATTGTACGAGGCAGGAAGGGGTATAAAAAAAAATTCTTCGGCTGTATACCACCACTTGAGAAAAGAAAAAAAAAGAAAAAACAAAAAAAAAAAAAACCAAACAAGTTACACCATCATGACGTCCATTTGTTCATTAAATTCTGGGTCCAGGGTTGAACTACCCAAATAACGTACCTGTCGCTGGCAGATGAAAACAAAAAAGAAGAAGAAAAAACAATCCTCAATGGACGCGCGATTAGCAATTATGGGTCCTATGTCAATAATCTGTTTTGATCAACCTTCATGGCTTCAGCAGATCAAGTTTTTTTTTGTGTTTTTTTTTTGTTCTTGTTTTGTCTTTTTAAATATACCTTTGTTTGTGTTATTTTCGCCTTTATTCATACATGGCACAGAAGTTAAAAGATCTTGCAGAGCGTCAACACGGACGTTGAGTGCATCAGTGTATCTTCATAATAACATTGTCCATAGTCGTTATAGAGACGGCTGAACGTTCAGAGTTTCCAACGCAACAGTAGGAGCACGCAAAAACACAAACAAATCCGAGCTGTTAATTATAAAATTTTTTTTTTTAAAGCATGATAATAAGACATCATAATAATAGATTGGAAAAATAAAATAAAATGAAAATGATGATAATAACACACACAAAAAAAAAACTAAACAAAAAAAAAAAACACACACAAAAAAACCCAACAACCGAGCTTTGCGTATACCAAGAACGTGTGTTTTTGTGGTTTCTGAAACCGGAGGGGTGGGTTGTTCTTATTTGTTTGTATGTTTAATGTTGTTGTAATCAGTACAGGAGGTAATTGTTCATTTCGCCAAATTTGGGGAGGGCACACACACACACACACACACACACACAAACACACACTCACACACACACACACACACGTTTATGCGCGCACACTTTCTATGCAGTGAGTATGTCCTCTGGCTTTTAAAGTTGATCAACAAAATTATTTACTGAGAATTCTAGATTGAGAAAAATCACAATGAAATATAATAATAATAATAATAATAATAATAATAATAATAATAATAATGAAAAGTAAAACAAATAAAAAAAAAGAAATAAAAAAACGGTAGAAAACAACTTCCAAAAGGAAAAAGTGTTTTGCAAAGTAACGGGACCATAAGTCATTAATCTGCAAAGTTAATGGGAGCGTACCATTCCCCCTCGACACTCATTCTAGATCTCTTCTTCAGTTCAAACGAGCGAACACAGCACACCAAATGGCAGGGTGGGGAGGGAGGATGACGTACCGTAAAACTCCAATCACCATTCATCCATTCCCCCCCCCCCCACCACCACCCACCCCCATCCCCCACTTCTTCAACAACTGCAAATTGATTATTAATGACACAATAGTACCAGTTTGTTAATATCACGACTTGAAGGGGGCTGTCACCGAACGAAAAGTGGCAAGGTCGGTTTCATCCGGTTGAAAAAAAAAAGACAAAAAAAAAAAAAAAGGGAAAAAAAAAGAAAAAAAGACATGGTAGTAATAGTTCACAGCGTCTAAGGGTGACGGGGCGGAGTCCTTCTCCCAACAACAACAACAACAACAACAACAACAAAAAACAGCAACAAAACTTCACACCCCTTTCACTGCGAGAGGGGAAAACCCCCCACATGTTTGTTATTTAGTCTCCATTTTAGCGCCAAAGTAGAAAAAGAAAAAACGAAAACTTGCTTGTTCACTGAGGGTGCTGGAAAAAAAAAAATCGTCATCCCTCTTCTTGCAAAAAAAAAGAAGTAAAAACACTACACAATGAGGCATTATATCCGCTTCTTCTTCTTTTTCTTTCTTTCTTTTCTTATTCTTTCCTTCGTCTTTTTTTAACAGAACTTTTCCCAGCTGAGGGGGCTGAAAGGTAATCATAATCCCTCTCTTCTTTGCAATAAAAAGAAAGGAGAAACACCTACACGTAGAGCCATATTTATTCATTTGTTTCTTTTCTTTATATTTTATTTTCTTCTTCTTTATGAACAAGAACTCACTATGGTGGGAACGCTGAAGAAGAAGTAGAAAAAGAAGAACTCCTTTCCCCCAATGAATGTCTCTCTCAACCCCACGTTGGCTGGCTCTCACACCCAGTTCTCCTCTTTGCTCAAGGCTTCCCTGGACGAGTTCCGCGGGGAGTTCTTCACCTCCTCGTGCGGCAGTAAGCCCATGCGGGGTAGCGGGGGCAGGGGAGGGGGCAGCGGGGGGTTGTTGTTGTGGCTGCACGTGCAGACGTCGTGCACGGGCCGCATGAGGAAGGCGCGCGGGGTGACCTCCTCGTAGTGTCCGGAGCCGGCGCCCAGCGAGCCGCCGTTGTAGAGCGAGCTGGAGATGGACATGCTCTCGTTCACCCGCTCGTAGGTCGCCGACGCGTTGCTCACCGGCACCTCGTACATGTCGTTGCGCGGCGGCATGTAGTCCCTGGCGATAACGCCGCCAATGCCAACGCCGCCGCCGCCGCTGTACAGAGGGTGCTGCGCGTGCAAGAGCGGCGGTGCGCTCGGGTGGTGGTGCAAGGAGTGCGCGCGCGCGTGCGGGTGCAAGGGCGTGGTGTGGCGCGGAGTGCCCCCCGCCGGCGTGGAGGCGGTGGAGGGAGTCTTGCTGGGCGCGCGGCCGAAGCGGGCCACGTACTCCAGGTCTCTAGAGCTGGGCAGCCGCTCGAACTTCTCCACCTTCTTGTCGGGCATGGCGAACATGAGCTTCTCCCAGAACCAGGGGTCGTCGTACTTGAGGTAGGTGCGGGTGCGCATGTACAGGCGCAGCGTCTGGTCCAGCTTGCCCTCGTCAAGGTCGTGCAGCAGCACCAGGATGACGCGGTTCTTGCGCTCCGTCAGCACCTGCTGGTGTGCCGTCTGGAACTCGAACTTGCACCACTCGCTGGCCAGGAAGTTGTTGGAGACGAGGATGATGGTGCGCTGGCTGCTCTCCACGCTGCGCACGATGGTCTCAGCGATGGAGGCGCCCACGGGGAAGTCCCGGTAGTGCAGGCACAGGCGGAAGTGCTTGTAGCCGTTCTCAAGGCGCGGCGCTAGCTCCTGCACCACGAACTCCTCGTCCAGGTGACTGTAGGAGATGAAGGCGTCGTAAGGGCGGTCGGCGTCCTCCCGGCCGCCGCTGGGCACAACGCTGAAGAGCCGCCAACCGAAGCGCGTGAAGCACCAGACCTCCAGCAGGTGGCGGTTGACGTAGACGACCACCAGGGTGGATAGCAGCAGCACGGACAGCACGCACACGGCGATCAGCGTGGACAGCTCCTGGCGGGTGGGGTTGCTGTGCTTGCTGGGCTGGGTCTGATTCACCACGATCACCTCCGTCAGGTTCTCCCCGCCGCAGTGGGACACAGGCAGGGCCGTGATCACCGTCCCGTTGGTGGAGACGTCGTTCTTCTCCTCTCCATGCTGCTGTTGTTGAGCTGCCTGGTCCCCTGCGTCGTAACACACCAGGCGCTTCAGGTCCTTGACCACGGAGGACGAGTTGACGAGGAAGCGCAGGAAGGGGCAGGTGAAGTTGAGGCCGCAGGTCCAGGGGTTGCCCCGGAGGTGCAGGGACGTCAGCCCCGGGACCAGGGCGAAGTCGGTGAAGGACATCATCGCCAGGTGGTTCCGCTCCAGGTTGACCACCCGCAGGCTCTTCATCAGGGCGAACACCCCTTCCTCGATGAAGTTGATCTCGTTGTCCTGCAGGTACAGCGCCTCCAGCTTGACCAGGTCCTTGAAGACCGCCACGAAGACCACGCGCAGGAAGTTGTCGTTCAGGTGCAGCTCCCTCAGGCTGTTCATGCCCCGGAAGGTGTTATTCTCGATAAAGTGGATGTCGCTGTTGTTGAGACGAAGGATGGTGGTCTGCCCGTGGCCCAAGAAGGTTAGGGCCTGCAAGGTGCCCAGGTTGTTGCCGTCCAGGTAGATCTCCGTGGCCGCCTCGGGGATCCCCTCGGGCAGGAAGTCCAGGTCCGAGTTGGCGCAGTCGATTCGGTTGACGCTCAGGCGGCTGTCGCCGATGTAGCAGGTGCAGGCCTTGGGGCAGATGCTGTTGCAATAGCACATGTCGAAGCCGCAGCACACGCACCCCTCCCCGCACTTGCGGTCGTAGGAGCACAGGAACTCGTTGCGGGGGACCAGGGCCAAGGGAACGGAGTCGGTGCGGTTGCTGCCCACGAAGGTGGAGTGGCACAGGAGGTGGCCCAGGTCCCCGAACTCCGGCAGGGGGACCACGCTGCTGGGGATGCGGTCCAGGCTCCAGTCCTTCAGCCAGCCCAGGTCGCAGTCGCAGCGCAGCGGGTTCCCCCGGAGGTAGAAGAGGGGCTGCGAGTACTGCACCTGCGAGAAGGAGATCTCCATGGTGTTGGCCGACAGCGAGGTCAGCTCGTTGAAGGTCAGGTTGACCCGCCGCACGTTGACGGCAGCGGCGAAGGTGAAGGGCGAGATGTGCGAGATCCGGTTGTGGGAGAGGTCCAGCTCCTCCAAGGTGGAGGACACGTCGCCCCTCAGCAGCTTCTGCAGGTGGTTGTGACTCAGCAGCAGGGTCTTCAGGCGGACCGTCTTGAACATGGTGCCTGCAGGTAGGGGTGGGGGTGGGGGGCACAGACACACAGACATAGACAGCTGTCCGTCATTTGAAAACAGGACATTGTTCTTTTTTTCTATATTTGTGTCTGGTTGTTTGTGTGCATTATGTATCGATGGTAGGACGCGTGGATTTTGGATAGGTGGGAGAATGGATAGATGCATTGTGGATGGGTGGGAGGATGGTTGTTGGATTGTGATTGGATGGATGGATGGATGGATTGATGAGTGTGTGTGTGAGATGACGGACGGATGGATGGATGGATTTGGAAGACGGATGGATGCATGGATGTGAGGGTAGAACGCACAGATGAGTGAGTGGGTGGGTGGGTGGGTGGATGGATGGATGGAGGGGTGGTGAGTGGGTAGGTGGGTGCAAGAATGAATGGATGGGTGGGTGGGTGGATGGTTAGATGGATGGATGGACGGATGGATGGATGGATGGTTGGACGGGTGTGTAGGTGGATCCACAGATGGATGGATGAATGGATTTGTAAGTATGTGGATGTATACGTGGATGGTGCCTGAGCCACAGACAGCAGATGGTCATGTGGGGAGAGTGCTCATTCACAAGCAGGGTTTGTATCTATGGATGGATGGATAGATGGATGAGTTAGTGAGTGAGCGAGTGAGTGAGTGGGTGAGTCAGTGAGTGAGTCAGTGAGTGGGTGAGTGAGTGAGTGTCAGTGAGTGAGTGGGTGCGTCAGTGAGTGAGCGAGTGAGTGGGTGATTCAGTGGGTGAGTGAGTGAGTGGGTGAGTCAGTGAGTCAGTGAGTGAGTAGAAGGATGGATGGATAAATGGATGGACAGATATGTGGATATGTGGGTGGGTGGGTGGACGTATTCATGCACAGATGGATGGGTGGATGCATACATCTATTGGTGCACACACACACACACACACACACACACACACACACACAACACACACACAACTTCCACCCCCATCAGCCCCCCCCACCCCCCCCCACACACACACACTCCTTCCACCCCCACACCCCACACCCAGACCCACCCCCAAACCAAACTCCCACTCCCCACAAAAAAAAACCCCAAAACTCCACCCCCTGCACCCCCACCTACCTATGGTGTAGACCTGGTTGTGGCTGAGGTCCAGGTACTGGAGGCTGTCGACGTTGACGAAGTGCATGGGCGACAGGCCGGGCAGCTGGTTGTGGGCCAGGTCCAGGTGCTGCAGCTGCCGGCAGTCGTGGAACGTCTTTGTGGACAGGGAGCGGAACTCGTTCCCCCTCAGCACCACCTTGGGGAAGGCAAGTAACAATGAAGATGATGATGATGATGATGATTGATGATGAATGATGATGATGATGATGATGATGATGATGATGATGAATAATGATAGTGATGATGATGATAGAAATCGTAAGGATATTGATGATTGATGATGGATGATGTTGATGATGATGATGATGATGATACTACTACTACTGATAATAATAATAATAATAATAATAATAATAATAATAATAGTGCCGCTCAATCTTGTGCAGAGACAAATCAAAGCGCATTCAAACCAGTCATTCACACGCATGCATAACCCTGAGCTTGAGAAACTGAAGACAAAGAAGAGGCAGGGAAGGAGGCTATCATGGATGAAAGAGGTGAGTTTTAAAGCCAGACTTGATAGAGCTGAGTGCGGAGACCTGACGTAGCGAAAGAGGGAGTTCATTCCAAAAGCAAGGTCCAGAGACAAGAGAAAGAACGGCGCCCGACAGTGGGACTACTACAACTACTACTGATGTTGAATGATGATACTACTACTACTACTACTACTACTACTACTACTGATGATGATGATGATGAATAATGATGATTGTGATGGTGATGATGATAACGATGATGATGATGATGATTACAACAATAACAATAGTAATAATGATGATGGTGATGTCGATGATGATGATAATAATAATAATAATAATAATAATAATAATAATAATAATAATAATAATAAAGATGATGATGATGATGATGATGATGATGATGATGATGAGAAGAAGAAGAAGAACTTTATACTGCGAAGCTTTTGTTGCATCAAATGTGTGGTAGATATCTCCAGATTAAACTGATTCGTTTGAAGCTCGAGGACAAAGAGAGAGAGAAAGAGGGGGGAAAGACGGTCACGACATCCAACAAAAGACAGGAACGACTCTGGCAGGAATCCTAGAGAGCGGCGGAAGACAGGCAGAGACAGGTGGAGGAGAGAGAAGTGGCGGTACCTTCACAGCTGCCACACAAAGGCATCAACAAAAAGTCCAGGGAGAGACGAAGGTGAAAGGTGGGGTGGTTTAAGCTCGCAAATAACAGAAAAAAAAAAAAAAAAAAAAAGGCAATTTTATGACATACCTTGCTCAAGTTCCTCAGCCCTGTGAACATCCCCGTCGGGAGCGTGGTCAGGTTGTTGTGGCCCAGGTCCACCACCTCCAGCCGCTCCAGCCCGGACATGGAGGGGATGGTGTGTAGGCGGTTCTGGCCCAGGAAGACCCGCACCAGCGATGACATGCGGGTGAAGGCGTTGGTGCTGATGACCGCCAGCCGGTTTTGGCTGAGGTCCAGCTCCTGCAAGCTGGAGACGGTGGCGAAGGCCTGCTCGGGGATGAACCTCAGAAAGTTGCCGCTGAAGTCCAGCCTCAGCAGGGAGCGCAGCCCCGTGAAGGTGGTCTGGTCCACGTCGGCGATGCTGTTGTTGGACAGATCCAGCTCTTCCAGGCTGAGGAGGCTGCTGAACACCTGGAAGGGCAGCTCCCGCAACCCGTTGGAAGACAGGTCCAGGACTTTCAGGCGGTACTGGCTGAGGAAGGCCTTCTTGGGCAGCACGTTGATCGCATTGCGCGAGAGGTTCAGCACCTTCAGGTTGGAGAACTCCTGCAGGACGTGCGGGGGCACGGTCTGGAGGGAGTTGTTCTGCAGCTCCAGCACCTGCAGCAGCTCCAGGTGGGACAGCCGCTCCCACACGCCGTCGTCCAGCCCCATGCCAAACAGGTACAGGTTCTGGAGGTACGGCATGGACCTCAGCCCGGCCGCCGGCACCTCCCCTAGGTCGTTGAGGGCCAGGGCCAGGATGCGCAGCTGCGAGCAGTTGAAGAGCTGGACCTTGCGCACGTCCCTCAGCGCGTTAGCTGACAGGTCCAGGAACTTGAGGTCCGACAGGCCCCGGCAGAAGGCCTCGTCCACCTCGCGCACGGCGTTGTCCCCGACGGACAGCTGCAGCAGGTTGGGCAGGCTGGCGCCCAGCCAGGGAGGTAGCTTGGAGATGTGGTTGTAGTTGACGTCCAGGATCCCCAGCTGCGACAGCGGTCTCTGCTGCTGCTGCTGCCCCCCTCCTGCACCTCCCCCACCGCTGCCGCAGTTGACGCCGGCGTGGTCAAAGTCAGCGATGCTGTTGCGGGAGACGTTCAAGGTGCGGAGGTTCGTCGACCCGCACAGCGGCGGTAGGTAGGTCACCCGGCTTTCCACGATCTGAAAAAAGCCAAAGCCAAATCAAATCATGTTGCTTTGCCCCACCAACACTCAGCTTATATCACAGACTGACATAAGTTTATAATAGTTGGGTCAACAGCACAACGCGAAAGCTGTATCATCAATGGTTTCTCCCACTGCAACGGGAAATCATGTACACAGCTTGGTCTTTTGTCAAGGACTATGACTCTCAAACCAGGAGGCAAAATTTCCACTGAGCTCTTAGTGCTGCAGCCTTGGGGGGGCTAGTTGGCTACTGGGAAGCATCCCAACGCCGACTGTCCCTGAAACCCTTTTGGTCGAGTGAGTATGGATGTAACTTGAGCAAGACACTCTCCACTATAATCAAATTCTAGCCCACATAGTCGGGACAGCAGTTACCTTTTTCTGCTGTTATGATGGTCACAGTCGAACACGACCAGTCGACAATCATTCATACATCACCCAAGCCCAGCACACACACACACACACACACACACACACACACACACACACACACACACACACACACACACAAATCGTCCATTTCTGGTCTCTTTGTCCGTCAACAGTTCTAATAAAACAAATCAAACAACACCAAATAATGTTAGGAAATTTGATAATTTAAAAAAAAATGAATATAAAAGATTTTTTAAAGAAAAAAAAAACTACGTTAAAAGAACCAATTCCTTCACTACTCACTCGATCCACGTGCAACTGAAATCACGTTGACAGTTTGGTTTTTTTTTGTCTTTTTTTTTCAGATTCAGTTTTTCAAGGAGACGTAATAGCGTTCGGACAAATCCATATACGCTACAGATGCCTGACAGCAGCAAATCCTTAACACGCTTAGTCAGGCCTTGATAGCATGCAATTGTGTACCTGTCAGAACTGATTTCTTTACATAATTTTGCCAGAAGACAATGCCTTTTTTGGGCCATGGGTTTTACTTTTGTACGCTCAGTTCAAATTTTCTGATCCAACTTGGGAGAGATAGGCTGAGAACGAATGGAAATGCGGGAATGTACCCGAAACCCTCACGGACATCGTATAGGCAAATGAGCGTCTAGTGGAGTGATGGCCTCGAGGTAACGCGTCCGGCTAGGAAGCGAGAGAATCTGAGCGTGCTGGTTCGAATCACGGCTCAGCCGCCGATATTTTCTCCCCCCTCCGCTAGACCTTGAGTGGTGGTCTGGACGCTAGTCATTCGGATGGGACAATAAACCGAGGTCCCGTGTGCAGCATATACTTAGCGCACGTAAAAGGACCCACGGCAACAAAAGGGTTGTTCCAGGCAAAATTCTGTAGAAAAATCCACTTCGATAGGAAAAACAAATGAAACTGGACGCAGGAAAAAAAAAAAAAAAAAAGGGGTGGCGCTGTAGTGTAGCGACGCGCTCTCCCTGGGGAGAGCAGCCCGAATTTCACACAGAGAAATCTGTTGTGATAAAAAGAAATACAAATATAAATACAAATTATCCGTTCTGCGACCATTTTGCGACAGAGTAAAATAACAACAACACACACAAAAAAAGACAGATAAATGATCACGTCAACAACGTAAACAGAGAGAGAGAGTGGAAATGGACACCCTCACCCCCACGCCCTCCGTACACACACACAAACACCCTCACATACACTGTAGTATTGGCAAAATACCACCTTTTAGTACGACAGTGTAAAAAACAACAAAAACAGGTCACGTCATCATCAACAACATCAACAACAACGAAACAACGACCCTCATACCATAGTAGGTTCTCTCTCTCTGCCTCTCTCTCTCTCTCTCTCTCTCTCTCTCTCTCTCTCTCTCTATGTTTATTCAAACTGAGTTTATTATTGTCATCCACGAGACAAGCTGATATATGGAATCTGGCACTGTTTTTACACCAGGCATTTAAATTTCGGGATATCGTGACATCTTAAGATGCTGTACTTCATTGCAGCGTTTATGTAATATGTGTACATATTATGGTTGGTTATATATTTTCATTTTGTTTGTTATTACTTATACTGTCACTTACCCCTTCATAAGGGGCCTAGGCCTATTAATGAATAAATAATCTGAATCTGAATCTCTCTGTCTCTCTCTCATTGACATTATCGGTATTTGTATTTGCAAATGTTTGCTTTGTCACAAACATCCCCTTCATTTGGGGCGATGGCCTTTACACCAAAAAAAAAATTTGTCGCCCTAGCTTGGGAGAAGAAATTATCATCGGGAGCCTTATAGCTATCGAAAAAAACCCCACTGTTACCATGATGCCAG
>NC_134881.1:19796095-19798595 GCF_041734735.1 Babylonia areolata
CTCTCTCTCTCTCTCACCCCCCTCCCACCCCCAACCCAATACCCCCCCCTCATCCCCCGCCGGCACGCGGTGCCAGAATCGCAGCGGCGCTGCTGCTACGCCCAGCAGAGAGCAAATCAATTGTGAGTCTAATTATGCAAATCAGTCTCCACGGATTGGTCCCCTTCCGCCCCCGCCCACCCCCACCCCACACCCACCCTCTCTCTCTCTCTTCTTCTGAGCCCCCCCCCCCCATACCCCCCACACTCCCTCCACCCCCCCCCCCTCACCCATACACACACCCGATCTTCCCCACCCCCCTTCCTCCAAGTGACTGGCCAGAGGGAGAGGGTGGTGGTGGTGGTAGGGGTAGGGAGGTGGGAGAGGGAGGTGGGGAGGTTAACTCAGGCGGAAAGTGATGCGGCGGAAGGGGGATTGTGGTGGTGGTGGGGGGGGGGAGGGGGGAGGGAGGCTAGGGAGGAGGCTATGGCGTTAGTTGGGGTTGGGGGGATGGAGGTGGGGGGACTGGGGAGATAACTAGGCTGTTGTCTGCGCCCCTCCCTGGAGACTGAGAGAGAGAGAGAGAGAGAGTGTGTGTGTGTGTGCTGGAGCAGAGGTGTGTGTGTGTGTGTGTGTGTGTGCGTCCGCGCGTGCGCTCGCGTGAGGGTGTGTGTGTGTGTGTGTGTTTGACTGTGTGTGTCGCGTGAGAGTATGTGTGTGCTGTGCGCGCGTGTGTTCGTGTGTGTGTATATGCGCGCGCGCACACGTGTATGTTTGCGTTTGTATTTGTAAGTATATGTATGTGTGTGTATGTGTGTGCGCGCGCGCGTGTGTGTGTATACGGGGGTGATCGGGAGGGGGGGACGGGCGAGTCGGTGGGGAATGGGGAAGGGGGGGGTGTGTGGAAGGAAGGACTTGGAGGCTTCAGATTTAGATGGACAGATAGAAAGAGAGAGGGGGTGGGGGGGAGGAGGATTTGCGGAGGGAGCGGGAGCAGACATACAAGCGCATGTCGTAAAACGGAAGGGAACATGTAAAATGGGGGGGGGGGGTGGGGGGGGGGGGAAGAAGGCTAATGCTGGCCACACTGGGGGGACTTGGTGTTAAAACTGGGTTGATCCACTGGCTTGTTTACCACTGAGGCAGTAATGAGAGAGACACTGAAGGAGGGGATATGTGTGTGTGAGGGAGGAGGGGGGTGGGCGGAGGGGGGATAGTCGTTACGGAAGGGGGGGGGGATAATAAAGGGAGAGAACTAGTAGAGAGACAGCACAGAGAGGGAGAGACAGACAGACAGAGACGCAGTGAGAGACAAACAGACAAAGACAGAGAGAAACAAACAGAGAGAAAGCACAGAGAGAGCGAAAACACAGAGAGAGAGCGAGAGAGACAGACAGACAGACAGACAGAGACAGAGACGCAGTGAGAGACAGACAGACAAAGACAGAGAGAAAGCACAGAGAGAGCGAAAACACAGAGAGAGAGCGAGAGACAGACAGACAGACAGACAGACAGACAGAGACAGAGACGCAGTGAGAGACAGACAGACAAAGACAGGGAGAGACAGAGAGAGACAAACAGAGAGAAAGAGAGAGAGAGAGAGAGAGAGAGAGAGAGAGAGAGAGAGAGAGAGAGAGAGAGAAGGCAAGACAAGACAAGACAAGACAAGTTATTTATTATCGAGGATAATAGATAAGCACTGGCACACTTTTTTCATCCAGTCCCCGCCCTGAAACAGGGCCTACACTACACTAAACTACATTATATATGTCATTGCATGCACTACACAATACTACTTAAAGTCATAGAATGCGAATACTATACTACATAAACGCGTAAACATGGTAAAAATAAGACACACAGAGACACACACACAGAGGCACAAACATGGTATTAATAGTCGACATATTAGAAAAACAAAAACAAACAAAAAACAACAACAGAACACTCTCTCTCTCTCTCTCTCTCTCTCTCTCTCTCTCTCTCTCTCTCTCTCTCTCGCACACACGACGCACACTTACATACACATAAGCATACATTGTGTTGTGTTAAAAAATACTATACTAAAGTGAATATAAAACAGTAAGTCTAATAAAAAATACACATGGCAATAACAGGGAGGGGGAGTGTGCTCATTGCCATATATATTATATATATATATAAAGGAAGCATAATTCAACATATAAAATAGTATGAGAATAAAAATGTCACAGGTGGACGAGAGAGAGAGAGAGAGAGAGAGAGAGAGAGAGAGAGAGAGAGAGAGGGAGGGAGGGAGGGAGAGACAAACAGGCAGACAGACAGACAGACAGAGGGAGACTCAGAAAGAGAGAGAGAGAGAGAGAGAGAGAGAGAGAGAGAGAGAGAGAGAGAGAGAGAGAGAGAGAGAGAGAATAAAACAATATCAACTAATGAATAGATAACCTCATATTACATGGACCATGTGATAGAGAACAGCAAGTCAGTAAGGAAGACAAATTAACCTCCCGGATCGATATTCAGTCCATACCAACGGCTGCAC
>NC_134881.1:19823595-19833595 GCF_041734735.1 Babylonia areolata
TGTGTGTGTGTGTGTGTGTTTCAGTTATTAGTAGATTTTTATTTATTCATTTTACTCTTCCGTTCCTGAAGCTGATGATGTAGAAAATGTACAATGATGTTTCGTTCCCAGTCTTTCCTTCTTTGCGCGTTCTTTCGTCAGTTCGCTCGCTCGTTCATTCTCTAATATATATATATATATATATATATATACGCGTCCGCCTAGGAAGCGAGAGAATCAGAGCGCACTGGTTCCAATCACAGTACAGTCGCCAGTATTTTCTCTCACTAGACCTTGAGTGGTGGTCTGGACGCTAGTCATTTGGATGAGACGATAAACCGAGGTCTCGTGCGCAGCATGCACTCAGCGCACGTAAATAAACCCACGGCAACAAAAGTGTTGTCTCTGGCAAAACTATGTAGAAAAATCCACTTCGATAGGAAAAACAAAACAATCCCCCCCAAAAAAACAACAACAAAAAAAAACAAAAAACAAAAAACACCAAAAAAAACCAACAACCCCCCCACCCCCACCCCCCAAAACAAAAAAACAAAACAGAAATACAAAACAAACAAAAAACAACAACAAAACACCAAGAAAAACAAACAAAAAAAAGAAGAAAAAAAGAAAAGAAAAACCACTAACAAAACTGCAGGCAGGAAAAAATAAAACAACAACAACAAAATATGTGGCGCTCTCAGTGGGGAGAGCAGCCCGAATTTCACACAGAGAAATTTGTTGTGACAAAAAAGAGAAATTCAATTCAATTCAGTTCGCGAGAGAGAGAGAGAGAGAGAGAGAGAGAGAGAGAGAGAGAGAGAGAGAGAGAGATTTCCGTCTTTATTCGTTCGTTGCAACTGACCACAGTCGATCAGGACCTCAAACGGTGTCGATCAATCAGCGGAACTCCGTGGAATTCATTAGCGACACCTACAACACTAAAACTGAGGTAATGATAGAGATTGTAGAAATAATTGTCATCATCATCATCATCATCATCATTTATAACGCACACATACAAACACACAAACCAGGAATCAAACTCACAAACACAAAAAAAACCAACAAAAAACAAAACAAAAACAAAACAAACAACAACAACAACAACAGCAGCAACAACAAAACCAAAACAAACAAACAAACAAAAAAACACCTAATAATATAGACAAATTATAAATGTGTGTGCATACTCTTCGATATCTGTGTTTGTGTGTTTCCTGTCTGTGTTTCCTGCTTATGAGCATTAAAAAAAAGGAAGCTATACGCGAGCAAACAAAACAAATAAACAAACAAACACAACACACGAGGATTTTCAATCAACAACAGTCTCATACAAAATCATAGACAAATAACTTAAAAAAAAAAAAAAAAAAAAACACACACGAAAAAGGAGAAAACACTTGCAAGTACAGAATTTAAATAAACATCAGACATCACTCCTCCCTCTCCCAATCTCCCTCCACAATAACCCCCCCCCCTCCCCGTCCCCAAACCCTTACACACTATCACTATCCCCCCCATCCCCCCCTCACTTAATCATCTTCCCGAATCTCCAGACGCCGCCATCCCCCCCCTCCCCTCCCCACCCACCTTTCCCTCTAGCTCCCTCCCCTCCCCCCACACCCTCTCCACCCAAGTCCTAATCCCCAATAGTAACGACGGTTATTATTATGCTAACTGACTAGTCGTGTGTGTGTGTGTGTGTGTGTGTGTGTGTGTGTGTGTGTGTGTGTGCGTGTGTGTGTGTGTGTGCGCGGGGTAGGGGTACCCTCGCTATTGATTGGAAGTGACAGCTGGGTTTCCCCTTTTATGCATAACAATTATGACAATAACAAGCTCTATGGTGGTAGCTGCTCGGAGCGACTGAAGTGACACTGACTGACGACGACTAGAGCCAACGAACGCGTGCTCAATGGGCTGACGCCTTAGCTTTCTCATTGGCTGAGGGGCCGCTGCCATGACAACGGCGCGAGCTTCGCGGAGCTAGCGAAGGGTGACAGTGAAGCATTGTGTCGTTATGATGGCGGCTGTGTCAGTCTGTTCATTTTGGTGTTTTTTGTCGTCCAGGAAAGTAATGATGGAGCGAGGGTATAATCACGTGCATATATATATATATATATATATATATATATATATATATATATATATATATATATATATATATATATATATATGTGTGTGTGTGTGTGTGTGTGTGTGTACAAAATGGGTTTGCATAAAAAGAAAACAAAACAAAAAAAGAAGAAAAAAACAACAACAACAACACACAAAAACCCAACGAGATTGTTCCGAAAATCTGGGATATGTGACAGATTGATTGGTTTGTTTTTCATCTCTCTCTCTCTCTCTCTCTCTCTCTCTCTCTCTCTCTCTCTCTATATATATATATATATATATATATATTTGGTAATGTCCCATTTTAGCGTCCTAAATGCACCTATTGGCTACATTTTCATGGTTTGTGAGACAAAAAACAACAACTAAAACAAAAACAACAACAAAACAAACAAGCAAAAAACAAACAAACAAACAAAAAACGGAAAAAAGCAAGATGGTGACACGTTAGCTTAGTGACTGAATCCGAATCGTATCAAAAGTGAGTGAAATAACGCCATATGAAAGTAAGAGTCGAACTGAAGTCCACTGAAAATGGGTCACAAGACCCACTAATGTTAACATCGTTTCATACATGCACAAAAATTACATGCCGGTTAAGATGTTCCTGGATTTAGAATGCTAAAATATGTCTTACACACACACACACACACACACACACACACACACACACATACACACATTTTTTTTCTTTAAGGGGATGTGGTGATAACAGAAAGTAGAGGAAGGGGATGCGCTTACACACACACACACACACACACACACACACACACACACCCTACACAAACACATACACACACTTTCAACACCACCCACCCAGACATCCCACCCACACACACACACACACACCCTACCCTCCACCCCCACCTCACACACACACACACACACACACACACACACACACACACACACCCCCCCCACTCACACACACTTCTCAGATCATTCTATCTCGTTGATCTGAAGCCATGTCGATTTGTCCATGTTATCATCTAACTTTCATTTTTCCATCCAGCGTTCATTTCACGGTGAACTGACAAGAGAATGAAATGGCACAATCAATAGCTTCATGTGTGCTTTTTTTCTTCTTTTTTTTTTGCGTGGATTATTGGCCAAAAACGATAGGCCTTGCGCCATATTTCATGTGTGTGGAAACTGATAAAAAAATTATAAAAAACAACAACTAAACTAAATAAAAAAAAAAAAAAAAAGAACAACAACCGACGCTCTTAGTTTGTGTGTAAAAACGCGATCGTTAAACGTTGTCAGTTTCCCGACAGAGGTAGTCAATCACAATGCAAGTGACCTGAAACATACTTCCACCTCCTCCTCCTCCTCCCCCCCCCCCCCCAACCTTCCACCCCCCCCCCCCCCACCACCCCTTCCACGGTCATGCCGACAGCGACTTGTCAATCAAAACTGCAACTGACCCTTGAAAATGGAATGTCTGCCCCCCCTCTCTCGAAATCTGTCTCTTTCTTTTCCATTTCTCTCTGTCTGTCTGTCTCTGTCTATCTGTTTGTCTCTCTTTCTTTCAATCACTCACTCACTTACTCACTCATTCACTCACTCATTCACTCTATCTATCTATCTATCTATCTACGTCTCCATCTTTTTGCACCCCCCCCCCCTCTCAATCCTCTCCTCCCCTCTTTTTGTCTATTTCTCTTATCCATTTCTTTCTTGCCTCTCCCCGTCTCTCTTTCATCAGATGCACCCCACACATACACAATGCAGATATGCAGAGAGAGAGAGAAAGAGGGTTAGAGGGAGAGAGAGAGAGAGAGAGGGTGACAATGAGAGAGAAAGAGGAAGAGACAGACATACAGACGACAGAGGCAGTTAGGGTTAGGTGTGTGTGTGTGTGTGTGTGTGTGTGTGTGTGTGTGTGTGTGTGTGTGTGTGTGTGTGTGTGTGAGAGAGAGAGAGAGAGAGAGAGAGAAGCTAACAGAGACATGAGTACAGAGAGACAGAGAATCAAAGTGAACGAACTCGTGAATCCATTAACGAAATAGTTTTCTTTTCTTTTTTCTTTGTTTTAATTGAATGACCCTCTACAAAATATAATCACATACATAACGGCTTGTTTTGCATCCTGCTTTCACAATAAAGAAACAAAAAATAGACCAAAAAAAAAAAAAAAGTATGAGAAAGGATCAAAGCAAGTTTACAAAAAAATGCAAAATTATCTGGCACGCGCGCGCACACACACACACACACACACACACACACACACACACACACACACACACACACACACACACACACACACACACACACACACACACACACACACACACACAAATAAGGAAAAAAAGAAAGAGATTGAGAAAGATACAGACAGACAGACAGAGAAACAGACAGACAGAGAGAGAGAAATGCTCAGAGAAAGTGAGAGAGTGGATGGGAGAATGTTACAGGAGTGGGATGGGGGAGCGGAGAAGGGTGTGTGTGTGTGTGTGTGTGTGTGTGTGTGTGTGTGTGTGTGTGTGTGTGTGTGTGTGTGTGTGTGTGTGTGTGTGTGTGTGTGTGTGTGTGTGTGTGTGTATGTGTGTATCTCTCTCTCTCTCTCTCTCTCTCGCTGTGTGTGTGTGTGTGTGTGTGTGTGTGTGTGTGTGTGTGTGTGTGTGTGTGTGTGTGTGTGTGTGTGTGTGTGTGAACGGGTACGGTTGGGGATGTTGGGGTTTGGGGGACACTGAATCTAAAGTGAGGATACTGTGAAACAATAATCATAACCAGTCAGATAACTAACTAACTAACTAACTAATTAACTAACTGGATGAATGAGTGAATGAATGAATGAACAGTCGCAAACAAGAGGACTGGAGAAGATGTGATCATAATTTTTTCTTCTTTTTTTTTTAAAGCTGGTCAGTCATGAGATAAAAGAAATAGCAAGTTCTCTGCACATATTCTAAAGGCGTTGTAAAGATTCATAGACATTTTTTTCAAGAACGCTATCGCCAGTTCATAAACAAATATAATGATAATAACGGCAAATTCATTAAAGATTGACGCGCACGAGAGACTGAGAGAGAGGGAGAGAAGGAGAGAGAGAGAGAGAGAGAGAGAGAGAGAGAGAGAGAGAGAGAGAATAAAGAGGTAGAGTGAATGAGTGAGAGAGTGAGTGAGGGTAGAAGGATGGAGAGAACGAAAGAAAGATAGAGAGAAGTGGAGAGAGAGAGAGAGAGAGAGAGAGAGAGAGAGAGAGAGAGAGAGAGACAGAGAGAGAGAGAGAGAGAGAGAAAGAGACAGGCAGACAGACAGACAAAGAGATAAAGAAAGAGAGGGTGAAAGGCAGACAGGAGTGCGCAAAGAAAGCTACACACACAGGACGGAGAGACAGTCAGAGATAGAGAGATACGTGTATAAGAAAACAATAGAAACAAAACAAAACAGAAACAGGAACAGGACCTTCGACACAGAGTGAGTGACTGTGCAGGAAGTGATAACACAAGGCAAGACAAGACAAGACAAGACAAGGCAAACCAAGGCAAGGCAAGGCAAGGCAAGGCAAGATGAAAACCCAGTAACAAAACGTGTACCCAAAGAAACAGAAACAAAACCTTCGACAAAGACTGACTGTGCGGGGGAGTGATAAGACAAGGCAAGACAGGGCAAGACAAGACAAGACAAGACAAGGCAAACCAAGGCAAGGCAAGGCAAGGCAAGGCAAGGCAAGACAAGACAAGGCAAGATGAAAAACCAATAACAAAACGTGTACCCAAAGAAACAGAAACAAAACCTTCGACAAAGACTGACTGTGCGGGGAGTGATAAGACAAGACAAGACAAGGCAAGACAAGGCAAGACAAGACAAGACAAGACGCCGGAAAAACCCAACAACAAAACTTGTACCCAAAGAGACAGAAACAAAACCTTCGACAAAAACTGACTGTGCGGGGAGTGAAAAGACAAGGCAAGGCAAGGCAAGGCAAGGCAAGACAAGACAAGACAAGACGCCGGAAAAACCCAACAACAAAACTTGTACCCAAAGAGACAGAAACACAACCTTCGACAAAAACTGACTGTGCGGGGAGTAGAGTGAAAAGACAAGGCAAGACAAGACAAGACAAGACAAGACGCCGGAAAAACCCAACAACAAAACTTGTACCCAAAGAAACAGAAACAAAACCTTCGACAAAGACTGACTGTGCGGGGGAGTGATAAGACAAGACAAGACAGGGCAAGACAAGACAAGACAAGACAAGACGCCGGAAAAACCCAACAACAAAACTTGTACCCAACGAAACAGAAACAAAACCTTCGACAAAAACTGACTGTGCGGGGAGTGAAAAGACAAGACAAGGCAAGGCAAGGCAAGGCAAGACAAGACAAGACAAGACGCCGGAAAAACCCAACAACAAAACTTGTACCCAAAGAGACAGAAACACAACCTTCGACAAAAACTGACTGTGCGGGGAGTAGAGTGAAAAGACAAGGCAAGACAAGACAAGACAAGACAAGACAAGACGCCGGAAAAACCCAACAACAAAACTTGTACCAAACGAAACAGAAACAAAACCTTCGACAAAAACTGACTGTGCGGGGAGTGAAAAGACAAGGCAAGGCAAGGCAAGGCAAGGCAAGGCAAGGCAAGGCAAGACAAGACAAGACAAGGCAAGATGAAAACCCAACAACAAAACTTGTACCCAAAGAAACGGAAACAGAACTTTCGACAAAAACTGACTGTGCGGGGAGTGAAAAGACAAGACAAGGCAAGACAAGACAAGGCAAGACAAGGCAAGGCAAGACAAGGCAAGGCAAGGCAAGGCAAGGCAAGGCGAGACAAGGCAAGAAGAAAACCCAATAACAAAACCTGTACCCAAAACAAACAGACAGGCAAGGGAAGACAAGTGAAGGCAAGACAAAACAAGACAAGACAAGACAAAGCAAGACAAGGCAAGACAAGACAAGACAAGACAAGACAAGACAAGACAAGGCAAGGCAAGGCAAGGCAAGGCAAGGCAAGGCAAGAAGAAAACCCAGTAACAAAACTTGTACCCAAACAAAACAGACACACAAACAGACACATATATCGCACGTCTCCTTCAAGCAGTCCCCCACCCCCTTTTTTTATTTTTATTTACCGACAATAAAGCATCTGGTTCAGAGCCACCACCACCACTTACCACATTGTCTACATTTTTCAATCCTGGGTCGAGATTTTTTTTTTTTTTTAATAGATAAAGAGAAATAAAGGAAATAAAAATATTCAACAACATAAAAAAAGAATAAGGAAATTCTTTCGTCACGGAAATCACCGCTTAGGAATTTTCCTCTTCCACACTCGTTCAAGAGAGAGAGAGAGAGAGAGAGCAACTGCACCAGATTATCTGCACCCTTCACCCACTTGAGTTCAGATCCGGAACACGTGTTCTCTCTCTCTCTCTCTCTCTCTCTCTCTCTCTCTCTCTCTCTCTTCATGCGTTTGTCTGTCTGCGTGTGTGTGTGTCTGTGCGCGCGCGCGCGCGCACGTCTGCGTGCGTGTGTGTGTGTGCGCGCGCATGCGTGCGTGTGTGTGTGTGTGTGTGTGTGTGTGTGTGTGTGTGTGTGTGTGTGTCTCCTCTCTGTGTGCTTCTCTGCTTCTCCCCCTTCATCTCTCCAAACTCATTCTGAAGCACGTACGCCATCGCTATCTCCCTCTCTCTCCAACTGTCTGTCTTTCTGTTTGTCTGTCTCTCTGCCTCTCCTTCCCTCCATCTCCTCCATCATCTCTTTCCCAAGCACGTATGCTTCCCCCCTCCCCCTACTCCCCCTCCCTTGCCCCCCGCTATCTCTCTATATATCTGTCTGTCTGTCCGTCCGTCTGTCTTTCTCTCTCCTATCATCTTTCCCATCTCTCTCTCTCTCTCTCTCTCTCTGTCTCTCTCTGTGATGTTTTAATCGTTTTTTTTTTTTTTTCTCTTTCCCCCTTTTCAGGAAACCACTTCAGATGCGGAAACGCCCACCTCCACTCTCAACCCCCCTCCCCCACCTCCCACCACCTCCACACCCCACCCACCACCTCCACACCCCCTTCCTTCCACTCCCCCCCCCCGCCCCCTGCCTCCCCACCCCACCCCCCAACCCTCAGCAACCCACCGCTACAGCATCCCCCCCCCCCCCCCGCTTCTTTCCTTTTTAGCTGTTACCCCCTCTTCAGCAATACAAGCACAGGTTGTATCCCATCCTCACCATCAACCCCATCACCACCACCACCATCAACTCCTATCTCCCCTCTACATCCTGTCCCACCCTCCCGCCTCTCCTACTCTCCCCACAAACCCCGCCCCCCCCCCCCCCCCCCCCCACACACACACATACTCCCACCATCCCCCACTCTGGCTCACAAATGGCGTTGAAAAGACACCACCGGCGTGTCAACATTTGGCTTCAAAAAACAACAACTCTGAGGGACAGAAACGAAAGTGTGTGTGTGTGTGTGTGTGTGTGTGTGTGTGTGTGTGTGTGTGTGTGTGTGTGTGTGTGTGTGTGTGTGATGTGAGAATAAGGGAGAGACAGAGACTGAGACACACACACACACACACACACACACAGAAAGTGACAATGTGGTGCAAGAGTAAAGTGCCAGTGTGATGATGATGATGATGAGTGCTTGTGCGGCGTTGTGAAGAGAGCCAGTTTTTGAGAAAGAGGGTGAGGGACAGAGAGAGAGGGTGAGGGAGAGAGAGAAAGAGGGTGAGGGAGAGAGAGAAAGAGAGAGAGGGGAGAGAGAGAGAGAGAGAGAGAGAGAGAGAGAGAGAGAGAGAGAGAGGAGTGGGGAACAAGCCAGCAAGCGAACGAGCGATCCACAGAGAGAGAGAGAGAGAGAGAGAGAGAGAGAGAGAGAGAGAGAGAGACCGAGGAGAGAGAGATACGGAGAGAGATTCATATAAACAGACAGACAGACAGACACACACACACACACACACACACACACACACACACACACACACACACACACACACACACACACACACACGCACACACACACAGGAGGAAGGGGGGGGGGAATTGACAGACAGACGTACAGTACAGCCAGACACACAGATGCATTGAGAGGGAGAGAGAGAGTGACAGATGCACAGTGTGTGTGTGTGGGAGGGGGGGCGGAGGGGGGTGAGCGGGGAAGGTGGGGGGGATGGGGGGGGTTGGGGTCGTGGGGTTGGAGAAGAGAGGAGGAGTAAAATAGGAGGGAGATAGTGTGTGTGTGACGGGCAAACAGAAACAGCGAAAGAGAAAGAAAGAAAGGGATAGAGGGAAGCAGATAGAAGAAAGACAGACAGACAGAGGCACAGAGGCACAGAAAGACAGAGACAGATGCAAACAGACACACAGACAGACCGGCACACACACACACACACACACACACACACACACACACACACACACACACACACAGAGGCAAACAGACAGGCAGACAGACAGACAGAGGCACAGAAAGACTGGGGCAGATATAGGCTGACACACAGATAGAACGACACACAGACAGACCGACACACAGATAGTGGCAGACAGACAGACCGACACACAGATAGTGGCAGACAGACCGACACACAGACAGACCCACACACAGATAGTGGCAGACAGACAGACCGACACACAGATAGACCGACACACAGATAGACCGACACACAGACATACCCACACACAGACAGACAGGCACACACACACACACACACACACACACACACACACACACACACACACACACACACACACACACACACAGACGGATTGACAGACGGACGGACGGACAAACACTCGGCACCCCCGTGGCAACACTTATTTCAGCAGGCCGGAAGCCTCTTCGGCATGTTTCGTGCATAATTCATCATCGCACCACACCCCTTCTTTCAATTCCCACCCCTTCTCCTCCTCCTCCTCCTCCTCTTCCTCCTCCCTCCTCTTTCCCTCAAGCACCTCCC
>NC_134881.1:19841095-19843595 GCF_041734735.1 Babylonia areolata
TTGTCTTCTCCGTCAGCCTATACTGGTCTGTCGCTGGATGTGAGAGTGGTGGAAGTGATAATGAGAGCTGCCCCCCCCCCTCGCCCCCCTAACCTCCCCCCCACCCCCACCCCCCCCCACCCCCACACACACGTCCCCTCCCCGTCAGAGTGGGAATGGAAACACCCTTTAGTTACCACCACCCCTTACCTCCCCACACTAACCATCGAGTCAAGGTGGGGGGGGGGGGGGGGGGGGGGGAGTGGGAAGTGGGGGGGCAGTGGGGGGGGGGATGAGAGAGGGGGAGAGCGGTGATGGGGGGGGGGGGTTGGTATAGGTCATTAGTTGGTGGATGTGTGGAGACAGGCAGATAACTTCCATTTGATCCTTTAGGTGGTGTATTAGAGAGTGAGAGAGAGAGAGAGAGAGAGAGAGAGAGAGAGAGATTTTCTGTGGGTATATTATCCATATCACGCCATAGCCCGTTTTTAAAAAAAGAAAGATATACAGATGAAAACACACACACACACACACACACACACATACACACACACACACGCACACACACGCACACACAGAGAGAGAGAGATAGATAGAGAGAGAGAGAGAGAGAGAGAGAGAGAGAGAGAGAGAGAAACAGAGAGAGAGAAACGGAGAGAGAGACAGACAGAGAGACAGATAGACAGAGACAGAGGCAGAGAAACAGAGAGAGAGAGAAGAGAGACAGACTGTAAGACACACATGACACACCACATCACGCAAAATAATCATTCCATAAACTAGCAGCTGAACAAGCGACCATGACAAACTGTGTAGCGATGAAGAAGACAGATATCCCCACCCAACCCCCACCCCTAACCCCTTCTTAAACCTCTTCTACAGAGAACCACCTCACATCCTCCCCCCCCCAGCCCCCTCCCCCTCCACACACACACACACACACACATACACACACACACACACACACACACACACTCAAACAACTGACCAGACTAAATCAATGCCATCACAGGAAAAAAAAAGACAAAAAGACAAAAAAAAAAAAGACTCCGGACTTGACTACGGACTTGGCAGTCGAATCTTCGTCCTCTCCGCCTAGTCTTGCTAGTCCTGTCCGTCACTTGATGTCAGAATGTTGGAAGTGATAATGAGAGATCCCCGTCAGACTGGAACAGGAAACACCCATACCAACCACCTCCCCTCCCTCCTCCCCACACCAAGCACCCAGAGAGAGGGTGGAGGTGGGGGTGTGGGGGTGGGAGTGGGGGGTGAGGTGCAGGGAGGGGGAGGAGGAGGGGAAATTGGGGAAGGGTAGGGGTGGGAGTTGGGGTGAGATTCTTGGCATAGGTCACTCATCAGGCTGTGTGGAGACTGACAGATATCTACGAGATCTGCTGCATCCCCATTTGGGGGGAGGAAGGGGGTGGGGGGGGGGGTCTATCTGTGTGTGTATCTGTCTGCATGTCTGTCTGTCTGTCTGGTGGCTGCTTCCCAAACCCAGCCCACCCACCCTCCCCACGCACACATCCCCCCCTCCCCTCCCAAATCTCCCAAAACCTCACCCCATCTCACACACCCCCACACCACCCCTCCTGTGCTTGTTTCATGCCAAGTTGAGAGGTGATGACCCATGCCCTGTCTGACTTCCGTTTGACACCTCAGGTGAGGGGGCAGAGAGACAGGGGAGAGGGAGGGAGGGGGAAGGGTTGGTAGAGGGAGAAGGAGTGACAGAGATGGGGGGGGGAGGGGGAGGAGAAAGGGGGTGGGGAGGTGGGGGCAGGGTAGTGGGTCAGTTTATGTTCTTAATCTTATTAATTTCATAACTATTATTATCATTATTGTAATTATCATTATCATCATCCTATGCTTACCTAAAACTGTATCCTGGCCTATTCTTTTCTTCCAAATCCTCTTTTTTTCCTCTTAATTAAGCAAACGTAAATCTTCTTCGGTATTACCAAAATAGCAGTCCTGATAGATAAATAAATAAAGAATGTTTAATCGGATTGTTCATCCTATTTGATTAAAACGTATACACACAACAACAAAAGCATTCACTGATTCAGTCGGAATCTTCATCCTATTTGATTAAAGATCAGCCATTTTGATCACAAAACGACTTCTAAAATGTCAACAACAACAACAACAACAACAACAACAACAAAAAAAAAGTAAAAAAGAAAGAAAAAAAGGTGGGTAGAGGAAAGTAAAAATACAGGAGGGGTGTTGTGTTTAGGAAGTGGAACGGGGGGGTGGGGGGGATGAGGGATGAGGGGGGAAGGAGAGAGAGAGAGAGAGAAGGGATACAAAACACGTAGAGTCTAGCAAAACACACACAAGCACACACGCACGCGCATACACGCAACACACACACACACACACACACACACACACACACACACACACACAAACATACACGTACAAACACATAACACAGACACAGGCAGACAGACCACACACGCACACAGACACACAGACACAGACACAGACACACACACACACACACACACACACACACACA
>NC_134881.1:19853595-19858595 GCF_041734735.1 Babylonia areolata
GGATACACATCATCACGTCCCCCCTCCCACCACCCACCCCCACCCCTTTACTAATGCTGTTGTCAGGAATCTCTGGCGGTGTGCTGCTCCTGAATGGCCCCCCACCTCTAGGGTTGGCCCCATGGAATCATTCTGGGGAAAGACCTGACTTTAATGATGACTCGAGGGGGAAGTTAGCTCGGGAAGACTCCATCCAACCCTTGACCTGAAATGACCCCAATAAGCCTAATCTGAAATTAATTCTAAAGCATAAATCAGCATTTAAACTGGGGAGAAAAAAAAAAGAGGTGGAGCTAATTTTGGGGTAGCAGCACGCTATGCACTAGAGTCCTACTTTACTTCTCCCCAATAAAAGAAATTCCAAGACAAGTCAGTGTGGGCTGATATCTTTTCAACTCGCAATCTTCGTCATTCATTTACAGGGACAATACCAGATGAACTCCACATGAACACGAGAGGAAGGATTATTTTAGAGCTAGTCCGAATTGATTCCTTGTTTTAGGGGTGGAGGGGTAGGGGGCGGTGGTAGGGGGGTGGGTGGGGGATTACTGGCATCGAAATAATTCCCTTGGAGTTAATTTGGGCCATGGGATTGAGATAGAGGCATTGTAGTTCTGCCCCCCACAAAATGACCCCCAACCATTTATGATTGTACTTGATATTGTTGTTTTTTTTTGTTTTTTTTTAAATGTATGTTATCACACACTTTGCCGGGGTGGGGGGAGGTAGAGGGCGGATGAAAATATTCCACTGGTACAATAAATTAAATTAAAAAAAAGAGAGAGAGAGAGAGAGAAGCTGAGTGAGTTAATACGAGGCATGGTGAGGAGCAAATAAAATGGCATGTCAAAAAAACAAACATAATAATTATAACACTCGTTCTTGGGGGGTCGGGGGAGGGGGGGAGGGGGATCGGGGGGGGGGGGGGGGGGGGGGGGGGGGATAAAGACATTCCGATTGGAGAAAAACAAACAAGGGGTGCTGAGGTTAGTTAATACAAGGCATGGTACGGAGTCAAAAATCAGCCCTCCCCCCAAAAAAAGAAAAACAAAAAGAAAGAAAAAAAAAGCCTGCCCAGAAATATCACCTAGGGAGGGTCAGGGGGATGGAGGGGGGGGGGGAGGGGGGGGAGGGGGGAAGGCAGTGCTGGAGTTGTAGTCTGGGCCGTGTTCTACAGCTTCCATACGACAAGGAGTCAAAAACGAATGCCAGGAAGTCCCTTTTCCAGGCTCTACACCGGAGCTGACGTGGGCCTGTCCGAAGCAATCAGCGCCGAAGAATATCTTCATCAGCCTCTGTACTGAGGCGTGCGGTGTGAGTGAGGGGTGGGGGTGTGGTGGGGGGGTGGGGGTGGGGGGTCGGAGGGGGGTGAGTGGATTTGGGGGGAGAGAGGTTGGGGCAGGGAATATAATAAGGGTGGGGGAAGAGAGAAAATATTATTCTTTGTCCTCTCTCAGCTGTATAGCCTCGTTCTGTAGCTTGTTGCTGTAGCTAGCTAGCTTGTGGCTGGCTGCAGAAAACGGAATGGATGGATGAGATGAAGAAGGAGGGAAGAGTTTATTATGGGGTACACAGGAAGTGAAAGATAGAATGAAGGATGGAAGGAAGAAAGAGATGGAATGAAGAGAGGGAGGAAGAGGGGAAGGGGGAACAAAAAAAAAAAGGAAGAGTGAGCGAGCGAGCGAGCGACAGAGAGAGAGAGAGAGAGAGAGAGAGAGAGAGAGAGAGAGAGAGAGAGAGAGAGAGAGACTGAGACATTGAGAGAGATTGAGAAGGAGAGAGAAAGAGAGGGTGTGGCTGGAAAAGGTGCAGAGAAAGAAACGATAAGAAAATGAAATATACAAAGAAACGATGAATGATGAAAACGATGAGGAAAAAATAAAGAAAAAAATTCATAAAGCTCAGAGGGAGGGAAGGAAATACAATGTATGAAAAAAAGAGAAAAAAAAAAAAAGAACGACGGAAAGGAAGAAGGGACTGAAGGGAGGAAGGATGGAAGAAGAAAGGAAGAAGAATGATGGAGGGAAGAAAAGAAAGAAAAGGAGAGAAAGTCATTGTATCTTCGGTTTGCTGGCTGGAAGAAGATGAAGACAAAAAAACCGTCTTAAGGCACAGAATAGAAAGAGAGAAACAAAATGAAGGAATGAAAGAATGAAGAACAAACAAAAGGAGGAGAAGTTCGCAACGAAGGTAAAAAGGAAGGAAGGAAGGAAGGAAAGAAGGAAGAGGAAAAGGATTATAGCTACAGATCACAGAAAGAAGAAAGGGAAGAAAGCGAGAGAAAGAAAGAATAAAAATAAAAGAGAAACAGAAAATGAATAAATAACAAATAAAGAACCCAAGGTGCAAAGACAGATAAGAAAGAGAGAGAGAGAGAGAGAGAGAGAGAGAGAGAGAGAGAAGAAGAAGAAGAAGAAGAAGAAGAAGAAGAAGAACGAGAACAACAAGAAGGAGAAGAAGGAGAATGAATGAAAGAAAGAAAGAAAGAAAGGAAGAAGAAACGTGGTGATAAAGAGCACATGAATAGATAAAGAAAAAAGATAAAGAAGACAGAGAAGAAGAAACGCAACAAAAGAAAGAAAAAGAAAAGACAAAAAAAAAAAAGAAAAAAAAGAAGAACGAAAGATTGAGAAGGGAAAAGACGAGAGAGGCACGCATGAAGTATGCATAAACATTGCAGCAGAAAGACGGGTACATTACCTTAGGGGAAAAAAAGAAAGAAAACGAAGAGAAAGAAAGAAAAGAAAGAAAGAAAGAAAGAAAAAAAAATGTGAGATCACAGCATAAATATTGTGGCAGAAAGAACGCGTAATGCTGATAAATTGCCCCGTAGAAAAAAAAAGAAAGAAAAAAAAAAGAAAAAAAAAAAGAAATATAAAAAAGGAAGAAAGAAATACGTAAAGAAAGATGAAGAAGACGAAGAAGAGAAAAGAACAATAGAAAACACACACACACACACACACACACACACACACACACACACACAAGAAGAGGAAAAAAAAAAGAAAGGAAAAAGAATGAATATCACTTTAGCAAACCTGTTCTCAATACACTCATACACTTTGTATGCATGGGACGCCTTACCAGAATACTCTTCAGAGAAAGAAAGAAAGAAAGGAAGAAAGGATAGACGAAAGAAAGAATGAAAGAAAAGGAACAAACACCGGATAGTTGTGACATAAATATTGTAGCAGAAAAGCAGAGGAGCACACCTAATATAATTGGGTTCATGTCACACACACACACACACACACACACACACTCTTCGTATGCGAAGAATGGGCCGACCTGGTATGCACATTGTGATGGACTCGGGGTAAGGGTAGGGTTGGAGTGGAGTGGAGATAGGGATAAGTAGGACAGGGGATAAGGGTATGGTTGGAGTGGAATGAGGAATAGTAGAAAATAGCAGGTTCCCGTGCAGGCAGGAGCATATGAAAGCGGACGCCCTTTCAATTGTTTATTTACTACAGCTATGACAGGAAAAACAGTGCAGCCATACGTAGCGAGATGCTGTTGTGGGAACGACACTGACCACTACACAGCAGGAGACAAAGCGAGCAGGTGCTGGCCGCAGCTGGCTCGGGTGTGGTAGTGACCACTCATCACCCGCTCGGCCAATTTATACAAATTAGGCGAACTACAAAGACAATCACGTGGGCTGCAAACCAGATCGTCACTAATCTGAAGAAATCTGATGAGAACTGTGCTTGTTACAAGGTGTTCAGTAACAGATTTCTAAATGATTCCTGAACCGATTTGCATCGGATAAGTTGCAAAAGAAAGAGCTCAACGCCTACTTTATAATGAGTGTAAAATGAAGTGTTGATTATTTAAGATGAATTTATAATCTTAATTTAAGTCATCTGAACAGGGTCAGTTTTAACGAGCTCGTCGCTGAAAATTACAAACTGCGTTAAATCAGTTTCACGTAGGCAAACATAAATGGAATAGATTTAAAGATGAAATTAAGACGATTCTGCCAGTATATAATACTAGTAGTTTACTGATCTGACAAAAGAGCTATTAATTAAATACTGTGGAACAGAAACACAAGTTTGCTCTCAGCCAATGACGTATCACGACGCGACACTGGTCGAGCAGTCAGCAGGTGTCTGGCGAGGACAAAATGATGTAAGCAGAGTGACGTCACATATTCTGTGCAAGGGTTAGGAGGAAAAACGTCGTCTGCTCTGGCTTGTGCGTGAATAGTGTTGGAGCAAGCATAGCGCGCTTGGTCACACACATCAAAGCGTTTGTTCTCATGTACGTTGTTGTATACATGTGCTCTTTGTGTGAACAACCTTTCGCGCGAAGAAAGAAGAGAAAGAAAACTGAGAAATGAAGGAACGAATGAACAGGGTGGGGGTAAAATGAAGGAAGAAAAGAAAGAAGAAAGGCAGGGAAGGAAGGAAGGAAGGGTAGAAATAAAACAGAAAGAAATAAAGAAAGAATAAATAAAGAACGAACGAACGAACGAAAGACACAACATAAAGAAAGAAAGAAAGAAAGAAAGAAAGAAAGCAGATAGAAAGGGAAAGAGAAAAAACATAAAGGAAAGGAAGTTAGAAACGATGGGGGAGGGAGAAAAAAAGGATCAAGAAATAAGAAAGAACGGAACGCGGAAAGGAACGAAAGAAGAAAAAAAAGAAAAAAAAAAGAAGAAATAATTATGTAACCTGACAGAAAGAAAGAAAGAAAAAAAATATTGTGGACAGATAACAAATATCAGAAATCTATAAAGAAAAACAGAAAGTAACCAAGAGAGAAAGAAAAAAAAAAGAAAGATAGAAAGATGGACAGATAGAAAAACAACACCCCCCAAAAAAAAAGAACAAAACAGAAAAAACAAAGAAAGAAAGAAAAGAAAAGGAAAGAGAGAAGAAAAAAAGAAGGAAAGATAGAAAGAAAGAAGGGACGAAAAAAGAACAGGAAAAAAAGAAAAAAAAGAAAAAAAAGAAAGAAAATAGGGAAGAAGAAGGAAGGAAATAAGAAATTCT
>NC_134881.1:19866095-19878595 GCF_041734735.1 Babylonia areolata
ACCCTACAACTATGCCCCGATTCACCATCCTCATCCGCACGGAAACCATTGAACACCATACAGCTACAGATGAAAGGACACTGATCATGCCATGGCGAACACACACTGACAGCACCGGATCTGCAATTATTTGACAGGTGTGTGTGTGTGTGTGTGTGTGTGTGTGTGTGTGTGTGTGTGTGTGTGTGTGTGTGTGTGATGAATGACCTCAGCCACCAGCCCCAAACCCCCACCACCCCTTATACACAACCAACGATACCATCGATCAAAACCTCTAGATACAGGGGGGGGGGGGGGGGGGGGGGGGGAGAATGAGAAAGAAAAGACAATGAGATAGAGAGAGAGAGAGAGAGTGAAAGGGGATAGTGAAAGGGAGATAGTGAGAGAAAGAGAGCGTGGGAGACGCAGATAGAGACAGAGACGGAGAGAGAGAGAGAGAGAGAGAGAGAGGGAGAAAGAGAGATGGAGATAAAGAGATAAAGAGAGCATGTGGGAAGCAGACAGAGACAGAGACGAAGAGAGAGAGACAGACAGACAGAGACAGAGAGAGAGAGAAGCAGACAGAAAGCCAGACAGAAAGAGCGACAGAGACAGAGACCGAGCAGCAGAGACAGATAAAGCGAAAAATGATTAAGGCTGACGCTGTTAAGAGCCAGGAAATAAAACACAGCGCAGCGTTGGCCATATTATTATTTCTGCTGTGCCCTCCGCTGGCTCAATGGATTCAGCATCCAATTCGCAGTCCACATGTTTATGAGTTCGAATCTCGTGACACGAACCGACACGAACAAATTGGACATCATTTTCCCCCCCCCCCGCTGCACCATATTTAATGCGCTGTCGTTCTGTTGTCGTTCTGAATGTGACAGTCTAACTAAAAAGATGGGCCCTACCACCCCTCCCCCCTCTCCCCTCTACCCCCTACCCCCACCCCCCCCAATTTCCTGGAACAAATGGGTTTTTCCCCGTCAGCCAATAAAATTAATATCTCCAAAAGGTGGGTTTGTTGACAATGAACCCGAATGTCGCTTTCCATTAATTTCTCTCGGTTTTAAAACAATACTGTATTGGAAAATGTCGCGATAGCAAATCACACCATGAATTCGACAGGGCATGGATACTGATAATTACATCCAGGGTTGTCAGTGTTGAAATAAAAGGGCTGGACAACATGAAAGTCTTACACAACTAACTCCTGTCGTGATGTTCATAATCAAACACAAGCACTAAGGCCTCTGTGACTGATGTGGCAATGATGGAGTCTCCCGTCGGACCGACGGATGAGTAGGCAGGCAGGCTTATCTGTCGGTGTGTGTCCTCATATGGGAGAAGAGGCCGATTCTGGATGCGCAGCACTTCCCACAGGTGTTGCAAGGGAAAACGTCTCCAGAAGTTGAGCCCTGTTTCCTTCGCTCACGCTTCTCCTCAATGGCCAGCGTGGCAATACACCCACAATGATTCCCCACCTCCTCAAGACGGAATGAGTCGTGTTCACAAAACATATGCGTGGACGTTCACTCCGCCAGTCACAACACACACACACACACACACACCACACACACACACACACACACAGAGGGGAGTGGATTGAGGGGAAAATGAATTAATGTGGATATCGCAACGAACTTTCCTGCAGATAGAAACTGAAACATTGTGTAACGTACTCACGTCACATGATAATTCCTAAAGCAATACTTGAAGTGAAAACAAACTTCTAAAACACACACACACACACACACACACACACACACACACACACACACACAGAGAGAGTGTTGCACGTGTGACACACATCAATCCGAAACATGTTTCGAAGCGTGTTTTCTGTTTTTGCTACTACTGGGTTCAGTTTAACTCACTCAGTACGGCCAGTCCTCTCTTCTCCTCTACGCATACCCCTCGGATGTCCAGTGGGTGTCTGAATGACCGACTCTTTAGCTTCCGTCGTCAGAATTGTGGTATTCTTTGTCAACATTCACCTCTTCAGTATAAGAGTTTTCCGCTTGCAATATTTTGATGATGGTAATTGGGGTGAAACGCTGTTAACGTCGTCTCTTTCGCCGTTCGTATGGAGAGAGTTAAGGTGTACGTGTAATGTGGCCCCCCCTAAGGTAAAGTTGTTCCGGACCGAAGTTATGCTCCGTGTGAAAGATGCCGTGGTTCTATTCGATGCATGACACCTGTGAGACACACACACAACCTACAGACACCGACAACCAAAACCACCCTAACCACCCTTCAACCCCCACCCTCACTCACCCCCACCTCACGACACACACACACACACACACACACACACACACACACACACACACACACACACACACACACACACACACAAAGTCTCGAGCAGTTGAATCTCATTTAGACTTTCATTAATTTTCGGAGCCCCAAGACACCCGGTGTTGTGTGCAAATAGTACAAATTTTAAAAAAAAAAGCGGTCCCCCTTCCCCACCCCCAAATCTCTCCTCCCCCACCAACCCACCCACTCACGTAGTTACTCGCGGGTTGTTTTTTTTTTTTGTTTGTTTTTTTTTTATTGTTTTTTTCTAACACCCGCGATTCGATTCGCCCAATGGGCGGTTCCGTTGCTGAAGCGGACTCATCGAAAATCGTTCAATACAGGCGTTCTTCTTAAGAAATTTGTTTTTCTCGTTTTAGGAGGAAATATGTTTCGGTGCAGGGGTATGGGCGGGGGCGGAGGGGGCAGTGGCGGGGGCAGGGGGGGGGGGGAGAGGGGGAGAAGAGGGCGGGGAGGAAGGAGGAAGCAGAAGGTGGGAAGGGGGAGGAGGAAGATGAAGAGATGGTTAAATTTAATCTTGTGACGTCGGCATTTGGCTCCGAGGCGCCAACCCAGATAGAAATGAAAAAAAGAATTGTGCTTTAGGCCTAACCCTGTCTGTGATGATAATTTTGAAAAAAAAATCTATTTGTCTGAGCGTTCAAGTCATAGACAGACTCACTGACACAGAGAAAGATAGAAAGAAAGATAGATAGATAGATAGATAGAGAGAGAGAGAGAGAGAGAGAGAGAGAGAGAGAGAATGAGAGGGGGGGTCAGAGTCAGACAGACAAAGATTTATGCAGAGAGACAGACACAGGAGCAAAGCTGGGGAATAGGAATAAGACAGAGACAGAGAGAGAGAGAGAGAGAGAGAGAGAGACAAAGAAAGAGAGAGAGAGTCAGACAGACAAAGATTTATGCAGAGAGACAGACACAGGAGCAAAGCTGGGGAACAGGAATGAGACAGAGAGATGGGCGGGAGAAAGTGTGGCGAGGGTACGACCGCGTTTTCTCCAGGAACTGCCAGAGAGAGAGAGAGAGAGAGAGAGAGAGAGAGGTGGAGATGGAGGGATGGAGATGGAGAGAGAGATGGATAGAGAGAGAAGGAGAGAGAGATGGAGAGATATTGGGAGAGAGATGGAGAGAGAGAAAGATGGAGATGGAAAGAGAGATGGAGAGAGAGAGGTGGAGAGAGAGAGGGACGGAGAGAGAGGTGGAGATGGGGAGATAGAGAGAGATGGAGAGAGAGATGGAGATGGAGAGAGATGGAGAGAGGGACAGAGAGACAGACAGACAGAGAGAGAGGGGGGGGAACAGAGAGGGTGAGGGAGAGAGAGAGATGGCGAGAGAGAGAGAGAGAGAGAGCGATAGAAAGAGAGAGAGACAGAGAGACACACACACACAGACACAGAAAGAGAGAGAGTGTATGTGTGAGGGAGAGAAAGAGGGAGAGAGAACTGATGGAGAGAGAGAGAGAGAGAGAGAGAGCTGGAGAGAGAGAGGCAGAGAGAGAGAAACAGACAGACAGAGACAGAGAGACAAAGACACAGACAGAGACAGCGACAAGAGATGACAACAATAAAAAGCGTGTGCGAAACATCCCCACCCACCTCCCCACCAACCCTTCACCCACCCACCACCAGATCGGTATTTTCCAACGTCGTCGTCAATATCATCAACGGCGGAAATCACAAGATCCACGAGTCGTCGAAAACGGATTTCAATGGGCGCCCGCACGTCGAGATGAGCCGACCAAGGCACTTGACCTATCCCTGAACCAAGCTGAACAACCAGACAGATGCTGGCTAGATTGCTGATGTGGCTAGGAATAATTAATAATCATGTCCTTGTCTCCGAACTGAAGAGTGAGTGGACCGCCATGTCAGGAAATGTACCAGTCATTGTCATCCACTGACTTGAGAAGATCAGCTTTTGCTTCCTGGGTTTTTGTAGGGGGGGTGTGAGGGGAGGTTGTTGTGTTGTGTTGTTGTATTGTGTTGTGTTGTGTTGTGTTGAGTTGTTGTTGTGCTCTGTGTGTTGTGTGTGTGTTGTGTGTGTGTGTGTGTGTGTGTGTGTGTGTGTGTGTGTGTGTGTGTGTGTGTGTGTGTGTGTGTGTGAATTGGTTGGTATATGTCTTGCAGTTGGTTGGTATATCTCTTTTTTTTCTCTCTCACACCAATCTTTCCACTTCTTCATACCATTATCAGTAGTAGTAGTTGTTGTTGTAGTAGTTGTAGTAGTAGTAGCAGCAATAGCAGCAGCAGCAGCAGTAGTAGTAGAAGTTGTTGTTGATGCTGTTGTTGTTTCATTGTTAGCAACGATCGCGATCGCAATTCCAATAAATATAAATGGAGAAGGCACACAAATAAGAGACAGGGAGACAGAGACAGAGATAAAGTGAGAGAGAGAGAGAGATACAGACACAGACAGACAGAGACAGATGGAGACAGAGACGAAGAGAGAGACAGAAACAGAGACAGAGTGGGAGATTGTTTACACACTGCTGCAAACCATTAACTACAGCGAATCGTGGACGTCAGTAGAAGGAGGAGGAGGAGGGGGTGGAGAAGAAGAAGAGGAGGAGAAAAAGAAGAAGAAGAAGAAGAAGAAGAAGACGAAGAAGAAGAAGAAGAAGAAGAAGAGGAGGAGGAGGAGGAGGAGAGGAGGATGAATATGAGATTGATTGATTGATTGATTGAATCTTTAATGGGTAAAGAATTAGGCGCAGTAAAGGCCTTTTTTTTTCTTTTCTTTTTTTTTTTTTTTTTTTACAATTCTGCCCATTTAACGACACAAAACATAAAAATAAACAACGACACAAAACATAGAAATAAAGAAATAGAATGAAATAAAATGATAAAATAATTAGAACGACGAATAAGAATAGTAACTGGAATAGTCCATTAAAGGTAACAAAGCGATGAAAAGAACAATTGGTACATTATCACACACACACACACACACACACACACACACACACACACACACACACACACACACACACACACATATATATATATATATATATATATATATATATATATAACAAGCAAACAAACACATACGTACACATTTACGCCCACACACTCAAACACACACAAACACACACAAGAAGAAGAAAGAAGAAGAAGACGAACAAGAAGAAGAAACAGAGATAGAGTGAGAGAGATACAGAGAGACACAGACGCAGACAGAGACAGACACAGAGAGTGAAGGAAGGTCCAATACAAAGATCTTGCCCATAAATCTACAACGTCTCCACAGGTTCTTTGAGAGGTCCATGACCTGGGGATTACCCGGTCAGGTAAACACTTTCCAGGCGTCTGCAAGCCACCTCTCCAAAAACAGCTGGAACCTACCAATCAACCAGCCAACCAACCAACCAACCAACCAACCTCCAACCACCCACCCACCTACCTACCTACCCACCCACCAAGCCAATACAAGTCAAGCAACGCCATGTTCTCTGCTGGTACACAGTTCACCGGTGTATACAGCAGCCTTTTCGTTTCCCCTCTGGGTTTGCTTTTTTTACCCCTGGGTCAAAAATTCTAGCCAGGCCAGATTGGTTTAATACCCTGGAAAGACACCCGGGAGTACACTTCAGCTATTCAGAACTGACTTCCCCACCCCAGTCCCTACCCCAACCCCCATCCCAAATCGGATACTACCCCCCTCCCCCCCCCCCCCCACAACCCCCAACCCCCGATCCCAGATAGGAATACTCCCAGATAATATGTGTATTTTTTGTAAGGAAGAAAGAGATAAAATTCTGCATTATTTATGGGAATGTAACCATGTACAACATTTTTGGAAGGAGTTTGTAAGATATTTAAAAGAAAAGTGTTTGCATTGTGATAGACCTAACCTGAATGACACACTAGTGGACATAACAAAATGAAAACTGATGAATGTTTCTCATACATTTTATTGATAGCTAAATTCTATGTATGCAAATGTATAATCAACAAAGTAAAACCAACACTACAAATGTTCAAAAAAAGACCCCAAACAGGCATATGAAGTAGACAAGTATGCCTTTAACATAATTTTGGAATATAACAAGTTTGTGGAAAAATGCACTTTATAACTGTTTAATACAAGATTAAGCTGTACAATGCTACCTTGGAATTTTGCCATTGAACATATATTGTTTTGCTGCTGTAGACTTGTCAGTACTTAGAACTTAATAATAATTTATATGCTTAACCTTTCCTTTCTAATGCACAAAACATATAAATTCTGTATCTGTAAACCTTTGTCTGAATAACAGATGTTGAAAAAAAAAAAAGAAGAAAAGAAAAGAAAAAAAAAAAAAGAATACACACGAATACGAATACACAAACTTCATTATTGTCTATACTTTAGTAAAGAGATTTTTCTCTTTTTGCTATGAAATTAGAACTTCCCCGTTATAATGGAGAGGAAAATGGAGATGGTCAGTAAAAGCCAAGCTAACCAATAACGATCCCACGCTTGCTTTTTCAACAGCTTGATTAATTAAACCCCATAGAAAGTGAGTAATTTCCAACTAGGGGAGGGGGGAAAAAAGGAGGAGGGGGGAGGCTGGGGGTTCGGGGGCGGGGGGGCGGGGGGGGGGGGGGGGGGGCGTCTACCGTGACTAGCCACAACTGAAGACCCCTGTGAGTCATTCGAGGCTTGCCAAGAATGAACATCAGGATAAAACCCAACAGAAAGGGGTGGGTGATGGGGGTTGAGGAGGGGGAGAGGGGTGGGGGTCGGGGGTCGAAGGGAGGGGGTTGGGGGGGTCTTGTTTGAAGCTGTCACGACGGGTCAAGTGATCAGTAAACACAGTTTAAAACTCCATCATGGTAAAAGCACCAGCACTAATACATACGTCGGCTGGCAGGTACGCTGTGTGCGCCTTTGCCTTTCGCCGGTCACACAGCAGCTAGCCAGCTATCTAGATATTTACGCGTTGAGAGGAAAGCCACCACTGGAAAGGAAATGGTTTCCCATGCATGGCCATGGTTCTATCTTCGTCCATGCCCATCTTCTCCATCTCTCGGCACTTTGAAGGCTGATGGACTCCACTTTTTCTCCCCCAACCCCCCACCCCATCCATCTATCTGTCTCTCTCTCTCTCTTTGATCCTCTGTGTGTCTGTCTGTCTTCCCCCCCTCTCTCTCTTTCTCTGTTCTCTCTTTTTTTCTCTACCTTTCTCTCTCCCTCTCTCCCTCTGTGTGACTGCCCGTCTTCCCCTCTCTCTTTCTCTATTCTCTCTTTTTTCTCTACTCCTCTCTCTCCCTCATCTAGCTCTCTCTCAGAATCTAACTCTGTCTCTCTCGGAATATATATATCTCTCTCTCCGAACCTCTGTTTTTTTTTGTTTTTGTTTTTTTCCATCTCTTTCCCTAATCTCTCTGCATCCCCTCCGTCTCTCCCTGTCTGTGTCTTTCTCTTCTCTTCTCTCTCCTCCCACATCTTTCTCTCTATCCCCCCCCACCCCCCGGCTCTCTCTCTCTCGTCTCTTCCAGTCTCTCCAAATACAATTATCTCCTCTGACACACCTCTCTCTTCTCCTTTGCTCCCTCCCTTTACTCCTCCCCCCCCCCCAACTCAAACTCTCACTCTCTCTACCTCCTCCCTCCATTCCTCTTCCATCTCACCCTTCTTCTCTTCTATCTCAGAACATACACACACACAGGCCACGCACTGAACATGGTACTTGTAGGTATGTATATATATCTACAGTGGAGAGACGAGATGAGATACCCGTCTGCTACTATTCCGTGATGGAATCGGACTGTGTGGAAAAGTAAGGAAAGGTCTGGCACGATGCTATCCTTCCACCGATTTGACAGACTCCCTGCCAGGGCTGTAGAGGTCTGTTTGTGTCTGTTGGGTTTTTTCATCTTCTGCCTGAGTGACCGGGACGGAGCGGACTTCCTTCCAGATCCGGACATCGGGTGAAACACGTCACTTCCGCTAGCTGGAGTCTTACTTACGTCTAATGGTGGCTTTGTTGTTTTGTTGTTGTTGTTTCTTTCCATCACAGGTCGTTTTGTTTCCTCCAAGTGTTCGTTTTGAAACTTCAAGGATTTTCTTTTTTTTCAAATATATGTTGGGAGAATGCTTCGTTTTATTTATAAACTCTCCTCCCACCTCCCACATTGTCTTCTATTTTTTTAAATCAAAAACGTGCATCTGCAAACTGGAACGTAGAACACACAAAGGAAACTTGCGTGCCTGCGTACGCTAGTGCGCGCAGACATATACATATCACACGTGTACGTATCCGCGTATATGCAAGCACACATGCATGTACACGTAAAAGTACAGGTATTTGTACACACACACACACACACACACACACACACACACACACACACATATATATATATATATATATATATATTTATATATATATATATATATATACAGAGAGAGAGAGAGAGAGAGAGAGAGAGAGAGAGAGAGAGATTCAAAAACTTTATTACTCAAGGATAAAGAGTTTAGGCATGACAAGTCTTCCAACCTGTCCTTGTGGCAACAAAAACAGTAACGATAAGACACAAAAATAATAACAATGGTAAATACTACTACTACTACTACCACTACCACTACTACTACTACCACCACCCCTACTACTAATGAGAGAGAGAGAGAGAGAGAGAGAGAGAGAGAGAGAGAGAGAGAGAGAGAGAGAGAGAGAGAGAGAGAGTTCTTGTTAAACATCGGGCATATGAATCTCAGTGGTGTCCTTGGTTGCAAAACACAGACACAGGCCTTGATAAAAAGCACAGGCAGACATACAGACAGACATGAAAAGGCGTTTTCTTTGGCAATGTTCTGGACTGATCACGACCACAACACGTTATTGTAGTGCAAACACACACACACACACACACACACACACACGCGCGCGCGCGCGCGCGCGCACGCACGCACGCACGCACACACACACACACACACACACACACACACACACAACCCTGTCTCTCACAATGCAGCACAGCACAGACCTTATGTATTATGTTGCATGCCTGGTAGGTGTTTACTGATTTTTCCCCCCACAACACTGTGTTCCCTGTGATGTGGGTGTTCCTCGAGTTTCAGACTCCCACTGCCTATAGCAGGCCTATCTACACCCCATCTCGCTCTATACGGTGTTCCTCGAGTTTCAGACTCCCACTTGCCTATAGCAGGCCTATCTACACCCCATCTCGCTCTATATTGCGACCAGTACAGCTTCAGATCCGCTCTGTTCAGCCTTCCCAGAATCTAACTCTATTCCTTCGCAGTCGGCCGCCGCCCTCACTCTGTGTGTGTGTGTGTGTGTGTGTGTGTGTGTGTGTGTGTGTGTGTGTGTGTGTGCACAAGATACAACGCTTTTAAAATCCATCATTATCATCATCATCATCATGTGCACCATTATTAATATCATTTTCATCATTGTTGTCGCCATCACCATTGCCATTGTCATTATTCTTATCAAACTGTATGAAGCAGGCGGCTTCCAGCCGTGGACTGATCTCTTCTTGATGCCCCATGAATTCTTCTCCTTCTTCTTCTTCTTCTTTCAACTCTGTGACCAGTTATTGGGGCGCCGCACTTTCACAAGAGCTGTTCGCCAGACTCCACCAAATCTGTCGGTTGTGTGTCAAAACCTGGGTCTCTTTGCAAATGTTTTTTTCCTGTCTGTTCTACAGTGTTTTCAGTCCTTATATATATATATATATATATATATATATATATATATATATTTATATATATATATATATATATATATATATATATATATATATATATATATATATTTTTCTTCTCCCTGTTCAGTTTCTTCCTCAGCATTTCCTTGGAGGACTGTTTAATTAAGCTGGGGTCGTTGGATTTTGTTACGTGGCCATACCAACATATTACACACCCTCGTCTCTCTCTCTGTGTCTGTGATTATCTGCCTCGACTGCCTGTCTGTCTGTCTGTCTCCATCCCTCCTCTCCCTCTCCCCCTCTCTTTCTCCCTCTTTCTCTCTCTCTCTTTCTCTCTCTCCCCTCTCTGCCCTCTCTCCCCCCCCCCCTCTCCCCTTCTCTCTCTCTCCCCTTCTCTCTCTCTCTCCCCTTCTCTCTCTCTCCCTTTTTTTCTCTCTCCCCTCTCTCTCCCCCTCTCTTTCTCCCTCTCTCTCTCCCCCCTCTCTCTCCCCCCTCTCTCTCCCCCCTCTCCCCCCCATCTCTCTCTCCTAAGGCTGGGTATTGAAAGAACAAAACAGAGAAAACGTTCGTGAATCTACGTGTGAATATATATATATATATATATATATATATATATATATATATATATATATATATATATATATATATATATATATATATATGCTTATCTCATCAACTTAGGAAAATGAGTTTTCGTTTAGCTTCATTACTTTCCGTTTCACTTCGCTCCCCCCCCCCCTTCCCTCTCCCCCCTCCACTTTCCGTTTCGCTTCGTTTCATTACTCCATCTCTGTCTGTGTGCCTGTCTCTGTCTATCTCTGTCTCTCTCTCTCTCTGTTTCTCTCTCTCTCTCTCTCCTCTGTGTGTGTGTGTGTGTGTGTGTGTGTGTGTGTGTGTGTGTGTGTGTGTGTGTGTGTGTCTCTCTCTCTGTACGATTGTGGAAGAGAAAGATTCCTTGCCGGTGACTTACTCAGCGAAAGCATTTCCATTTTATTGATGTGTATGTGTGACTCTGTGTGTGTGTGTGTGTGTGTGTGTGTGTGTGTGTGTGTGTGTGTGTGTGTTGTGTGTGTGTGTGTGTGTTTGTGTGTGTGTGTGTGTGATCTCTTTACATGTTCTCTCTCTCTCTCTCTGACTCTGCTCTGTTTTTCTCTTTCTCTCTCTCTCTCTCCATCAGCCACCTCTCTCTGAATCTTTCTCTTCCCAGTCACCCCCTCTATCATTATGTGTGTGTGTGTGTGTGTGTGTGTGTGTGTGTGTGTGTGTGTGTGTGTGTGCGCCGCGCGCGCGCCGACTCATTACAAAGAGTCGTGTTTCTGAGTACAACTGTCTGAATCTTCCCTGCCTCACCCCCCCCCCACTCCCCCACCCCGATCCACCCACCCATCCCTCTCCCTTCCCAATTTTTCAGTTTTAAGGTGATGGCAATGGCTGTGTGCTGTTATTGCTGAGATCTCATGGCTGCTCAGTTTCAATGCTTTGAGCGCATCGTTAGCTCAGCTTTTGGTGTTACACTGTCTCTTATTCGCACTCACTGTCACACGCCATATTATCTGGGTTTTTTTCTTTCTTTGTTTTTTTTAAAGTTAGTGTGGAATACAATCCCTCCTTGTAAACAGGTTAATGGTTTGTTTTTTACGGCCAGTTCTTCTTCCAAATCTACGTGTGTGTGTGTGTGTGTGTGTGTGTGTGTGTGTGTGTGTGTGTGTGAGAGAGAGAGAGAGAGAGAGAGAGAGAGAGAGAGAGAGAGAGAGAGAGAGAGCTTTTCAAGACTAGTTGCGAAGAAAGAAAGAAAGAAAGAAAGAAAGGAAGGAAATAAAAACAGACAGTTTTTGTGATTTTCCGAGTTAATGGCTCAGTTATATACTTTTGTTCAAGAGTTTTGAAAGTTTATGTATTCAGAGAAAAACATCATACCACTTGTGGAGTCAATCGACTATGTTGTTGTTGTTGTTGTTGTTGTTGTTGTTGGGGTTTTGTTTGTTAGTTTGTTTGTTTTAATTTGTTTCCTTTTTTTATGATCTTTTTAAAATAAAGTTTATTTTTCAAAGTTACTTGATATCGTTGCTCCAACACAAAGGATATGCCCTTTCATTGAATTCACACTCACCGCCCCCCCCCTCCCCCCCCATCTCCCTCCACCTCAACCATCCTTTCTACTGCATTCAACTCCTTAGGTTCAGTTCGGTTCAGTTCAGTTCAGTTACTGGATTAAGAAGGCGTCACTGCGTCCGGACAAATCCATACACGCTACACTCACAACTACTAAGAAGATGCCTGAACGGCTGCGTAACCCAACCCAACGTGTTTTTAGTCAGGCCTTGAGGGAAAATGAAATGAAAATGAATAAATAAACTGACAAACAAATAGATCAATAAATAAACAAAGAAACAAACATATAAATCAATCAATAAATAGATAAACAAAAATAAGCATCCACTTCCCTTTTACATGCAACGCGCACACACAAAACCAGTAAATCTAGAAATACATATTATGTATGATAGTCAGTTGTGTCCGACTATGACCATCAGAACAGCT
>NC_134881.1:19888595-19893595 GCF_041734735.1 Babylonia areolata
TGTGTGTGTGTGTGTGTGTGTGAGTGTTTGTGCAGACGGGGGGAGGGGGGGGGGGGTGCGTATCTCAAAGTACTGTAACGTTTCAGGAATTAATTAACCATTCAGGGTTCTGTGACAAACAGTGTGTAAAGTAATGCCATATAACATTTCCTCAAATCGGCCAAATATAAGTTCCCCCCCCCCCCCCCCCTCATGTATGTTTTGGCTATTCGCTTAAACTGCATTGCACCCTTCCACTTTATCTACCCCCTCCTCTGATTAAACATCCCTCTCATTTTTTCTCTCTATCTCTTTTTCTTTTCTTTTCTTTCCTTCTCTAACGGCGCCTGGCGGGTAAAGGGTGGAGAATTTTTCCGTTCTCCCAGGTCAACACAATTATGGGCAGACCTGCTTAGTAGTGCCCGAACCCCCCTTCTGAGTGTATACGCAAGGAGAAGATCAAATATTGCACGTTAAAGATCCTGTAATCCATGTCAGCGTTTGGTGGGTTATGGAAACAAGAACATACCCAGCATGCACACCCGCCGAAAACGGAGTATGGCTGCCTACATGGCGGGGGTGAACACGGTCATACACGTAAAAGCCCATTCGTCCTCATACGAGTGAACGTGGGAGTTGCAGCCCACGAACGAAGAAGAAGAAGCAGATTCTAACCTTCCTTTTTTTTCTTCTTTTCTTTACTTTCCTTCATTCTTTCTTCCAGTTCTCACCCCACCCCCACCACCCCCACCCCTTTCCAGCTTTCTTTCTTGCATCCCATTTTGTTTCCTTCCTTTCTTTCTTCCTTCCTTTCTTTCTTCCTTCCTTCCTTCCTTCCTGTCTTCTTCCTCCCTTCTTTCTTCCTCCCTTTCTTCTTTCCTTCCTTCCTTCCTCCCTTTCTTTCTTCTTTCCTTTCTTCTTTCCTTCCTTCCTTCCTTTCTTTCTTTCTTCCTTCCTTTTCTTTCCCATTGATTTTTTTTCTTTCCGTTTCCCATTCATTCATACTTTCTTTCTTTCCTTCCTTCCTTTCTGAAGGTCATCGCCGTTATTAAAAGGCCACTTTTGTGTCTTTTTTATCTCTCTCTCCCTCTCTTTCTCTCCTCTCCTTCGGGACACCAGATGTTTCCAATAAAACCATACCTTTCATCCCATAGTGAGGTGGTCCTCCTCTCCTGATACAGTAGCTCCCCGAAGACCGTACGCTCTCTCCTTCCTTTTCACTCTCTCTTGGTAGTAGTAGTTGGTGTAGCACAGGTGGTAGTAGCAGTAGTAGGAGAAGTAGTCGTGGTAGTAGTGGTAGTAATTGTTGCAGCAGTTAGCAGTAGCAGTAGTCACTTCTCTACATCCTCATAGTCTCACCACATATGTACACACACACACACACACACACACACATGCACACACAAAAGAAGAAGTATAAGCACAACAAACTGAAGAAAAAATTCCAAGAAGCCTCCAAACACAGAAATGTAATTCCAGTTTTTCTTTTTTTTTTTCGTTTCCTTTCTCTTTCCTTCCTTTTCGTTTTTTTTTCTTTCTTTTCTTCTTATTATGAAATCCACCGGACTTGTAAACGCAGGCAAGGAATCATTTGGGCTGGTGGTTGCGGCAGAAGACGAAGAAAAAGAGGAAGAAGAAGAAAACCAAGGCACACAATGAGAACAAGTTGGTTCTGCATCATTTATTATTATATAGCAACATCATCCAGATGCGCATGGCTCCCTCTCTCTCTCTCTCTCTCTCCCTCTCTTTCTCTCTCTCTCTCTCTCTGGCTGTCTCACACACATAATACACTACACTACACTACAAAACTTGTGAGCACACTAGGCTTGCTCCGCCACTGCGCCACTGCGCGACTTTGCTGGAGAGGAGAGATCACATGAGTGTTGCAGGCAAAGGGATGCTTTCCTCGGTCATCGCTGCTTTGCTTTGCACATCACATCACACCCGCACGCACACACACACACACACACACACACACACACACACACACACCAGTCAGGCCGCGCGCAGTGTGTGTCGTAGCGAGCGTCACCCACGCCGTCTCAGCATCAGACGCAGGAACAGCAGCAGTAGCAGCAGCAGTGGGAGTGGAATAGAAGTGGAAGCAGCAACAGCAGCAGCAGCAGCAGCACTACTACTACTACTACTACTGCCTTTGTATTATTTTAGTGTGGGGAAAAAAAGTTCTGTGTGTGTGTGTGTGGTTAGGGGTGGGCGGGGCGGCGCAGGGGCGGGGGTATGGGTGTGGAAGGGGTGGGTAGTATTGCGGAGAGTTGTTGTGTGTGTGTGTGTTGTGTTGTGATGTGTGTGTGTGTGTGTGTGTGTGTGTGTGTGTGTGTGTGTGTGTGTGTGTGTGTGTGTGTGTGTGTGTGTGTGTGTGTGTGTGTGTGTGTGTGTGTGTGCATTTTAGTGTGCGAAAATAAGCTCTGTGTGTGTGGTCAGTGGGCGGGGCAGGGGTGGGGGTGTGGTGGTGGAGGGGGTGTGTAGTATTGCGGGTAGTTGTTGTTGTGTGTGTTGTGATAATTTTGTGTGTGTGTGTGTGTGTGTGTGTGTGTGTGTGTGTGTGTGTGTGTGTGTGTGTTTCGGTGTCAGTGTGTGTATGTGTGTGTACGTCTCTCTCTCTCTCTCTCTCTCTCTCTCTCTCTCTCTCTCTCTCTCTCTCTCTCTCCTCTCTCTCTCTCTTCCCCTCCTTCCCTCCCCCCCTCTCTCTCTCCCTCATCCTTCTGTCAATCCGCCGGGTGTGTGTGTGTGTGTGTGTGTGTGTGTGTGTGTGTGTGTGTGTGTGTTCTTTATCATATTCTTTATGCGGGACTTCTTTTCTCTCTGGCTCTCTCTTTTCAATTCTCTCTTTCTCCACTTTTCATTAGATATATATATATATATGTAACTGATGCTGATTAGCAAAGACAGGTTAGAAGAATGGGCCATACCCAAAATCCTAATCCTTGAATAAAAACGTTTTAAATTCTGAGTTCTCTCTCTGTGTCTCTGTCTCTGTCTCTGTCTCTCTCTCTCTCTCTCTCTCTCTCTCTCCTTTTTTGTCTTTAAAAAAATCAATTTTCTTTTATTGTTACTGTTATCATTTTGCTGTTGTTTATTTGTTTGTTTACGAGGGCTGGATGAGAAAAAGCATGAGACAAAAAAATATTTATTTATTCATTCATTCATTCATTCATTCTCTCTCTCTCTCTCTCTCTCTCTCTCTCTCTCTCTCTCTCTCTCTCTGTGTGTGTGTGTGTGTGTGTGTGTGTGTGTGTGTGTGTGTGTGTGTGTGTGATCACTTGCTCACAATGCAGCCTATGTTTTGATCACACTGCAAAACATCCTGCCAGCGCAAGCTCCTTTCACCAATCCACCCCCCCCCCCCCATCCACCGCCCTACCCCTTCCCCTGCTCCTCCTCCCCCCCCCCCCTCCCGCTCCTATCATCCCTCCCGCCCCCAGTGTAATATTGTCCACTTATTCACCCATTCATTTATTCGTACATACATTTATTTTTGTTCCTCCATCGCTCGATCGTCGGTTGGATCATTCATTCGTCAATCGATGCCGCTTCCATAGTCCTGACATTCATTTTTAATTCCCTTATAGTTTGTTTTTTTGCATTTCATTTTATTTCTGTTAGGTTCCATTCGCATGATTCATGGTGTTTTTGTTTTGTTTTTTTGTTTTTTGTGGGTTTTGTTGTTGTTGTTGTTGTTGTTGTTTTGTTTTACTTCGGCCTTCCGTTACTGTGTTACTTTATTTTTTTGTTATTTCATTTTTATTATTTTCTGATAATGACATTGTTCGGCAGATTAATCCTCAGTTAAACATTAGAAACACAAGAAGGGGGGGAAATGGGATATCAAAATAAAATCAAAAAGAAAAGAAAAAAAGAAAAGAAAACAAACAGAAGAATAAAAAAAAAGATATAGAATTAAAAAGAGGACGATGATATCATGTTTGCAGCAAGGAAGAAGTAAGACGCTTAAAATACATGAGAATTAAGACATTAAAAAAAACAAAAAAAACAAATAAACAACATCAAAATCTCTCTCTCTCTCTCTCTCTCTCTCTCTCTTTCTGTCTGTCTGTCTGTCTGTCTGTCCCTCTGTCGCTCTCCGCTCTCGCTCTCTCTTCTCTCTCTCTCTCTCTCTCTCTCTGTCTCTCCGTCTGTCTCCTCTCTCTCTGTGTCTCTCTCTCCTCTCTCTCTCCTCTCTCTGTCTCCCCTCTCTCACTGTCTCTGTCTCTGTCTCTCTCTCTCTCTTAGTGTTCAACCCCTCTTTCTCCCCTCTCCTTTTAACTTCGCTCTCTCTCTCTCCTCTCTCTCTCTCCTCTCTCTCTCTCTCACTAGGCTCTTTCTCCCCCCGCCTCTCACTAGGCTCTCTCTCTCTCTCTCTTTCTCTCTCTCTCCCCCGTGTGTGTGTGTGTGTGTGTGTGTGTGTGTGTGTGTGTGTGTGTGTGTGTGTGTGTGTTCATCCCTCTCTCTCTCTCTCTCTCTTTCTCTCTCTCTCCCCCGTGTGTGTGTGTGTGTGTGTGTGTGTGTGTGTGTGTGTGTGTGTGTGTGTTCATCCCTCTCTGTCTCTCTCTCTCTTTCTCTCTCTCTCCCTCTGTGTGTGTGTGTGTGTGTGTGTGTGTGTGTGTGTCTGTGTGTCTGTGTGTCTTTGTCTGTGTGTGTCTGTGTCTGTTTGTTCATCCCTCTCTCTCTCTCTCTGTTTACAATGCAGGACTTAAGGTTATTAACATACATTTATTTTTTTCTCTTTCTTTTTCTTCTTTTTTTTCTATTCCCTCCATTCTTGCCTGACTGCAAAAACGCTGCTGCTTGCTTTATCCGTTCGACTTTTCCTCCTCCATTCGTTCCTTCTTTCTTACTTTGTTTCCTTTTTTTTTTTAGTTTATTCCTTCATTTCTTCTTTCTTTCTTCAGTTTATTCCTTCTGTCTTTCTTTCTTCCTTCATTCCTTTCGTTCTTTCCTTTATCGTTTCTTTCTTTCTTTCTTCTATTTATCCCTTCTGTCTTTCTTCCTTCCTTCCT
>NC_134881.1:19901095-19911095 GCF_041734735.1 Babylonia areolata
GGGAGGAAAGGGTGGTGAGGGTGAAGGGATGAGGAATGAAAGCGAAGCGAAGCGAAAGGAAAAGTGAAATGAGAAAAAAAAAAAAAAAAAAAAAAAAAAAAAAAAAACACCCAAAGAACAACAACAAACCCCCCCAAAAAAAACAACAAAACAAAACAAAACAAAACAAACAAACAAAGAAACAAAAAAGTCAACAGCTCTTCACAAACAGACCCATCTAGCTTCTGCAGCAGGTTTGGAATATGGGAATGGTGTGTGTGTGTGCGTGTGTGCGCGTGTGTGTGTGTGTGTGTGTGTGTGTGTGTGTGTGTGTGTGTGTCTGTGTGCGTGTGTGTGGGTGGGTGGGGTGGAGTGGGTGTTTGGGTGGTAGGGGGTTTGTGGAGAGTTAGATTAATTAAAAGGGGGACAGCTCTAGAGGCAATGGCAAACTGGGCCTCTCTCCTCTTTTCTTTTTCTTTTTTTTTTTTTTTTTCTCATTGGATAAAGAAAAATGATAATATCGGTGGATGAGGCTAGGAGCAAAGGAGGGAGGGAGGGAGGGGGTATATGGACATTTACAGAATGGTATGACGGGGGTGTATTGCTTTTGTTTATATGTGTGTTTTTGTTGTTGGTTTTTTCTCTCTCTCTCTCTCTCTCACACACACACACACACACACACACACACACACACACACACACACACACACACACACACACACACACACACACACACACACAGCGGCGGGGACAGAGAAAGGGAGGGAGACAGAGAATCAGAGACAGAGATTAAGAAACAACAGCAACAGCACAGAGAGAGAGAGACAGAGACAGACAGAGACTCTCTGTGTGTGTGTGTGTGTGTGTGTGTGTGTGTGTGTGTGTGTGTGTGTGTGTTTGTCTGTGTCTGTGTCTGTGTCTCTGTGTGTGTGTGTGTGTGTCTGTGTGTGTGTTTTGGGGTTGTTGTTTTTGCTGTTTTTGTTTGTTTGGGTTTTTTTTTTCAGTTGCGCAGGGCAAATAACACACAGCAATCAGGATATTCATCCCCCATCCCCCACCCCCCGCACGCCATCCCCCATTTTAACTACACACATGCAGATACGTCCTTCACCCTGGTGCTATCTGAATTCTAACTTTTTTTTCCCCTTTTTTTTTTTTTAAATTCAAGCGACGCAATTTTTGCCAGAGCTTTGCAAATCAACTTCCTGTTCCGGTGCACCAGCTACAAACAAAACGAAACAACAACAAAAAAACCCTCAGGAGAACGTAGAATAATTTCAATTTCTGTCCCAGGTGGTGTCGGAGTTCAGCTCGGTTCAGTTTCTCAAAGGAGGCGTCATTGCGTTCGGACAAATCCATATACGCTACACTGGCCCCGCTGCAACACTACTACCAACGTAGGCCAGCGAGCTTTTGTCAGGATTTCGTTGAGGGAGAACAAACTAAAAATAGAACAAAATAAAATTAAGATAGGAAAAAATAAAGAAATGAATAGATAGATAGATAAATAAATAAATGACCACAATAAAAATGGAAGCCATGACAAAGAAAGAAACAAAGAAATAGATAAATAAATAAATGTGTAATAAACTGAAAAAGAAAAAAAAAAGGATGATAATATAAATAACTAACTGACTAACTAACTACATAAGAACATAACTAACTAACAAACTAACTTCTTAATTAAACAAACAGACAAGTAAATGAATAAATAAATAGATAAATAAATAAATAGATAAATAAATAAATAAACAAACGACAGATATAACAGGTAATGGCTAATGGAAATACAAAGGGAGGGGTTAAGGGTCAAGGATCAGCGGTGATGACAAGAAGAAGAAGAAGAAGAAGAAGAAGAAGAAGAAGAAGAAGAAGAAAAGCGAAATGGGTTGGGTTACAGAGTCGGGTTGAGGTGTCTGTTTCAGTTTCAGTTTCAGGGCCAATACAATGCGGCTCGGGCAAATCCACACACACACACACACACACACACACACACACACACACACACACACACACACACACACACATATATATATATATATATATATATATATATATATATATATATATATATATATATATATATATATATATATATATATATGTATATGTGTGTGTGTGTGTGTGTGTGGGTGTGGGTGTGTGTGTGTGTGTGTGTGTGTGTGTGTGTGTACGCTTCACCACATATTCAAGGCAGATGCCTCAGTGACCAGCATTCAGGCATTGGGTGTCAGTGAGTGTGTGCTGGTCAGTTCTGAACTGATGATTAATTAGACAACCTATTCATGCAGTTATTTCGTTGTCTTCTTTAATTTGTTGTTTATCTCTTTCTCCCCCCCCCCCACCCCCCCCTTAATTTATTGTATTTGCCGATAGTAACGATAACGACAACCACAACAAAAAACAAAGCAAAACTCTTTTAATTAACAAACTGACCACATTCCCGAACAGACTGGACAGGCTTCAACGGCTTGAACGTCTAGTATCGTAGAGAGTATGTGGTATCTGGGCAACCATCAAATTAAACGTCCTGTTAATCGCTCCTCGCCCAGTTGCCCTCCCTCCCTCCCTCCCTCTGTGAGTGGTGATGCGTGCGCGTGCGCGTGCGCGCGCTCACCCTCTCCTGGCGGGGCAGTCGCTAGGCATCATCATCATTATCATCAGCTCAGCAGCAGCAGCAGGCTCTAATTACCGTTCTGGCACTGCCGTGAGTCCCGCTGGATTGTGGCGACCTTCTGTCGACTGTTTAACGATAGCATGGTGGCGAGTACTACGGAACAGCATGGGAGAAAGAGAGAGTGGGAGGGAGAGGGGGGGAGAGATAGATAGATAGACAGAGATAGAGAGGGAGAGAGAGAGAGAGAGAGACTGACAGACAGACAGACAGTCCTTGGAGAGAGATGAGTACTTGGGATCAGCAGGCGAGAGAGTGAGAGAGGGAGAGAGAGAGGGGGGAGGGAGATAGATAGACATAGACAGACAGACAGACAGACAGAGAGTGCAGCGACATTCTGTCGACTGTTTAACGTAACGATGCGAGTACCAGGGAGCGGCAGGGGAGAGAGAGAGGGGCGAAGGGAGAGAGAGAGAGAGAGAGAGAGAGAGAGAGAGAGAGAGAGAGAGAGAGAGAGAGACTGCAGCAACCTTCTGTCGACTGTTTGACGACAGCATGGTGGCGAGTACTAGGGAGCAGCAAAGGAAAGAGAGAGAGAGGGAGAGAGAGAGAGAGAGGGAGGGAGAGGGGGGAGAGAGAGGAAGAGATAGATAGACAGAGATAGAGAGAGACAGAGAGAGAGAGAGTGTGTGTGTGGGGGGGGGGGAGGGAGAGGGGAGAGAGAGAGGGAGACAGAACGAGACAGAGACAGACAGACAGACAGACAGACAGGCAGAAAGACTGCGCCGACCTTCGCAGCAGCAGGGAAGAGAGAAGGGGAGAAAGAGAGGGAGAGAGAGAGAGGGGGGGTATAATAGATTCACAGACTGGGAGGGAGACGGAGACGGGGTGGGGGAGAGAGAGAGAGAGAGAGTAACAGACAGACATACAGACAGGGATAGAGAGAGGGAGGGGGGAGAGAGTGGGAGAGAGAGAGGGGGGCCCAGAGAGACACAGAGAGAGGGAGAGAGACAGAGACACAGAGCGAGAGAGAGACAGAGATGGGTCACATGATTCAATGCGTTTTCTGAGAAAGAAAAAGGAAAGAAAAAAAAAGAAAAAAGAAAGAAAGAAACTTCACGTTACATGGATATTCACAATTTCAAATGAATGACAGTTTAATAAAATCAAAAGAAATGTTTTAAAAGAGACACACTCATTGTAGAATGCACGAAACTCCTCTGAAAGTGCATGTTTGTCTTGTTTAAAGTTGTCTTGCTGCCACTACAAGTCTCAGTTTAAAAGCCATCAAGAACAAATTCCAAACCACAGTCCCCATGGAGTTTCTCATACTTCTCCAAAAGCAAAGTTGTACAAAATATTCATAATTCGACGACATTCCCAAGTTCTGGGTCTGCGGGTTTCACAAGCATATTTATCATCATAGGCTTTCTTTGGGTTTCCACCTTTGTCTATTTGCTTCACTGTGTCGAAACTATAAATTCACGCATTTCACATGTATTGGAACATATATCTCTGTTACCCCCCAAAATTGATTGTTTTTGTCGATTTTCGATTAACGACTCCTATTCTTTCTCTCTGTCTGTCTGTCTGTCTGTCTGTCTCTCTCTGTGTCTGTCTGTCTGCCTGTCTCACTCTCCCTCTCTGTCTCTGTTTTTGTCTCTGTCTGTCTGTCTGTCTCTGTCTCTGTCTGTCTGTCTGTCTCTCTCTCTGTCTGTCTGTGTCTGTCTGGTCTGTCTCTCTCTCTGTCTGTCTCTGTCTGTCTGGTCTGTCTGGTCTGTCTGTCTCTCTCTCTCTCTGCCTCTGTCTGTCTGTCTGTCTGCCTCTCTCTCTCTCTTTGAAGAAATAGACCCATTCCATATGATCTCGATTCTGTGATCGGCATTGAGCTCTCTGTAAACTATATGTTGCTAGTCCCAAGACATGAACCAAGTGGCTAGCTAGCAAGCATAAGAATGGTCAACTGGTCAGCATTCGCCTACAATCTTCCGTATTCTTGTTGTTGATTTTGCTGATGTTCTTTTTAGCACTGTGATTACCACGTACGGTCTATGCTGACTTATCCTATGGAGCTAGAATCTGGGGATAGACACAGAATCAAGGTCACCCACTCACACGCACAACACACACACACACACACACACACACACACACACACACACACACACACACACACACACACAGCCACACACACACACACACACACACACACACACACACACACACGCATGCACACACACACACACACGCACGCACCTCCCCACCCACTTCATGCACACTCCACCGCCTTTCTATTCCACTGAAGCCAGGCTGAGACAAGAGAGACAGAGAGAGTGAGAGAGAGAGAGAGAGAGAGAGAGAGAGAGAGAGAGAGAGAGAGAGAAGGAGGGTGGGGTGGGGGTGGAGTGCGGGTGAAAGTGGAAGTCAAAATAGCAAAACGCGGTTGAAAAAATAAAAAGGAAGAAAAAAAAAATCTTTCAGACTCTACAGAGCGGCACTAGAACAACCCTTGATGCTGATGGAATTGTTGCTTTCCAAAATACTGCCCCCCTCCACACACACACACACCGCCCTTCCTCCCCCCCCCCCCCCCCCCACACACACACACCCAACATCCCCAAAAGACAGGATGTTGTCGTCACAGAATGGGAAAGGACAGAGAAAACACAGAGACACACTGGGCAGGAATACAGAGAGAGAGAGGGAGGGAGAGAGAGAGGGGAGAGAGAGAAGGAGAGAGAGAGAGGAAAAGAGAGAGGGAGAGAGATTGATAGAGAGAGAGAGCTAGAGACAGAGAGGAGACATAGAGAGGGAGAGACAGAGCTAGAGAGAGAGGAGGGGGGGAGCGAGCAAGAGATTGAGAGAGAGAGAGAGCAAGAGAGAAAGCTAGAGAGCGATATATAGAGATTGAGAGAGAGGGATGAGAGAGAGAGAGTGATTGAGAGAGCCACAGAGAGAGAGAGAGAGAGGGAGAGAGAGAGAGACAAAGAGAGAGAGAAGGGGTGAGGAGGGGTGGAGTGGGGCTGACAGTTGGGCTTACAATGAAAGTCTAAAGAGAAGGGAGAGAGAGAGACAGACAGAGACAGAGACAGAGAGAGACACAGAGAGAGGATGGGGAGGGGTGGGGTGGGGGTGAGAGTGAAACTGTAAGTCGAAAGTGAAATTGCGGTTTAAAAAAAAAAGGAGAAAGAGAGAGAGAGAGAGAGAGAGAGAGAGAGAGAGAGAGAGAGAGAGAGACAGACAGACAGACAGACAGACAGACAGACAGACAGACAGACAGACAGACAGACAGACAGAGACAGAGAGAGAGACAGAGAGACAGAGAGACTCTTTCAGACTCTTCAGAGCGGCACCAGAACACCCCTCGATGCTGATGGAATTGTTGCTTTCCAAAATACTGCTCCCACCCACCCCTCCACACCCTTCACCCCTCACCACCCCCAACATCCCCAAAAGACAGGATGTTGTCGTCGGAGAATGTGAAAGGACAGAGACAACACACAGACACACAGGGCAGGAAGACAGAGAGACAGAGAAGTGGGAGAGAGGAAGAGAGAGAAAGAGAGAGAGAGAGAGGAGAGAGAGAGAGAGGAAAAGAGAGAGGGAGAGAGAGATTGATAGAGAGAGCTAGAGACAGAGAGGAGACAGAGAGAGAGGGAGAGAGAGAGGGAGAGAGAGAGGGGGGAGCGAGCAAGATTGAGAGAGAGAGAGAGCAAGAGAGAAAGCTAGAAAGCGATATATAGAGATTGAGAGAGAGGGATGAGAGAGCGAGAGTGATCGAGGCGAGCTACAGAGAGAGAGAGAGAGGGAGAGAGAGAGAGAGACAAAGAGAGAGAGAAGGGGTGGGGAGGGGTGGAGTGGGGCTGACAGTTGGGACAGAAGAAAGATGGAGAGGAAGAGAGACAGACAGACAGAGACAATGAGAGAGGATGAGGAGAGTGGGGTGGTGAGTGTGATGAAGTCGAAGTGAAAGGAAAAGAAGAAAGAGAGAAAGAGAGAGAGAGAGGAGAGAGAGAGAAGAGAGAGAGAGAGAGTTACAGAGAGAGAACGAGAGAAGAAAGAGAGAGAGAAAGAGAGAGGGAGGGTTTTCGATTTAGGAGCGGCATAAAACTGATGTGATGGAATAGCGAAACTACGTGGTAACCCTTCCCCCCCCACAGCACCTTTACCCCCCCACATCCCCAATGCACAGGGTGTGTAGGAGGAATGTAAGGGAAGAGAACCACATGTCCAGGGCCATGAAACAAAGTCTGTAAAGTTTTTTTTTTTTTTTTTTTTTTTTTTTTTTTTTTTTTTTTTTTTTTTTTTTTTTTTTTTTTTTTTTTTTTTTTTTTTTTTTTTTTTTTTTTTTTTTTTTTTTTTTTTTTTTTTTTTCGGTGGTAGAGATAGGCCATATTTTCTATACATCGCAGGGGGGAATCCCCAGCTATTCTTAGTCACTGTCTTTTCTGTGTTTATACCACAAGGGAATTTTGTACTCTAAATTGACTGGCGGTGAAAGGGTTAAGAAAAAAAATGGGAAAAAAAAAAGAAGATAAAAGCTTTCAGTCTCCAGAGCGGCACCAGAGCACACCTCGAAGCTGATGGAATTGTTGCTTTCTGAAATACTGGCCCGCCCCCCAAAAAAGACAGGATGTTATCGTCGGAGAATGGATAGGACAGACAACACAGAGACACACAGGGCAGGAAGACAGAGGTGGGTGAGAGAGAGAGAGAGGGAGAGAGAGAAGGGAGAGAGAGAGGGAGAGAGAGAAGGGAGAGAGAGAGAGAATGTGTGTGTGTGTGTGTGTGTGTGTGTGTGTGTGTGTGTGTGTTTCAAATCAATGTGATAGAACGATCGGAGAAGCGTGTATGCACATGTATATATATATATATATATATATATATATATATATATATATATATATATATATATATATATATATGCGTGTGTGTGTGTGTGTGTGTGTGTGTGTGTGTGTGTCAAAGAGAGAGTGTGAGAGAGAATGTGTGGGAGTGGGACTGACAAAGATAGAGAGAGAGAGAGGGGGAGTGAGAGAAAGACAAGCAGTCAGACAGACAGACAGACAGACAGACAGTGAAATGAGAGAGTAAGAGAGAAACAGGGAGATAAAGATAGAAAGAGAGAAAAGAGGGTATGGGTGGGAGTGAAGGAATGAGACAGAGAGCTAGAGAGATGGGGAAAGTGATGGGGGATGAGACAGAGAGAAAGGGAGAGACAGATAAACAGAGACAGGGAGAGAGAGAGGAGGGCTGGCAAACAAACAAACAAACAGACAGACAGAGAAACGGACGTGCTGGAGGGAGGGGAAGGAACCGCTAAAGGAGCAGACAAATACAAATACAGACCACTGACCTGTATACCCGAGTACAAATATACACCCCAACCATTCAGACACAAATACACGTCGAAAAAGAACCACTGACCTGTATACCCAAGTGCAAACATACACCCCAACGATTCAGACACAAATACACGTCAAAAAAGAACCAATGACCTGAATACCCAAGAGCAAACATACACCTCAACGATTCAGACACAAATACACGTCAAAAAAAAAAAAAAGAACCAATGACCTGAATACCCAAGAGCAAACATACACCTCAACGATTCAGACACAAATACACGTCAAAAAAGAATCAATGACCTGTATACCCAAGAGCAAACATACACCTCAACGATTCAGACACAAATACACGTCAAAAAAGAACCAATGACCTGAATACCCAAGAGCAAACACACACCTCAACGATTCAGACACAAATACACGTCAAAAAAGAACCAATGACCTGAATACCCAAGAGCAAACATACACCTCAACGATTCAGACACAAATACACGTCAAAAAAAAAAAAAAGAACCATTGACCTGTATACCCAACTGCAAACACACACCTCAACGATTCAGACACAAATACATGTAAAAAAAAAAAGAACCAATGACCTGAATACCCAAGAGCAAACATACACCTCAACGATTCAGACACAAATACACGTCAAAAAAGAATCAATGACCTGTATACCCAAGAGCAAACATACACCTCAACGATTCAGACACAAATACACGTCAAAAAAGAACCAATGACCTGAATACCCAAGTACAAACACACACCTCAACGATTCAGACACAAATACACGTCACAAAAGAACCATTGACCTGAATACCCAAGAGCAAACATACACCTCAACGATTCAGACACAAATACACGTCAAAAAAAAAAGAACCATTGACCTGTATACCCAACTGCAAACACACACCTCGACGATTCAGACACAAATACATGTAAAAAATTTAAAAAAAAGAAGAAGAAGAAAAAAAGGATCCATTGGTCTGTATATATATATATATATATATATATATATATATATATATATATATATATATATATATATATATATATATATATATATGATAGTCAGTCGTGTCCGACTGTGACCATCAGAACAGCAGAGGAGGCAACTGCTGTCCCGACTATTTGGGCTACAATTTGTGTTATAGTGGAGAGTGTCTTGTCCAAGTTACATCCCCACTCTCTCGGGCCAAGAGGGTTTCAGGTCGATCGGCGTTGGGATGGTTCCTAAAGGCCAGCTAGCCCCCAAGGCTGCAGCACTAAGACTCAGTGCAACCGTTCCTCCAAAGTTGAGAGTCATAGACCTTCATAAAAGACTAAGGTGTAAATGATTTCCCATTGCAATGGAGTTGTCTGTATACCCAAGTGCAAACATACACCTCAACGATTCAGACAAATACACGTCAAAAAAAGGAACCATTTGTCTATATACCCAAGCACGAACATACATCTCATCGATTCAGACACAAATACACGTCAAAAAAAGGAACCATTGGTCAGACACAAATATGCATAAAGAAAGGAACCATTGGTCTGTATATCCAAATGCAAACATACACCTCAACGATTCCTGCACAAAAAATAATACACGTAAAAAAGGGGGGAAAAAGTACAAGCATATACCTGAACGATTCACACACACACACACACACACACACACACACACACACACACACACACACACATGCACACACGCACACACAGAACAAAAAATACAAACATACACCTCAGTGATTCAGACACAAATACACGTCAGAAAGTACAAGCATGCACCTGAACGATTCAAACATAAATACACGAAGACATTGAAGAAGAAGAAGAAGAAGAAGAGTACAAACATACACCCCAGTGATTCAGACACAAACATACGTTCAAAGAAAAAAAAAGAAGAAAAAAATGGGGGGAAAGACACAGGGGATGAAGAAGCAGACAAATACAAATAGAGACCAACTGATACTGTGTGTATACTGAATGTATAAACTACTGTTTACTGTACAAACATACAATCTCAGGGAATCAGACATAATATACGTAAGGAAAGGGAAAGGAAGACACA
>NC_134881.1:19918595-19921095 GCF_041734735.1 Babylonia areolata
CTCTCTTAGAAAGAAATATTTGCTCAAGCATATGCAAAATATTAGAAATCTGTCATTAGCATTTCTGTTGCAAAACGAAAGTTGTAATGTGACCAGAGATGTTGCAATGTTTGGGTTTTTTTTTATGCATTAAGACTGAGAGAAGAGCACTTTCAGCCCTAAACAGAAATATCAACCTTGTGCTTTTCATTTAGTTTACTTGTTCTCAGTGAGCTCACTGTGTATTAAGTGGATTGTTTTCGTTCTTCCTATTTTATTTCAGTTAAGCTGTGTGTGCAACACGTGCACCCAAAATGTATACAGGTCGGTGACTTTACATTAAAATTCTTGCGTTCTTGCGTTCTCTCTCTCTCTCTCTCTCTCTCTCTCTCTCTCTTTCTGTCTATCTATCTATCTATCTATCTGTCTACCTGTCTCACACACGCATTTAACTCGCATGCAACACGTACTCAAAAACGAAAATGAATTAACGATAACAGCTTTATCGAAGTTTTTTTTATTTTTATTTTTATTTTTTTTACTGTAGCACTTAATTGTAGACCAAAAGTACTGGTAAATATGCAGACAGCATAAAAAGCAAGTGGGAATGTACGCATATTCATTATAGATGTATTCATGAAATACGCTAGTGAATAAATAGATACATTAATGAATATAAATGTAAATGGGTTATGGCAATGGGTGGTCCTTGTGATTTTTGTTGTTGATGTTGTTTTTCCTTTTCTTTCTTTTTTTTATTGTGTTATTGTGGTGTATCGTGGTTCATAATATTTACGTATTATTTTTGTAAACCCCCACCCCCCCCCCCCCCGCCCCTCTTGTCAAAATGGCTATAATTGCTTTTGACAATAAATCATCAATCAATCAATCTGTCTCTCAACAGTCCATTGTAGGTAACTGATGACAATAACATGTCATTATGTCAAAGTGTCTCTCCCTCCCTCCCTCCCTCCCCACCTCCTTCTCCCTCTCTTTCCGCCCACCCCCACCTCAACTTCCACCCCCACCCACCTCTCTCACCCACCCACCCACACCCTACCCTCCTACCCCTCCAACACCCTCAACAACAACAACAACAACAAAAGAAATAAAATAAAATAAAATAAAACTGAAACTAAAATGAAATAAAAGAACATAAAACCCTAGTTCCAGTTTTTCATTTCACGTTCTGTTCTAGATCACGCCATGGATCGGATCAGACTCAAACCCGTCATCCCAGCACAGCGCGTCACATCTGTAAGCCAGCGTGAAATTGAGTTTCCAATTCTGGACAGTCTGTAGGGCCTGCCAGACAGTCACTGAGAATCAAAGCATATATATATATTTCCTGTCCACTGACCCTTCTCCCCTCCATTCCACACACACACACACACACGCACATACGCGCGCATAAACACACGCACGCACGCACACACGCGCGTATAAACGCACGCGCGCACTTACTGAAAAATTAATGGACACACACAGCCACACACACACATTCTCACACACATACACACACACACACACACACACACACACACACACACACACACACACACACACACACATGCGCACAAAAACTCAGTTAAACACCCTCCCCCCACCCCCACCCACCCCCACACACATACACAAGCACATACACACAACACACACATGAACACACACACACACACACACACACACACACACACACACACACACACACACACACAAATGGATCACATCTGACAACCTGTCATCTTTCCTTTCGAATCTGCTTTGTATTATTTGCTTGGTCTCCCATTCTATGGATCAGTCTGTAGCCAATAATTCAGTCTCAGAGAGAGAGAGAGAGAGAGAGAGAGAGAGAGAGAGAGACGGAGAGAGACAGACAGACAGACAGACAGACAGAGAGTGAGAGAGAGAGACAGAGTGAGAGGAGAGAGAAAGGTGAGAGAGAGAGATGGGAAGAGAGAATGAGACAGAGAAAGAGAGAGAGAGACAGAGACAGAGAGACACAGAGTGAGAGAGGAGAGAGAGAGAGGGGGAGAGAGAGACAGAGAGATGGAGATAGTGATGGGAAGAGAGAATGAGGCAGAGAGAGAGAGAGTGGGAGGTGGGGAGGGAAGGAGAGACACTTTGACATCATGACATTTAACTGTCAGTACTTACAATGGTCTGTTGAGACAGAGACAAAGTGAGAGAGAGAGAGAGAGAGAGAGAGAGAGAGAGAGAAAGTGAGAGAGAGAGAGATAGAGAACGTGAGCGAGAGAGAGGGAGAAAGAGAGAGAGAGAGAGAGAAAGTGAGAGTGATGTATATAGAGAGAAAGTGAGAGAGAGTGAGAGAGAGAGAGAGACGGAAAGAGAGATAGAGAGAGAAAGAGAGAGAGAGATTTTGAGACAAAACGAGAAACCGAGAGACAGGGACAGATACATTGAGGGAGATGGACAGGGATGGGGATATTCATAGTTTAGAAACACACACACACACACACACACACACACACACACACACACACACACACACACACACACACAC
>NC_134881.1:19928595-19933595 GCF_041734735.1 Babylonia areolata
AATAAAAAAATAATATTAAATAAATAAATAAATAAATAAGACAACAATGATGATAAATAAGCAAATAAATGTAGAAGGGACTAACTAGTGCTATTCCATTTAGTATGTATACGCAAGAGAATTCTGATGTAATTATATCGCACAACAGTAACGAAGCATACACTTTACGAATGTCGTTGCTGTGTAATGATTTCAGATTTGCCTATTGTGCAAAAGCTTAATTTTGTGATATACTATCTTTAACTGTTGTTGTTGTTGTTGTTGTTGTTGCAGGTGGTGGTGGTGGTAGTGCTGTTGCTCCTGCTGTTATATTTTTCTTAATATTCCTGTTTATACCTCCGACAAATATTATGAAAATATTGATAAAGCATAAAAATTGAAGCCATACAGGGATTAGTACCCAAAACATCCCAGGGACGGTTGACCTTCGCCGCTTTTGTTTGTCGGCCAAGTTAAATCACTCAGTACGGCCAGTCCTCTCTTCTCCTCTACACAGACCCCTGGGATGTCCAGTGGGTGTCTGAATGACCCAACCTTTAGCTTCCGTCAGAATTGTGGTATTCTTTGTCAACATTCACCTCTTCAGTATAAGAGCGTTCCGCTTGCAATATTTTGATGATGGTAATTGGGGTGAAACGCTGTTAACGTCGTCTCTTTCGCCGTTCGTATGGAGAGAGTTAAGTCTTGCTGTGCTTGTGCCCCAGCGTTGATGCTTCTCGTTCTCTCTCTATTGACTTCTTCCTCCACCACTCGATTTTTTTTATTCATTTTCTTCACTTTATTTATACCTCAGCTTAGGTTTGTTCAAAACTCATGTATGTTCACGTCTTCTAGTTATGATGACATCCGTCACATATTCAGTATGTACATGTGTCAGGACAGGACTTTATATAAGATTTTCTTGTTGTCCTGTTCATCGATATCTGTGTTGTATTGTGACATGTTCCAAATAAAATACTGTTTAAAACCAAACATCCCAGAAGACAGGCACCTAATGGAATAAAAAAAATCAAAAAAAAAAAAAAAAAAAAATCCTCCTCCACAAGCCAACGTATCAAGTCAAAGCTTTTCCAACGGAGAGTTGGAAAACAAGCTTGAAATTACAGAGCCATTCGAAACGTCAACAATTCAGTTGGGAAAGCTAAAAAGAAACGTGCGCAATACACAGGGACTGATAAAACCACAAACTCTGGACAAGTCATGGGAGGAATGCTGAAGAATGGTTACAAAGACTTGACTGCTAACGTCCATATTCTAAATATATTTCTGTTAATAATTACGATATTATAATTAATTGCAATGTTGTTGTTTTTTTAAAAGCGAGTATGTGAAATGCTTTTATTTGAGAACATATGTTTATTACTCTTGTTTAATCAAATAATCCGCGTGTGTGGGGTGGGTTGGGGGTGGGGGGTGGGGTGCGTGTGTGTGCTGATTATCTGGTTGCGGGTTTCCGCAATTTATCTTTATTCTTATCTTATCTGTCTATTATAATCAATGTGCAGTATAGTAGGCTGTTTATAATTATATTCAAATAATGTTTCTTAATTCTTTCTGTTTTTACATTAAGAATACTAGTTATTACCTGCAGTGTGTGGATGTATATATGAAACGGTGTGTGTGATTTTTTTTTCTTTTTTTTTTTTACATTTGTATCTTCATAATATTCGTAAAATACGCTCACACACATGCATACAGGTCCCCATGCGCGCACACACCTACACACATGTACACACACACACACACACACACACACACACACACACACACACACACACACACACACACACATGTACATACGCTCACACACATGCATACAGGTCCTCCTGCGCGCACACACCTACACAAATGTACACACACACAACACACACACACACACACACACACACACACATGCATATCTGTGTGTGTGTGTGTGTGTGTGTGTGTGTGTGTGTGTGTGTGTGTGTGTCTGTCTGTCTGTCTGTCTGTCTGTCTATCTGTGTCTGCGTCTCTGTGTCTATGTTGTTTCTCTGAGTGTGTTTCAGTCGATCTTGCTGCAATTCTATATCATTTACCCAGTGCCAACAAGTCAATGAGAGACGTGCCAAGATTACACGCGCAGTCATCAGCATAGCTCTTCATAACGTCAAGTTTTCTGACTGGTTGAAAAATGCAGTCTGTCAACGTCGGTCAATATTTGCGTCGAATTTCAGCATTTCGGTATTCAGTCTAATCACAGCATGTGTACATTCAAGATTTCGAGTATGTTTGTGCATATTTACCCGTGTCACAAAATAAGATTACGCTGCCTTCGAAGGTAGTTACAAGAAACACGGTTTGATCTTTGGGAACAATGATTATGTTTGACACCAGTAATCACAGAGAGACAACGAGATAGAAGAAGAAGAAGAAGAAGAAGAAGAAGAAGAAGAAAGATATATATATAATAACTATCCTCCTCCTTTCCCTCCTTCCACTTCTCCTTCTCCTCCTCACACTCCTCCTCCTCATTATCATCATAATGATAATGGTGGTGATACTACTACTACTACTACTACTACTACTACTACTACTGCTGCTACTACTACTCCTCTTCCTCTTCCTACTACTACTACTACTACTACTACTACTACTACTACCAACACACACACACACACACACACACACACACACACACACACACACACACACACACACACACACACCACTAAAAAAGTAAAACAAAATCCCAATAACAAGACGCAGACAGACCATCAACCCTTTCCACCACAACAATTATACCCGGGCTAGTGAATAGATAAAAAACAAAAGTACTCTTACTACTACTACTACTACTACTACTACTACTACTACTACCACCACCACCACCACCACCAAAACACACACACACACACACACACACACACACACACACACACACACACACACCACTAAAAAGTACAACAAAATCCCAAATACAAGATGGAGACAGACCATCAACAACTTCTACCACAACAATGTAGACCTGGGCTGTTAAATGGATGAATAAACAAAGAAAGAAACAACCACATCAATCAATCAATCAACCAATCACTAAATAAAGCATTAAACCAACAAACCAAAACAGAAATATTAAACAAATAAATACAAATGAACAGATGACTTTTTTCTCAATCAATCCTCGAATGAATAAACACATTAACAAATTAAGCACACACACACACACACACACACACACACACACACACACACACACACACACACACACACACACACACACACACACACACACACACACACACACACACACACACACACAAAGGAAAAAAAAAGAAGACGAAGACGAAAATTATGTTGATAATGTGATGATGATGATGAAGATTATGACGATGATGATGATGATGACGATGATGATGATGATGATGAAACGTGAAGAGTTCTAGAAAAAAAAAAAGAAAAAAAAGTTTGCGCATCACTAGTGTCTGCCTTCACACCAGGGCGGCTAGCCCAGCAAAAACATCAGCGACCCTGGGGTGTCCCCGCTCACTCATCACTCTCACACCCCACCGTGTGTGGCTTGGAGAAGTGCCAATCTTAACATTAACATGTTGTGATTAGGAGGAGGAGGAGGAGGAGGAGAAAGAGGGGGAGGAGGAGGAGGAAGAGGGGGAGGAGGAGGAGGAAGAGGGGGAGGAGGAGGAGGAGGAAGAGGGGGAGGGGGAGGAGGAAGAGGAGGAGGAGGAAGAGGGGAGAAGGAGGAAGAGGGGGAGGAGGAGGAAGAGGGAGAGGGAGGAAGAGGGGGAGGAGGAGGAAGAGGGAGAGGAGGAGGAGGGGGAGGAGGAGGAAGAGGGGAGGAGGAGGAAGAGGGGGAGGAGGAGGAAGAGGAGGAGGAGGAAGAGGGGGGGAGGAGGAGGAAGAGGGGAGGAGGAGGAAGAGGGGAAGAGGAGGAGGAAGAGGGGGAGGAGGAGGAGGAGGAAGAGGGGAGGAGGAGGAAGAGGGGGAGGAGGAGGAAGAGGGGGGAGGAGGAGGAGAAAGAGGGGGATGAGGAGGAGGAAGAGGAGGAGGAGGAAGAGGGGAGAAGGAGGAAGGGGAGGAGGAGGAAGAGGGGAGGAGGAGGAGGAAGGGGAGGAGGAGGAAGAGGGGAGGAGGAGGAAGAGGGGGAGGAGGAGGAGGAGAGGGAGAGGAGGAGGAGGAAGAGGGGAGGAGGAGGAGGAGAGGGGAGAGGAGGAAGAGGGGAGGAGGAGGAGGAAGAGGGGAGAGGAGGAAGAGGGGAGGAGGAGGGGGAGGAGGAGGAAGAGGGAGGGGAGGGGGAGGAGGAGGAGGAAGAGGGGAAGAGGAGGAAGAGGGGGAGGAGGAGGAGGAGGAAGAGGGGGAGGAGGAAGAGGGGGAGGAGGAGGAGGAAGAGGGGAAGAGGAGGAAGAGGGGAGGAGGAGGGGGAGGAGGAGGAGGAAGAGGGGGAGGAGGAGGGAGAGAGAGGGTTAGAGTGTAGTGATGGAGGGTGGGGTTTCGGGGGTGGGTTGGGTTGAAGTGTTGAGGATATATCACAGGTGGATTCTGCAAACACTGAATTTATTATCCACCTTTCACCATAACCCCCCCATCCCCTCTGCACCTCACCACCCAGTGCGAAAAAAAGCTGCCTTTAGTTGCAAACTACGGCTCCTTAGCTGACTGCTAAACTGGGAATACATGTTTTAAAGTCATGTTTGTTTGATGTTGTTGTTGTTGTTGCATTTGTTTTTGTTGTTGTTGTTGTTAGTGTTGGGTGTTATTTTCAAAAGTGTCTGTGTGTAATATCGCCGGTGTCACTTCCAGTCGTGATACTGAAAAAAAAAAAGAAGAAAAAAAAAAGAAAAAATGGATGATGTCGATTCTCATGCCCTTCTGCGGAAATTTTAACATGAAAAAATGCGATTAAATGTATCCAAAAAAAAAACTTCCGCGCGCGCGTGTCTGTGTGTGTGTGTGTGTGTGTGTGTGTGTGTGTGAACGAGCAAAACTAGTTCATTTAACAATGTACTCCATCGACATAATCAAGA
>NC_134881.1:19951095-19956095 GCF_041734735.1 Babylonia areolata
GTGATTTCATGGTCGTGGCTTTATTTTTCATGGGGGAAATGGTGGATTGGGGAAAGTCGGAAGGAAGATGAAAGAAAGAAGAACAACACCAAGAGGAACAACAAGAACAAAGATAATAACAATAAGAAGCACAAAATAACAAAAAAAATAAGCAACAACAACAACAAAAATGACACTGAAGAAGAAGAATGAGGGTGATGATTAGGAACAGAAAGAACAATAAGAACAAGGACAAGAAAAAAACAGAAAAGGAACAACAAGGAAATAATGATGATGACGATGATGATGACAGTGACAAAAAAGATGATGATACTGACGATGAGGAGGAGGAAGAGGAGAAATTAGAAGATTGTACCAAGAGGAACAACAAGAACAAAGACAATAGCAATGAGAAGAAGCACAGAGTAACAAAAATAAGCACACACGAAAAAGACTATGAAGAAGAAGAAGAAGAAGAATGGGGATGATGATTAAGAACAAGAAGAACAATAAAAAATAAGGACACGAAAAAAAAAAACCCAAAAAACAGAACAAGAACAACAAGGAAATCATGATGATGGTGGTGATGATGGTGAAGATGACGACGATGATGACAGTGACAAAGAAGATGATGATAATGACGAGGAGGAGGAAGAGGAGGAGGATAAAGGCGGATCGGTCTTGTCACGTAACACCCTATCCTACCCTCCCACCCCTTGACTCATCCCCCTCCCCAGCCCCCTTCCCCTCCCCTCCACCTCCACCTCCTTTAATGACAACGGTTCCTCCCCAGGATCCTGTCCGAGGTAGTAAGTAGGCTGGATGAATCCCCTCACCCACAACACGCAGACACCCTAGGGATCGAATCAACGTCAACCCTGCACTCCGTCGAAGAAAAATTTTAGGTCAGAATGGCGGCTCAAGCAGTTCCGGTCAGGCAAGTTCCGGTTGCAGACACAACTCGGTTATTCACTTTACTGTCCAACCAATGTGACATCCTTTGCCTTCTGTAAGTTTCACGATCATTTATCATCCAATCGCTACCTACCATCTTCCATCCATTCGTCGTAAGTCCTGAACGACATTAGTATGTCACTGGCGTATAAAAAAAAAAAAAAAAAAAAAAAAAGTTTGGGAGGTGTGAACAATTTGATTTGATGGTCGTGGCTTTATTTCTCATGGGGGAATGGTGGGCTGGAGATAGTGGCATAGTCTTAGAAGAAGAAGAAGAAGAAGAAGAAGAAGTAGATAGGAATTTATGTCACTATCCACCTCGTTTTCTATCAGTTCGTTGACCTCTCTCTCTCTCTCTCTCTCTCTCTCTCTCTCTCTCTCTCTCTCTCTCTCTCTCTCTCCATGATAGAGAAGGTATGTATGGAAAAATACATATACAGATATGTGTGTGTGTGTGTGTGTCTGCGTGCGCGCGCGCGTGTGTGTGTGTGAGTGTATGTGTGTGCGCGCGCGCGTGTGCGTGCGTGTGTGTGTGTGTGTGTGTGTGTGTGTGTGTGTGGGTGTGTGTTTATGCGCGCGTGAGGGACAGAAGCTAAAAAAAAAAAAAATCACGCCGAAGAGCGCGCTTGCAATTGCCGGGGTCAATACAAGCAATGCGTGCGTGCACGTGTATGCGATGGCGCACACAAAAAACAAAATTCCCCCAGCTACCCCCCATCCCCCTACACCCACCCCCCAACCCCCAACCGCTACCCCCATCCTCTTCCTCCTGCTCTCACCACTCCTGACTGCTCTTCCTACCCCTTACTCCCATCCCCACCACCCAACCATTCCCGTTTTTAACATAAAAATAGGAAACAATACCTCGTGTCCGCGGAAGCTTTTGCTACATGATTTGATCTCCTTCGCGAGCTGGGAATGGCTGCAATACATTACGTGCACAACAAAGACCTTTTGGAAGCTCCAGGAGTGTGGAATACCTTTTTTTTTTTTTCTTTTTTTTTTTTTTTTGACGAAGCGTCATAAATCCCTTTTCCATACCGCCCCCTCCATCCCCCCTCACCCCTCTCCCCCCCCCCCACCCACTCCCATACCCCTTACTCCCACACACACTCACATCACTTGTCCGTCTTTCCTCCTCCGCCTCCCACTCTCCGTCATTTTCTCTCTCTAGTTCTCTGTCTCTGTCTCTCTGCCTGTCTACCTCCTTTCTGTCTCCATCCTTTTTTTCTGTGTATCTGTCTCTCTGTGTGTCCCCCTCTGTCTCAGTCTGTCTCTGTTTCTCCCTTTCTCTGCTCTCTGTCTTTGTCTTTCTATGTATCTCTCTCTCTCTCTCTCTCTCTCTCTCTCTCTCTCTTTCTCTCTTTCTGTGCCTATCTCTGTTTATCCCTCTTTCTCCTGCAGTCTCATTCTCTCTCTCCCCCTCTCTCTTTGTATGTATCTCTTTCTCTGAGTATGTATCTCTTGTGTGTATCTCTCTCTCTGAGTATCTCTGTCTCTCTATTTCACACACACACTCTCTCCCCCTCTCTCTTTGTATATATATATATATATATATATATATATATATATATATGAGTATCTCTGTCTCTCTCTCTCTCTCTCTGAGTATCTCTGTCTCTGTCTCTCTGTCTCTCTATTTTACACGCACACTCTCTCCCCCTCTCTCTTTGTATGTCTCTCTCTCTCTCTCTCTCTCTGAGTATCTATGTCTCTCTCTCTCTCTATTTCACACACACACTCTCTCCCCCTCTCTCTTTGTATGTATCTCTCTCTCTCTCTCAGTATCTCTGTCTCTGTCTCTCTGTCTCTCTCTTTCACACACACACTCTCTCCCCCTCTCTCTTTGTATGTATCTCTTTCTCTCTCTCTCTCTCTCTCAGTATCTCTGTCTCTGTCTCTCTGTCTCTATTTCACACACACACACTCTCCCCCCCCCTCTCTCTCTGTCTCTGTCTCTTTCTGTCTCTCTGTGTGTTTTTTTTTCTCTCTACGGTTCCCTCTAAAGCCATGTTCCCTTCACTTCTCTTCATTTTGCTTTGTTGTTACTTTTTTGGGAAAATGATTTTAATTCAGAATGATTTACGAGTTTCGTGTCCATTCGCATAAGCCGATGCTTTATGGATTTTCCCCCCTCTTTGTCCATCGTTGTTTTAATTTCATTGTTTTTTTCTTTCTTTTTTTTCCGCTCTTGAAAAAAGAAAAGAAAACGTCCAGGTTCCTAGCTGAGTATTTATTATTCATATGGTTATAAAAGACTGCGTAGTGAGCTGCTGACGATGTTGTGTGCCGTGCTGTGATGCTGTTTTAATATTTTGTCTTTTCATTACTACTATATGAAAGAAGGCCCTAGCAACAGCTATTTACAAAACCTGAACTTTGTCGTCAGCTCAGTGGAAAGAGAGAGAGAGAAAACAAGTTAAAAGAAAAAAAAAGAAAAAAAAGAAAGAACGAAAGAAGGAAAAAGAGTGATGACTATGATGGAATATTCCCAGCGGGCCGAAAGTACAAACAAAGTGATCGATTGAAAAATTGTTCACTCCACAATGCTCATCATTCAGCTAGAAAATTACCGGGACCATAATAACGTCCAGTTCAATTTCCTCTGCGGCGTTTCGCTGTGTGCGAGGGAGTGTGTGTGTATGTATGTGTGTGTGTGTGTGTGTGTGCGGGGGTGGGGAGGATGGGGAGGGGGGGTATGCACGTGTGTGTACATGTGTGTGTGTGTTTCTCTGTGTGTGTGTGTGTGTGTGTGTGTGTGTGTGTGTGTGTGTGTGTGTGTGTGTGTATACCGTCAAGCCTTGGGAATGTTGTTTGGATCTCAGTATATCGAAGGAAGAAGATGTAGAGGAAGGTTGAAAAGGATGATAACTTTTACACACTTTCTGTTTGTTTGTCCGTCTGTCTGTCTGTCTGTCTGTTTGGCGGCGGTCTGTATCTTGTATGATAACTTTTACACACTTTCTGTTTGTCCGTCTGTCTGTCTGTCTGTCTGTCTGTTTGGCGGTCTGTCTCTTGTCTCTCTCTCTGTCTCTCTCTGTGTCTCTTTCTGTCTCTCTCCCTTTTCTTTCTTTCTTTCCTTCTCTCTCATGCTTAACCTGATCTTTCCATATTTGCATTGTCTTAAGTCGTCTCCATGTTGATCCATATTGTGTCCTTCATGAGGATCCAAGGCCAAACATGAATAAACCAGTCACGTGTGTCTGAGTCTCTATGTATCATATCTCTCCCGCATTCTTTCTTTCTCTCTCCTTTGCCTTTCCATTCCTCTCTCGCTTCGTTTTTTTCTTTTTTTTCTTTTTTTTTCTTTTCCCTCTCGCTCCTTCCTCTCTCTCTCTCTCCCTCACATGACCTGACGAGGCGTGTTGGGTTACGCTGCTGGTCAGACATCTGTGTAGCGTATGCGGATTTGTCCAAACGCTGTGATACCTCCTTGAGCAAGTGAGCCTCTCTCTCTCTCTCTCTCTCTCTCTCTCTCTCTCTCTTTCTCTTAATGCTACCAGCATCAAGCCATCACCATTCTCCTACCTGACTCCATACAATTCCACACACCATGTATTAAAAAAAAAAGGAGATTCAATAACGATGTCGGGTTTGGTTTTGTGTTTTGTTGGTTCTTTTTTTTCTTTTTGTTCTTTTTTTCTTTTCTTTTTTTTTCACGAGGGAGAGTGGGGGCGAGAGAGAGATACAGGGAGACAGACAGAGAGAGAGAGAGCAGCCGTCGGAAAGAAAAACGTGTAAATAGTAAGATACACACACGCGCACGCACTCACATACAGAAATAGACAGCCAGACAGACAGAGAGACGGAGAAAAAAAAAACGAGAGAGAGAAGAGAGAGAGGGAGGGAGGGAGGGAAGAGGGGGATGAGGGAACAGAGAAGAGAGACACAAGGTTAAGAGTGAAAGAATCCCACATAATCCTCTTTAAAATTCCACATCACAGAAAAAAGACGTCAGCCGAAGAGAGGAAGCGACACTAAGACAGGAAGTGAAACCCCGTCGTTTGCAGCACCTCGTAAATTACGACTTCCGTCGCAAACGAAATTGATCAGGTGAGCCCCCCAAA
>NC_134881.1:19968595-19981095 GCF_041734735.1 Babylonia areolata
AGTTGTGAGAGAAATTGGAGGTGGGGTGATGTAGAATTGGGTGGGATGGTGTGGGGTGGGGTGGGGACGGTGGAGGCGAGGTCAACATCAACAACAACGGAAATCTTAATAATAATAATAATAATAATAATAATAATAATAATAATATTCGTTGCTGTTGTTGCTGATTGAAACATAGAAGTATACGTTAAGTTTATTACCTGGTAGTGATTTTGAAGCAACTGTCCTTCATAGAAAATATATTATGTGTATGTCCTTTGCCCTTTGATCTATTATCATGTGTAAGAAAAATGTGTGTGTGTGTGTGTGTGTGTGTGTGTGTGTGTGATGTTTAGCATGTGCAAAATAAAGGTTTATATCAATACTTCAGCTTTTGTTCTGTTTCGGAAAACAAACAAACAAACTAAACAACAACAACAAAAAAACTTCGTTAACAAATAACTCGAACGTATTCTCTTTTGCTTGTGGCTGAAGGGCAAGCTTGCTTGACATATGAGAAGACAGTAGCAGCTATCTCATGAAACATTCGTGTCATATAATTGATTCGTTTCTGTATCTCTCACTGGTAACTGATATCTATGCCGGTGCCTTGCTGTTGTCAGTGCTTCAGGCGCACTTAGATATATATATATACATGCCTGCTGCTGATGGTATAACGAAAAGACTTGAGAGAGAGAGAGAGAGAGAGAGAGAGAGAGAGAGGGAGAGAGACAGAGACAGAGACAGAGACAGAGAGGGAGAGAGAGATTCACATAAAGAGAAACAGAAAAGAAGAGAGAGAGAGAAGAACAGAGCTGGGGGGAGACTGAGGGTGTGAAAGAGAGAGGGATGGTGTGACAGAGAAGGAGAGAGAGAAAGAGAGAGAAGCAGAGAGAGAGAGGTAATTTCAGAGAGGGACAGACTTAAAGTGTGAGACACAGAAAGAGGCAGACAGACAGACAGAGACCGAGATACAGAGACACAGAGAGAGAGACAAAGACAGAGAGAGACAGAGACAGAGAGAAGCAGACAAACCGATAACCAGACAGACAGAGAGAAAGACAACGAGGGAGACAAGAGAGTTAGATTCAGACAGACCGACCGACACACAGACAGACAGACAGACACAGACAGCGGAGAAAACCGATAGGAGAAACAAAGAGGACCTTTAACGAAGCATAACAAATTAACCCCTAGGGCGCTGGTGTTTGCGCCCGACCCCGATAATGCACACACGCCTTCAGACGGGTTTGCCAGGAAGGGGGGGTGGGGGTGGGGGGCGGGGGGGGGGGGCGAGGGGCGGGGGGGTGGAGGGCAGGGGGCGGGGGGTCGAGGTCATCTCATTACAGCGCGTGCATACCGCACGTGCGGTCAGTGATGTTGCAGACAGTAGCTATTTATCAGCTGGCAGCCGGACAAGAATGCGAGGCCTGACGTTTCAGTTCTTTTCATGGGAGGGGGAGGGGGTGGGGGTGGGGTGGGGGTGGGGGGGTTTGGGGGGGATCTTCAATGAGCCTTCTTCCCATCTTGTTCATTCCTTCGCTTGTATTCTATTCTATTGAACTGTCCCACCAACATCCTCCTGTCCAATCCATTAGTGAATGAATTGATAACTTTGATTAATTATAGTCCATCTGTCGTTGTATTCAGGTCGCTGAAACATGTACGCTGAACATGTTTCGTTTTATTTAAATTTGCGTTTCTATGTATTTGAACACAAACTTACTAAAAACAAAAAAACAAAAACAAACAAACAAACAAACAAAACAAAAGACAAAAACAAAAACTATGATGATTATCGCTGAAACAAATATGTGGTTTTGGTTAAAAGATTTGGATAGATAGACAGATAGGTAGACAGATAGATAGATTGAAACATAAATGTGGTGTTGATAAAAGATTAATTGGGTATTTGGATAGATAGATGGAGAGAGAGACTATAATGCACTGACTTTGTGTTGTTATTGTTGTATTTGATTGTGTGATTGCTTGTTACTTTTCATTCTTCAGCGTTTCTGCCAATGACTGACTTAGCGCGTTTGGGTTGCGCAGCTGGTGCAGCGTACATGGCTTTGTCCGAACGCAGTGACGCCTCTTTGAGTAATTAAACTGAACGGAACTGAACTGTCCAGTGATAATCTGGACTCAGTGGTCGTAGGGTGAGTTGCTTTAACTCACTCAGTACGGCCAGTCCTCTCTTCTCCTCTACACAGACCCCTCGGATGTCCAGTGGGTGTTTGAATGACCCAACTTTTAGCTTCCGTCGTCAGAATTGTGGTATTCTTTGTCAACATTCACCTCTTCAGTATAAGAGCCTTCCGCTTGCAATATTTTGATGATGGTAACTGGGGTGAAACGCTGTTAACGTCGTCTCTTTCGCCGTCGTATGGAAAGAGTTAATGTCACTGTGTTGTGAAACGTTGGACTTGTAGTTATGTGCCTGCCGAAGCAGAAATTGTCCACCGGTTCGATTCCCGTATGGACCAGGATTTTGACTCCCCTTGCACCGAGTCAGTGAGTAGTGATCTGACGGTGTTGGTCTTTACAGATAAACTAGTGTGTAAAGCATGCGTTTCGTGCACGTGGAAGAACCCAAGGCGAGATGAGCGAAGTCCTTGACAAAATTATGTTGTAGAAAAAAAAGGACACATTGGTGATAAACAGATGCACTTGTAAGACAGTAACAGAAAGCAATGTGATAGTAAAGCACGTGCACGTATGAACAACGAAAAAAGAACAAAGGCGAACAACTTGACAGAGAGGTTTGTGTGCATGGGTATGACTGTATTTGTGCCTAACCTTCTTTTCCTGTTTTTCTTCTTTTTTTTTCCTTCCCAAATTCAGTCGGGTTCTGATATTGATAGTGTTCCCAGCCCAGATAATTACGACCACGTGGTGTGGTTGACTTGGATGAAATTAATGATACATGTACACACGAATCAGAGGGAACAGTAGACTGAATGACTTCACAGACTATATCAGTCACTGACTGATGGATGAAGACGAGTCTGGCGGACAAGCGAGCAAATGAGGAAGGAACAAAATGAAAAAGACGCGAACACGGAGACTGAAGGAATAGAAGACGCCAATTCCTTTCTACCGTACCAAGACCTCACATCCTGGTTGGTCCACTGGCGCCGGGTGATAAATAGCGTTTGTCGGCTGCTGTCATTGGATGCACGTGCGGGTCTCGTGGTATGCACGAGCTGCAGTAGTGAGCTCACCACCCCCACACCGACCCCCCACTCCCCACCCCCACCCCTCCGCCCTCTGGTGGGACTGTCCGAAGGCATGTGTGCATTATATTGGGACAGTGTGCAAACGCCGACTGACAACCGTAAGGCTAATACGTCATGCTTCTTTGGAGACTGTTTCTGTGATCCGTCTGTCCCATCCCCCCCCCCTCTCTCTCTCTCTTTCTCTCTCTATCCTCTCTCTCTGTAGAGGAAGGTGGCAGAATGGTTAATATGCTTATCTGCCAATACGTTGTCCGTGAGGGTCTGGGTTCGATTCCTGCTCTAGCCCTTTTCTCCCAAGTTTGACTGGAAAATCAAACTGAGTGTCTAGTTATTCGGGTAACACAATAAACCGAGGCCTCGTGTGTAGCGCGAACTTTGCTCACAGAAAAAGAAACTAAGGCAACCTAACTGTTGCCCTTTAGCAAAATCATGCAGAAGGAATCAACTGTGATAGGTACGCAAATATTACATGCTAGCGCATGCTTTCTTTTCTTTCTTTTGCGTTTGACAGCTACGCAGTCAGTGTCGAAATTCGAGGGATGCCACAAACTCGGACGTCCGGCGAAGATCGGCTACCGCCCCCCCAGAGCTTGGTGTTGAGGTCAGCACCCCGAGGCCAGGACTGCTGCCGCATCTTCTCATACAGGGGGCAGTCTTGGAGAATATGGGATGGGGTCTGGTCAGCCTGGCCGCAATCACATAGGGATGTGGCTGCCACTCCAATCCTCTTCAGGTGTGCTCGGAGGCCGCAGCGTCCTGTGCGAAGGCGGTAGATGGTAGTCTGGTGCCTCCTCTCCAGTGTCCTGATGGGATCCTGGTGTGCATGGTATCCTCCGTTCAGGGTGACCCAGCCTCTTCGGAATCTGGCTAGCGCATGCACACAAGGCCTTATCAAGCGTGTTGGGTTATGCTTCGCCCAATTGGATTTGTCCAAACGCAGTGACGCCTCTTTGAGAAACTGAAACCTCTCTCTCTCTCTCTCTCTCTCTCTCTCTCTCATGTATTCTCAGCGTTACATTCTTTGCAACGACACAAACAAAAACATTTTTTTATTCACATAAAAAAATTCAGTCATTTCTTTATTATTCTGCCATTGCTCATTCATATCAGACTGCTTTCAGACATTTACATCCGGGCGGGGCGACTATCCCCAACCCGGCGGGTCCCCAGGTGGCGGATTGAGGAACGGCCCCCAGATATGAGGGTTAGCTGCGACATGTCAGGCTTGCCTGGTCGAATAAGCAGTCCCGGACCAAATGGCGATGTTTCTACCAGTACGGAGCGGGGTAACGGGTGGTACTGTTACACCATATCAAATTCCCCATGTGTCCTATGACGGGTTCATCATGCGAGTAAGAGGCGCATAAAAACCTCTATCCCCCGGGAAGGAAAACCTCGGAGAAACAAACCAGGGTAGGGGATGCTCTTAAGCCTTGGTCGGCAAGTCGCCTACGAGAGGGAAACTCGGACAAGAAAACCAACGCCGAATACGGATGTACTGGGCCCCTGGCGCGTAACGGCAATACAACGCATTTATTCTTGTTGACAGTTGAAAAAAAAAAAAAATCCTTGTATTATCACGAGGATTATACAAGAGATTATCAACATATTACAGAAGAGAGAGAAGCCAGGAGAACAGCATAGAGAGTTTGAAGGAAAAGCGTTTGGGCTAACACGTTTTGTGTGATTGCAGCGCGCTGTTCAGAAAATGTTTCTCTGCTTTTGATTTCACTCTGCCGCAAAGAACGTAGACATCGATTCGCACGCTGGGCCTGTCGCTGAAAGCGTTTACCTGCTGTGTGAAGGGATGACATCAAAAGAACGCTTTCGCTTTGTTCCAGTCGTTCTCCTCTCTGCCTCGGCCAACACAAACGTAGTAACCTGGTGCCAGTTGCATTGCTTTGTTCTAACTTTTTGACAGTTACACGTGACTAAATGCCTACGTTGACCGAACTGCGTCATTGGTCAGTTCCATTACTACACACAGTTTGTAGCGGGTTACGACCATACTAGGCTCTTCCGTCCGAGCAATGCAGCTGGCTTCTGGGGCTTTTTGTTTTGCAGACATTTAGAAGGGAAGGTGAGATTCACGCTGTGTTGATGTGTTTTGTTGTTGTTGTTGTTTTAAATTGTTCATACGTTGTATCAGTCATGATATATCTTTGTTGGTAGATCAACCTGTCTTCTGGGTTTCTTAGACTTGTGGAGATGAGATGAGAGAGGATGATTATGTTTATTGTTGCTAATAGTCCAGCCGACCGGCACACAGAGCCATATCAGGACTGTCTGTCAAACCATACAAATGCTCAAACGTGCGTCAACACAAAACTGTGTCTCTCTTTGGCACATGACCAAAATCACACCACGTCATTGGTATTGATATTCATGAAAAACATATGGAGAGGGAAGGGGCCAGTTTAGGCAAAAGACCCATATGATAGACATGTAGCAAATAGAAATACAATAGAGAGACAGATATACAGACAAAGATATTGGGAGGAGGGGGGGGGATGGTCTTTGAGAGAGAGAGAGAGAGAGAGAGCAAAAACGACATGCTTCTTTACAAGCACGTTTCCATCGATTCCTTTTCGTTTTCTACTTTGGAAGAATTCAGAAATCCTGACAATAATTGCTATCGACCCCCCACCTCCACCCCCCATCCCCCGCCCCCCCACGCCACCCCAATCCCCACCCTTCCACACCCCTTTGCCCCACCTCCAATCTTCCTCACAATCGTTTTCCTCCTTTCATTCATTTTTCACAACACCTTTCCCGCAGCGCGACAGCGAAATAATTTGTATGCCTTCATAATGGTAGAAAAGAGAAAGAGAGAAAGAAGAAAAAAAAAAGTGCAAGCGAGAAAGATGTCTAAAGTGTTGCCACTGATCAATATCGATCACTATCGCGTGTGCACGTGCTCCGGTACTGGCTAAGCGTGATACGGACTGGTGTTCGTGAACTGTTAGAGGGGGGGTGGAGCGGGGGAGGGAGGGGTAGGTGGGGTGGGGACAGGAGAGGAGAATGGTGGAGGAGGAGTGGGTGGGGGGTTGTAATTGCAGAGCGCTGTTTAGAAGTGTCCCGCTTATCATTTCTCCCCCTCCCACCCAGTCACAACAATAGTCGCCATCGATTCGCACGCTCTGCCGCTCGCTGATTGCGTTTTCACTCTGTGTGAAGGGACAACTTGAAAGGGAAAGCTTTCGTTCCGTTCGTTTCGCTCGCTCTTTCCTCTGCTCCAGCCAAGCGTGGCAGATCTGTCGGAGTCAGGATTCCCCTAGGGATGATGGCTCAGACGGTTGAGGGGGTGGAAAACGGAAATCAGGCAGTGTTAATTTTTGATAGGTCCTATGATGTTGTGTCGAGCTTTTAACGATGGCAAGCATTCGCTTGTCTGGGATTTCTCGGCGACTTTTTAGTTCAGAGAAAGAAGGGATTAAAGCGGTTGAGAACGGGAGAGAGAGAGTGGGGGATTGGAGGGGGAGGAAGGAAGGGGGGTGTGGGGGGGAGGAGGGGTACTGGGAAAGGAGGTGTCGATTTGTAGAGGTTTTTGCCTGCCGTGAGAATGTCTATCACAAGCACTGTATGGAGCGTTTTATTATGATAAGGGCGAAAAAAGTAGGAAGGAAGTATTCACTTTACTTATCAAGTCCTCTTGCATACACACACACATATATATACACACACACGTGCGCGCACACACACACACACACACACACACACGCGCGCGCGCGTGCGAACACATGCGTGTACATATCCCTTCACATACACATACACATGCGCGCGCGCGCACACACACACACACACACACACACACACACACACACACACACACACACACATGGAGAGAGAGAGAGAGAGAGAGAGAGAGAGAGAGAGAGAGAGAGATGCGGATGAGGATGTTTTATTCATATAAAGGCCATTGCCCCTCATGAAAGGGTACAATACATAAACAAGCACAGTCACTGAAGAAAATCATGAAGTTGCAACAGATCTGAAATGCAATGCCTTGTACAAGTATATTGATACATTTCTTATGACTCTTTCTTTTTCAGATGCTAGAAGTAGATTTAAACGAAATTGATTGGGATATCTATATAAAAAAAAAAAAGCAGGTGGGATATATCATACTCTCAAACTGGTTAAAGCAGGACAACATAAAACAAAATGCAACTCATCTTCATTTCCACTTTTGCACAACGGACACATTAAATCGATTGCAGAATGTTTCCTGTAACGATAATAATGCTGAGAAATTTCTGAAATAAAAAAAAACGAAATCTTGTCATAATAAATTTTAAGCGTCTGTCTAAGTTCATACGCAGGTAAATTTTAACGTCATGACCAGTACAAAATGTCCTATATACGCAAAACCTATCACTATAATTCACATGAAAATTCCACTCTTTCCATCTGCACGCAATCAGTCTATCTTTAAGGTCACACAAAAAATAATCTCACATCTTGTACACCTTGATTTTCCTATACTAAACCGAAACCAAACTGATACAACTTACAACGAACTTTTGAGAGAGAGAGAGAGAGAGAGAGAGAGAGAGAGAGAGGAAATGTATGAGGTGTTGGTTGTTTTTTTGTTGTTGTTGTGGTGGGGGTTTTTTTGTTTTTTTTTGGGGGGTTGTTTTTTGTTTTGTTTTTGTTGTAGTTGTTGCTTTTTTTTTTTTTTTTGCTTTTGTTTTTTAGCGCATGCAAATCTTGCAAAATCAAACAAAAAAAGTTTCTTTTCAAACAAAAAGTTGTTTCTTTTCAACTGTTGATTTTGCGCCCATGGAGCCCTCCATCTTCCTTTCCATTTTCTTCTCTTCCTCAATCAGGACTCCGTCAATCATTCCTGACCCACCCATGACCTCTCTCTCACCCACTCTCTTTCTCTCTTTTTCTGTCTGTCTCTCTGTCTCTGTCTCTCACTCGGTCTCTCTGTCTCTGTCTGTTTCTCTCTCTCTCTCTGAGTCTGTTTCCATCTCTGTATCTGTTTCTCTGTCTCTGTCTGTCTGTCTGTCTCCCTCTCTCTCTTTCTCCTGTGTGTGTGTGTGTGTGTGTGTGTGTGTGTGTGTGTGCGCGCGCGCGCGCGCGAGATAGAGCTGTACCGTAACCTTTCCTTTATATCCTTTATCTCCCACCCCTAAACTCTCCCCCATCGTTTTCTTTTTTTTTTCTCCCTCCTCTTTGTCTCTTATGTAAAAGTTGAAAACAAAAAAACAAAAAAAACCCCCCCCCCCCCCCAAAAAAAAAAGAAAAAGTGAATCCGACGACAAAAGAAAGGCCTGACGTCAACAGCATAGTAGGAGGACCTATAAATGATTGAACACAGCACGAATCCCCAAACCCTTTCTACTCCACTAACCGCCTGAACAAGCCCTAGTTTACCCTAACGCCAGACCCTGCTACGCTTGGCAAGAAGCAAGAGAAAGAAAGAAAGAAAGAAAAAACTAATGGAAGAAAGGAACGGGACGTTGACGAAACAAAGTTTTCCTTTTTGTTTCTTCTTTTTTTCCGCCTTCAAAGTCGTCCCTTTTACACGACAGTGGAGAGAGCAAGCAAGCGCAACCAGCGACCGTCTACCGTTCGTCCGAGAGAACGAACGCGCGAATCGATGACCGAACAATGTTTGTGGCTGGTTGAGGAATCATAACGGAGAACTACTTCAAAACAGCGCGCTGCAATTACAACCCCCCCCCCCCCCCCACGCCCTCTCCTACGTCCACACCCCTCCTTCACCCCCCCTGTCTGTCTGTCTCCCCCCGACCCCTCCCACCCCCCACACACATGTACACATACACACACCCTTCTTCTCCCCCACCCCACCTCACATTTTTTTTTTTTTTTTAATCTTTCTTTTCTTTCCCTTTCTCTCTTTCCCCCTGTCAGTTCACGAACTTCAGTCGTATCACGGCTTTGCCGGTGGTGGTACCAAGTTCGACATGCGCGCTTGCGCGACAAAAAATAATATCGATTTGAGCAGCTCTCTCTCTCTTTGTCTCTGTCTCTCTCTCTATATATATATCGCTCTCTCTCCCTCTCTTTCTCTCTCTCTCTTACTCTGTCTCTCTCTCTGTCTGTCTGTCTCTGTCTGTCTTTCTGTCTGTCTCTCTCTCGCTCTGTGTGTGTCTCTCTGTCTGTCTGTCTGTCTCTCTCTCTCTCTCTCTCTCCCTCTCTCTCTCGTGCGCGCGCGCGCGCTCTGTGTCTGCCTGTCTTTCTCTCCCCCTCTCTCTCTGCCTCTGTCTGTCTGTCTGTCTGTCTGTCTGTCTCTCTCTCTCTCTCTCTCTCTCTCTCTCTCTCTCTCTATATATATATATATATATATATATATGCGTGTCTGTCTGTCTCTCTCTCTAGGCACAGTACCCGCCTGCCACATGGACTTTTTAAGCAAATGACAAAGTACCAAAGTGCCGCTTATCCCTTAGTAGTTTAGTTTTGTTTTGATTATGTTTTTCCTTTCTGTTCCATTTTATTTGTTTTGCGCCATTTTTGTTCTGATTTGTACCTACTATGTCACTAGAGCTTTACAGCTAATGACATTAAAAAATTCAGTGTTCAGTGTCCAGTGCTCTCTCTCTCTCTCTCTCTCTCTCTCTCTCTCTCTCTCTCTCTCTCTCTCTCTTCTCTCTCTCTCCTGTGTCTGTCTCTCTCATCGGCACTGTTCTTCCATTGGTGTTGGCAAACAAATTATTTGGCTGTCGCGCCGCGGGTGTAAGGTGTGAAGAATTGATAAAAGAAAGAAAAAAAATATATTGGTGAGAAATATTGAAAGGGAGAGAGGTGGGTGAAGGGGCAAAGGCCAGGGGGGTAGGGGTGATATGTGATGGTAATCATTGTCAGGTTTTCTGGCTTATTCTTAAGTCGAATATAAAAAGTTGGAATCAATGATAACATAACAGAAAAAAAAAAATTCTAGCATCATTTTCTTTCTCTCCTTCCCTACATCCTTTCATCCCTCCCCAAAACAAACAAAACCCCAAAACGTAGAAAACAATTGGTTGAAATCAAACAAAGAAGTGTTTGTTCTCAAGCACGAGGCAAAAAGAAAAGCTTGTAATATTTCATTGACAGGTAACGTTTGTCGTGTTTTGTTTGCGTTTTTGTTTTTTTCGTTGGTTGGTTGGTTTTGAAGAGGTCATTTAAAGAACAAAAAACGTCAGCTATGATTTCTCTTGTTTGTCCACTGTTGGACGCCGTTCTTTTTCTGTCTCTGGGCCTTGCATTTGGAATGAACTTCCTCTTTCCCTTCGTCAGGTCTCTGCACTCAGCTCTTTCAAGTCTGGCCTTAAAAAGCCCACCTCTTCACAAGATAGCCTCCCTCCCCTGCCTCTTCCTTGTCTTCAGTTTCTTCAGTTTTAGAGTTATGCATGCGTGTGAATGACTGGTGTGAATGCGCTTAGATTTGTCTCTGCAAAAGATTCAGCGCTATATAAATATTATTATTATTATTATTATTATTATTATTATTATTATTATTATTAATTTTTAATTATGAATAATTCAAGATAGATTTTGGTTGTGAATATGTAATGATGCGACCCATTGTACAGTTTTCAAGATTGAAGAACTGAACAGGTAGAACAATTAAAAGGGCCATGCCGAAAAATGACTGACATACATGCAGTAACACGAATAGTTAATTGAGAGAGAGAGAGGATGAGAGAGAGAGATAAGGAGAAAGAAAGGAGAGTAGAGGAGAGAGATGGATGAGAGAGAGGAGATAGAAGAGAGAAGGAGAGAGGGGGGGATAGAGCAGAGAGAGAGAAGGAAAGAGAGAGTGTGTGTGCATGTGTGTGTGTGTTTGTGCGCGGGTGTGTTTGTTTGCTTGTGAGAGAGAGAGCGAGAGACGGAAAGGGGGAGCAAAGCAAAGACAGAGAGAAAGAGAGAGAGAAAGAGGCAAGAAGGGATGATGGGATGGAGGGAAGGAGAGAAAGAAACTGATGTCAGTGTTTGTTTGTTTTTTTGTGGCTGTGTTGTTGTTGTTGTTTTTCTGGCTGTATTATCATTGGTTTCTTTTTCTATTTTCAACTCAGGAAGAAACCAGCAGAAACCGTGACAATGATTACCATCACACATCACACCACCCGTTTCCACGCTACCCCTCGCATTCGCCCCCCCCCCCCCCCCCCCATCCCCCAAGGCCCCGCCTTCTCCCTCCTCCCCGCTTCCCACCCTCCTAAGCCACACCCCGCAAGCCCACCCCTCCCCGGCCCCCACCATTTTTTTTTTCTTTTATCCATTCTTCACACCTAACCCGCGGCGCGACAGCCACATAATTTGTTTGCTAACACCAATGGAAGAACAGTGCCGATGAGAGAGACAGACACAGGAGAGAGAGGCAGAGAGATACAGAGAGACATACAGAGAGAGAGACATACAGAGAGGGGGAGGGAGAGAGAGAGATAGACCAACAGAGAGAGAGAGAGAGAGAGAGATACCGCCAGAGAGACAGACAGATAGACAGACAGATAGGAAGAGAGAGACAGACAGAGGGAGAGAGAAAGAGAGAGACAGAGAGAAAGACAGACAGAGAGGGAGAGAGAGAAAGAGAGAGTGAGAGAGAAACAGACAGAGAGAGATAGAGACAGACAGACAGAGAGAGACCGACACAGAGACCGACACACAGAGAGAGAGAAGAACTGAACTGGTAGAATAACTAATGGGGCCATGCCGAAAGATGACAAGTATGTAGTAACAGGAATATACTCAAGGAGAGAGAGGGGTGGTGGTGGGGAGAGAGACAATGAAAGAGAGAGTAAGCAAGAGAGAAAGGGGGAAGGGGAAAGAGGGCGAGAAACAGAGAGGGCGAGAGAGAGTGAGAGGGAAAGAGAGAGAGAGAGGGAGTGTATGTGTGTGTGTGTGTGTGTGTGTGTGTGTGTGTGTGTGCGTGTGTGTTTGTTTTGCTTGTGAAAGACACACACACACACAAAGAGAGAGAGAGAGAGAGAGAGAGAGAGAGAGAGAGAGAGAGAGAGAGAGAGAGAGAGAGAATGAAGATAGCAGGAATGAATGTCTAAAAAGACTGAAAGAATCAATCAATCAAATAAAATAATAAAAACGAATAAATACTTAATCAATGAGTGAAAGAAGGAATGAATGAGCCAAGTAAATACAGAAGGACATTGGAAAGAAAAAGAAAAGAAAGAAAGAAAGAAAAACAAAGCAAAACAAAAAGGGAAAGTATGAACGCGTGAACAGAATTGTTTCTATGAATGTATTAACAATTATTATGCATGAGCAATGAGAGAAAGTGGGAGAAAAAAACAAACAAACAAACAAACATTG
>NC_134881.1:19986095-19988595 GCF_041734735.1 Babylonia areolata
CGGCCGGCTCTTTCTTTCTTTCCCTCTGTCTCTTTGCCTGTCCCTCCCTTTCTTTCTCTCTCTTTCTGTCTCTCTCTCTGTCTCTTTCTGTCTCTCTCTGTGTCCCTCTCTCTGTCCCTCTCTCTCAGTGCATATGTACGTGCGACTATGTAATGGGGTGAAGAATTGGACAGTCTGAAAACAGAAAGCTGACATGTTGCACCGTTTGAAGTGTGGGCGCATCCATAAAGAGAGAGAGACAGACACAGAGAGACAGAGAGATGGAGAGAAAGACAGAGTCCAATTTCTTAATGTCTGGGTCATTTTGTCCATGTCAAATTGAGGCGGGTGGGGAGGGGGCTTAGGGGGGAGAGGGCACGGGAGGCGGGGGTGTGTGGGGGGGGGGCAGAGAGAAAGAGAGAGTGACAGACGACAGACAGAAAAAATAAAGTAAGATAGACAGAGAGACAGAGATAAGGGAAAAGACAGACAGAGAAAGTGACAGAGACTACGATAGAAAAGGAAAGAGAGAGAGAGACTAAAAGAGACACAGAGATAGAGAGACAGAGGGACACAAGGAGACAGATCAGGGAGACAGAGACAGAGAGAGAAACAAAGAGAAATAGAGACAGAGAGAGAGAGAGAGAGAGAGAGAGAGAGAGTGAGGGGGATATGGAGATGGAGTAAGGGAGAGAGAGAGGGGGTGAAGAGAAAGCTATTGAGAGAGAAAGAAAGAGAGAGAGAGAGAGAGAGAGAGAGAGAGAGAGAGAGAGAGAGAGAGAGAGAGTTTAAACAAGAATTACCTGGTTTGGGGCTGATATCACAATATCCACAACACAGAAATATTCTTGTTAATTATTTGGCTTTTGGTTTGAGCTGTATGGAAGAATGGATTTTTCATCGCCATGCATGGCGAAATTGCTTAATAAACATTTTAATGGAAAGTGGATTGCATTGTGTCTGAGATTCCAGGCTTAGAAACAAAAAAGAAAAAAAAAGAAACCAGTTTTAGTTCCATGTCTGCCAGGGATTGCAAAAGAATCATTATATCTGGATGTGACGTGACGCTGTGGAAAATAGCAGTACGTGTTTAAACCTTTTTTTTTCTTTTTTTTTTGTGGGGGAGCGGGGGGGGAGGAAGAAGTTATATTTCTTATCTACTTGATTGTTACATCTTATCATTAAAATACAGTTCTAGGCGCTGTCGTCACAAATGACCTGTTGAGACTGGTAGACGTCATAATATCCCACGTGTATTACCTGCCCACTTGTTGTTGTAACTGTGACATGGGTGTGACTGGAGACGAATTTCGTTTTTATCGACTCACTTGGGTAAACATAGTGAGTGTATGTTTTAACCCGGTGTTCGGTTGGCTGTGTGTGTGTGTGTGTGTGTGTGTGTGTGTGTGTGTGTGTGTGTGTGTGTGTGTGTGTCTGTGTGTGTGTATGTGTCTGTGTGTCTGTGTGTCCGTGGTAAACTTTAACATTGACATTTTCTCTGCAAATACTTTGTCAGTTGACACCAAATTAGGCATAAAAATAGGAAAAATTCAGTTCTTTCCAGTCATCTTGTTTAAAACAATATTGCACCTCTGGGATGGGCACACACAAAAAAAATAAATGAAGCCTAATTATATGCAAACTGCATTTACTGTTATATTTATATTTTTTGTATTCTCTAAACTTGGCACTTTGATCTGATATTCTGACCCAACAACAAGAGCAGTCATTATTATCATTTTTTGTTCAAACAGGAACTTCTTTTGCTAAGCATGGAAGTTTTATTTTATTTATTTTGCAAACGTTTTGGTGCAGATAGTAAAGAAGGGAAATTACTCTGTAATTAATGCTAGGGGACTTAATTCGCTTTAAACTGATTACATTTTGAAATTATACACAATACATAAAAAGCTTGGATTTTTTTTCTCAGTGTATCACACGTGAGTCTTGAAGGCCTTGCCACTCTTGTTATGGGATGCCCGAAATTTGCAGCTCATTGAAATGAGAATATTCCAAAGAAATGTTTGAATCTGAAACATTTTATATTATTATTATTATTATTATTATTATTATTATTATTATTATTATTATTATTGTTGTTGTTGTTGTTGTTGTTTATTTATCTATTTTATTTTAGTTTTTTTGTTTTTGTTTTTGTTTTTTCATTTTCTGGAAGACAGGGAGGAGAGATTGTTTGAGATTGAGGAAATTCATCAAAGTATGAAAGATAACACGACAATGTTGTCATAGTTAACCTATTTTTATCACCAATTTTAGCGTATGATTTGCTCTTAACGTGTCAAAGGATTAAATATTCCTGATTCAACATTCGCGTGTTCGTGTGTGTGTGTGTGTGTGTGTGTGTGTGTGTGTGTGTGTGCACTGGGGCATGTTTGCACTGATGCACTTTGGATGCGCACTTTAGATCACGCTCGGTGTGTGTGTGTGTGTGTGTGTGTGTGTGTGTGTGTGTGTGTGTGTGTGTGTGTGTGTGTGTGTGTGTGTGCACTGGGGCATGTTT
>NC_134881.1:20013595-20026095 GCF_041734735.1 Babylonia areolata
ATAGTCCGAAAACTTGAAGCGCTGATAGGAAAGAACACCTTGGAACACAAGTTAACCACCTACGGAGATATCGTGTACGCAGCTTGTCGGGAAACCTATGGAGTGAAAGAACTAAAGACAAGAACACCTCCTCAAAATCCATGCGACAACGAGAAATGGACATCATCCGAAATGCAAAAAGAAAGCTCAAGAAAAGGATGAAAACTGCTTCAGAATTTGAGAAGCAGGGCCAACAGAAACTTTGGAAAGACCTGAAAGCAAAGCACAGTGCCCTCAGTAAAGCAGAATCAGCAAGGAGGAAAAGGAGCAAAAGGAGCAAAAAGAAGAAGACACAAGACTGCTTCTTCCGAGACCCCTTTCAGTTCGCTAGGAAACTGTTTGAGCAGCCCAAATCAGGGACACTCACGATGGACAAAGAAACACTTGAACAACACCTCAGGGAAATGTATTCCGATCCGCAAAGCAAGAAACCACTACATCTCAAGGGTTTCGTGAATTCCAGGAAACCAGAGAAGTCCTGTGATAAACCACCAACCCTTTAAGGAAGTACAGAAAGTGGTCAAGAAAGCCAGGCCCAAATTATCACCAGGGCCAAACGGAATACCGTACCTGCTGTACAAGAAGTATCATTAAGTCCTTGAGTGGCTCCACAGAGTGATAAGATCAGCATGGAGGAACCTAAAGATCAGCGAACAGTGGATGGTAGCTGATGGTGTGTACATCCCGATAGAGCAGAATTCAAGTACCATCAGCCAGTTCAGACCAATATCACTCCTGAATGTCGAGGAAAAATCGTCTTCTGTCATGGCTGCAAGACTGACAGAATACCTCACAGAAAATGAGTACCTGGATGTGTCAGTCCAGAAAGGCGGCATCCCAGGAGTTCCTGGCTGTGTAGAACATGCCACAATAATTTGGGTTGCAACCCAAAGAGCAAAGGCAGAGAAAAAGAACGTAGACGTGGTATAGCTGGATCTGGCAAACGCGTGCGGGTCAGTCCCTCATGAGATGATCCAACTGGCTCTTGAGATGCACCATATGACAACGAGCATCAGGGAAATGCTGAAGAAGTACTTCCATGGCTTCTCAGTGCGGTTCACTACCAAGGAATGCACGACAGATTGGATGTATCTGAAAATGGGCATAGCCATGGGCAGTACAGTTTCTCCAATCCTGTTCGTGCTGGCAATGGAAGTGATCTTGAAGGCCTCAGTGAAGGGAACGGATCGAGCCGACCTTGGTAGCGGATAAAAGATACCTCCTTTGAAAGCCTTCATGGATGATACAACAGTCCTTTCAACAAAAGAGGAGAACACCTGTGAAATATTGAAGCGGTTGGACAAGCTAGTTGCCTCAGTCAGGATGAATTTCAAACTAAAGAAATCATGGAGCCTCTCACTGCGTAAAGGAAAGTTAGCTGAAACGGTCACATTCACTGTAGCCAACCAAGTCATTCCAACGGTGTCAGATTAACGAGTCAAGAGCCTTGGAAGATGGTATGAAGAGTCCCTGAAAGATACAAAAAGAGGAAAGGAAACCAAGCAGACAGCAGAAGAAGGCCTGCATATCATAGACCAGTGTGGCCTTCCTGGCAAATACAAAGTGTGGTGCCTACAGTCTATTTGATACCAAAGCTCCTGTGGCCTCTCCTGATATATGATATCAGCTGTAATGCAGTCGAGTCGATTGAGGCAAAGATCAACAAGTACACACGCAAATGGCTTGGTGTCCCGCTTGGTCTCACTGACGTGGCACTTTACTGTCGCCCAGCAAAGCTGAGGCTACCTCTGAAATTCCTTGTCAAAGAATGCAAAGTAGGGAAGGCAAGACTTATCAGCATGCTCAAAGATTCAGTATTGTGAGATCCAGCCAACCCAAGCTGAAGACTGGCAGAAAATGGAAAGTCTGGGTGGCAGTCAGTGCAGTGAAACAAAGTCTTAAGACGAAGGAAATAATAGGACACATCCAGACCAACAGACAGAGCCTGGGATCGACAAAGATGGAATGATGGTCCAAGGCAAGGGGGAAAGCAAAAAGAGACATGATCATACAGGAGATCAAGAAGGAAGAGGATGATAAAAGAGTCCAGAAGGCAGTCCAGCAAGGCCAGCAGGGGCAGTGGACAACATGGGAAAATACACTCCAAAGGAGCCTCAGCTGGAGCGACATGTGGAACATGGCCCCTCTGAGGACCAGCTTCATCCTAAGATCTGCGTAGGACCTCCTTCCCTCGAATACAAACTTGGTGAAATGGGGGAAAGCAGATGACCCTGCGTGCCCACTCTGCCGTGGTAAACAAACAGTGGACCGTGTCTTCAGCTCATGCAAAGCAGCGTTGAGCCAAGGACGGTACACATGGAGACACAACCAAGTGCTAAAAGAAATTGCACACGTGGTGAGCACTGTCCAAGGAGCACCCACACCACCAGACGTTCCAGTAGAGTTCCTCTCTACAGATGGCAATAAAGTCTGGCCAGGAACAGCTGTAACATCCAAGGCATGGAAACGTGGGTTGCTTGGTGGTGCCGAAGAGTGGGAATGCACAGTCAACCTACCAGAGGAAATCATCAACAAGACCGGCATGAGACCTTGCAAAGTACTCCACTCCAAGGCAACGAAACAAGCGATTCAGATTGAGCTCACTGTGCCCTTCAAAAGCAGAATGGAGGAAGCCAGACCTACAAGACCGAGAAGTATGCTGGTCTAACCATCAGCCTGAGAGAATCTGGCTTCCAAGCCAAAGTCCTCGCCATAGAGAATTGGTGCAAGAGGGTTTGTGAGCGCATCTGCCTACAGCGAGAGAGGACACGGGCTCTCAAGGCAGTGGCAGAAGCAGCTGGATCATCTGGTCGAGGAAACTAGGCGTACGATGGCTCAGTGGTTAACTCACTCAGTACGGCCAGTCCTCTCTTCTCCTCTACACAGACCCCTCGGATGTCCAGTGGGTGTCTGAATGACCCAGCCTTTAGCTTCCGTCGTCAGAATTGTGGTATTCTTTGTCAACATTCACCTCTTCAGTATAAGAGCCTTCCGCTTGCAATATTTTGATGATGGTAACTGGGGTGAAACGCTGTTAACGTCGTCTCTTTCGCCGTTCGTATGGAGAGAGTTAAAACGTCTGTCAGAAAAGGTGAGTCAGTCCTGAAGTAGCTACCACCCTGGAAGTGTGGGTTAAAACCTGCTCAGGACCAGGGAAAAAAAAAGAAACGGCAATACAAGGGTATCCAGGTGTCATGACCTGGGTGCGGCCCGGCACCCTTAGAGTGTAAGGAGTTAAGGGCCGAAACACTTGACTGAGTGGAGCTTCTTTTCTGAAAACCTTGTACTGCCCAGCTCTCCCTAGCGTTTCTTATATATATATATATATATATATATATATATATATATATATATATATATATATATATATATATATATATATATATATATCTGTGTGTGTGTGTCTGTGTGTGTGACAGACATTTATAATTCTTTAAACTGGTTGTTTTCATAACTGAACCTGCCATCACGTTTATCAGACTTTCTGTTTCATTCCTACACAATATATATATATATATATATATATATATATATATATATATATATATATATATATATATATATATATATATATATATTTGGCCATGTAAAACACAGAAGGCTGCTGCATACCAAGTAATAGCCATTCAGAACTGAAACGTTCTGGAGGTTAAACCGATTGTGTGTGCAAGTGTGTGTGTGTGTGTGTGTGTGTGTGTGTTTGGGGGGCGAAGGGGGAGGGGGGGGTTGCGCGCGCGCGCGCGTGCGTGTATGTGTGTGTGTGTGTGTGTGTGTGTGTGTGTGTGTGTGTGTGTGTGTGTGTGTGTGTGTGTGTTGTTGTTGTTGTTGTTGTTGGTGTGTGTTTGTGTACGTATGTGTGTGCTCTTACTTTTGTGCATGAATTCGATGTACTACATGAATCCGTTCCCTGATGCTCTTTCGCCCACAATGATCGATAGATAATGAGACACAGACACAAACACACATACACAAGTTGACATAGACACACACAGACACACACACACACACACAGACACAGACACAGACACACACAGACACACACAGACACACACACACACACACACACACACACACACACACACACACACACACACACTGTGAGAGAGAGAGAGTGAGAGAGAGAGAGAGAGAGCGGGAGGGAGAGAGAGAGAGAGAAGTAAACAACATCAACAAAAATTCAAGCTGAAAAAAGTGTAAAAACATAGAACAGTAGTGCCACAGTTCAGTTCACGTACTCGAGGAGACGTCACAGCGTTCGGACAATCCATATACGCTACACCACATCCACAGCAACACGCTTAGTCAGGCCTTGAGAGAGAGAAAAAAGCGATACATAAACAATTGAATAGATAAGTCATCAAATTAAGGAATAAATAAAATCAGACTAAATAAGAAAATAAATCTAGAAACAAAATTCATATTTATAAAAAAAGAAAAAGAAAAAAAGTAAGCAAATAGAAAAAGAAATAAAACGAAATGTCGAAACAAAAATGTTTGACAATGCAATGAAAAAAAATAAAAATCAGTAAAAAAATGAAAAAGAAGAAGTAAGAAAAAAAACATAGAGACGGAGAGAGGTAAAATGGAGAGTGAGTGGGTGGGAGGTGTGTGGGGAGGGAGGGGGAGAAGGGTGGTAGATGGACAACAGAAGGCGTCAGAAAACCAGAAGCAAAACTAAAAAAAAAAAAATTAAAATAAAAAATTTAAAAAAAAACAAACCCAACAGCTTCCACCTGACCTCACTTCTTTCCCATCCTCTTCTTCCTCTTCCTCCTCCTCCTCCTCTACCTCCTACTTCCCACTCTCTTCTTCTTCCCACTCCAACAGAAGCCTGTAAGCTAACGAGTATCGGCCTTGACAGGCATTTAAAACTCTTCCCCTCAGGCGACAGAGAGAGAGAGAGAGAGAGAAGGGGGGGGCGCAGGGGACAGAGACAGACAGACAGACAGAGAGAAGGATGGAGGACGGGAGGGGCAGAGGGAGGGAGAGAAAAACAGAGGAGGGAGAGAGGTAGGGAGTGAGAGAAAGAGAGAGAGAGAGAGATAAAGAGAGACAGGGAGAGACAGAGAGGGTGAGAGAGAGAGAGAGAAAGAGAGAGCAAGATAAAGAGACAGACAGACAGAGAGAGGGAGAGAGAGGGATGGCGGAGGGGAGCGGCGGAGGGAGAGAGAGAAAGAAAGAGAAGGAGGGAGGGAGGTAGGGGGTGAGAGAAAGAGAGAGACAGGGAGAGAGAGAAAGGGCGAGAGAGAGAGAGAGTGAGAGAGAGAGAGCAAGAGCGAGAGAGAGATCAAGAGATATTCAGAGGAGATAGGTAGATAGAGAGAGAGGGGGGGGGAGAGAGAGGGGGGAGAGAGAGAGATCATGAGATAGAGAGGTCGGGAGAGAGACAGACAGACAGACAGACTGGCTGACAGACAGAGACAGAGACAGAAGGGAGGTGACAGGAAAGGGAAAAGGCTTCCTTCCACTCGAAATGATTGTGTAACGACTCTGACCGAACCTCGAAGGGACGAAAACTCTGCCGCCTTCTCCATTGCAATCAATTTGTTTTAGGGGACGGTTCGGGGTAGGGGGAAGAGAGGAAGGTGGGAGGTGGGGTGTGGAGGGTGGGGGTTCTGAACGATTCGATTTCGCTGCTGCAGATGGAAGAGGAGGAGAAGGAGGAGGAAGGGGGGAAGAGGAAGAACAGTGGTGCTCTCTCATGGAATGTGGAACTGTCGGCACCCACTCATTTCTCTCTCTTTCTCTCTCTTTCTGTCCATGTTTCTCTGTCTGTCTGTCTGTCTGTCTGTGTCTTTCTCTGTTTCTCTGTGTCTGTCTGTCTCTCTCTCTCTCTCCCTCTCTCTCTCTCTCTCCCTCTAGTTGACAAATGCCTTATTCTATTAACAATTATATCCCCCGCTCCTTTGCTCTCTCTGCCTGTCTGTCTGTCTCTCTCTCTCTCTCTCTCTCCCTCCCGTCTTTTCTCGCTTTTTTTTCTCTCTCTTCTTCCCTCCCTCCCTCCCCCTCTCTTCCCCGTCTCTCTTTCTCTTTCACTCTCCCTCATTCCCTCCTTTTTTTTTTCTCCCTTTCTCTCACTTCCCTCCCTCCTCTCTTTCTCTCTCTCTCTCCCTCTCTCTCTCTCTCCCTCTCTTCCTCCATCCTTCTCTCTTTCTCTCCCCCCCGCCCCCGTCTTCTCTCTCTTTCTCTCTCTCCCTCCCTCTCTTCCTCCATCCTTCTCTTTCCACTCTCTCTCTCTCTCTCTCTCTCTCTCTCTCTCTCTCTCTCTCTCTCTCTCTCTCTCTCTGTGGAGAAAGGCGGAGCATAGAGTTAGGGTTTGGAAGGGCGAGGTGGTGGTGGCCCCTCTCTCTCTCTCTCAAGTGACACGTGAAATTCGGACTTCAAGAAGGTGAAGAGCACTGGAGAAGAAAATTGCTAGGGGGCGTCTTTTGTGTAATCTCAAGGAGGCTGGTCAATAATAGTAAAAGGGGCCCTACGGGGGTTGTCGTAGGGGTAGGGGTAGGGGGTGGGGTTTCTTCCATATTTGGTCCTTTCTCCTTCTTCTTCAGTTTGTTGTTGCTGTTGTTGTTGTTGTATGATTTTTTTTCTTCTTTTAGTATTGCTATTATTCTAATCGTCTGTTATGGTGGATTCTCTTGGTGAAGTCGCGTCTGGCAAGTATCCACTTTATTATGTAAAGGCAAGTGCCGTCTGTTATTTCATTCACCTCTCTCTCTTTCTCTCTCTTTCTTTCTCTCATCCTCCTCCTTTCAGTGTAGTCATATTCCTGGTCAAACAGACCGAGATTTTTTATTACCCCTCCCACTAATCCTTGAATGGTGGTCTGGGTGCTAGTCTTTTAGGGTGAGAATAAACGGTGGTCCCATGTGCAGCATGCACAAACCGCACATAAAAGAACCCACGGCAACAAAAGTGTTGTAGCTAGTAAAATTCTGCATTATTATTATCATAATCAGTAGTAGTAGTAGTAGTAGTAGTAGTAGCAGCAGCAGCAGCAGCAGCAGCAGCAGCAGCAGCAGTAGTAGCAGTAGTAGTAGTAGTAGCAGTAGTAGTAGGAATATTAAAATCGTCATCATTTTTCTAAGATTATTATTATCATTGTTATTATATTACCAGTATTATTATTACTATTATCATTACTATAATAACTGTTATTGTATCTAATTATTCATTTGTGGCAACAGCAGCAGTAGCAGTAGTAATAGTAGCATTAACACCATCACCATCAACAGCATTACGTCATCAGCAGTAGCATCATCATCATCATCATCAACATTGCATCAAAAGACCTTTTTTGTGAAAGAAAGGGGCTGCAGAGGGGTGTACATTCTTCTTCTTCTTCTTCTTCTTCTTCTTCTTCTTCTTCTTCTTCTTCTTCTTCTTCTTCTTATTATTATTATTATTATTATCATTATCATTATTATTGAGTTTTTTGTTGTAGTAGTAGTTGTTGTTGTTGTTGTTGTTGTAGCAGTAGTAGTAGTAGTAGTAGTAGTAGTAGTAGTAGTAGTAGTAGTAGTAGTAGTAGTAGTAGTAGTAATATATGAACATCATCATTATCATCAAGTCATCGTCATCGTCGTCACCAACATCATCATCACCAACATCATCGTAATCATCGCATTAAACGACATTTTGTGTGAAAGAAAGTGGTTGAAAGGGAGGTGCCAGAAAGACGAGGCAGTGCCAGTGAAGAATTCTTCAAGACTGAGTGCTCCTCTGCTCTGGAAGCCAAGAGCTCCTTCTCAAATGGGGAGGTCACTGTTGTATGGTACCAGACAACGGCACTCACAGCCACATGTGTTTCGCCATGTGAAGGGCTCTTCAGACTTTCTGCCACTCTCTGAAACGTGCCGGGAGCATCTGTGGTAGCCTGGTGTACCCCCACTAGGAAATGAGACGCTTCTGCATGGAAGCAAACGTTTCAGTTTCGGTTTGTAACAGAACCCACGGCAACGAAAGAAGGCTGTACATGGCAAAAAATCTGCAGAAAAATAAACTATGTTGGTAAAACAAATATGCCTGTACAGTAATAATAATGCTAACAATAAGAAAAATGATAGCAATAGCAATAGCAATAACTAATAATAATAAGAAGAAGAAGAAGTAGAAGAAGAAGAAGAAGAAGAATAGGGCGATGCTGCATTGTGGCCAAGCTGTCTTCCCCCAGACACAGTGGCCAGAATTTCACAGTGAAATTTGTTCTGACAAGAAGTAATGCAATCTATATAATACAATATAAACTATGACATGTCGACACACTGTTACAAAACAGTGAGCAAGAATATGATTTATCAGTCAGTGATAATATATATATATATATATATATATATATATATATATACAGAGAGAGAAACAAAAACAAAAACAAAAGGGGAATATATAATAAAACAACAGACATCTATCGAAGTTTCTTTTTTTTTAATCAGTAGGCGGGAAAATGCCAGACACAACTTATTGGTGGACAGTTGCCAAAACAATCTATCACACTGGATGAAAAGCTGTCATCATAACAGACGATTAGAATAATTACACTAGTAAAACGAAATCGAAGAAAAGAGAGAGAGAGGGTGTGTGTGAGAGAGAGAGAATAAGATTCTTCCTTCTCTATTTTGTTTTGCTTTTCCCTTTCAATCCATCGATCAGAACCAGCAACTTAATGGTATAGTTACCATCAGTGAGCCCAAATCCCCAACATTTCAAGAGTTCCACGTGCTTGTAATATGATCTCTGCGCACACACACACACACACACACACACACACACATACACACATACACACACATATATATACAGTCAGACAAAGACCGAGAGAGAAGACCAAGTACAGAAGACCCCACCCACACCCACACCCCCTTTAGCAATAGTTCGGTCCAGTCTCCAGGAGATCACAAAAGACCACCAGCCCCAGCAATTTTCCTCCTGAGTGCTCTTCACCTTCACCAGTCTGAATTTCGCGTCAGTACCCCTACAGACGGGACACGCCCCCTGTTCCTCCCTCCTTCCCACCCCATCCCCCAAAACAAAACTCTACCATACCGTTTTTTGTTGTGTTTTTTTTTGTATACAGTGAGAGAGAGACAAATGGTGGGCGGAGAGAGAGGGGGGAGAGAGAGGGGGGTGGGGAGTGAGAGAGAGAGAGAGAGAGAGAGAGAGAGAGAGAGAGAGAGAGAGGGAGGGAGGGAGAAGGATTAAGAGACAGAGAAACGGGGCAAGACAGAGATGGAGAGACAAAGATTCAGAAGGAGACTTCTTCTTCTTCTGTGTTCATGGACTGCAACTCCCACGTTCACGTGTATGAACTCGAGTGGGCTTTTACGTGTATGACCGTTTTTCCCCACCATGTAGGCAATCATACACCGCATTCAGGGGTGTGTATGCTGGGTATGTTCTTTTTTTCCATAACCCACCGAACACTGACATGGATTACAGGATATTAATTTTAATGTGCGTATTTCATCTTCTGCTTGCGTATACACATGAAGGGGGTTCAGTGTTGACCTGGGAGATCAGAAAAATATCCACCCTTTATCCACCAGGCGCCGTCATCGAGATTAGAACCCGCGACCCTCAGATTGAAAGTCCAACGCTTTAAACACTCGGTTATTACACCCGTCAAGAAGGAGACAAAAATGTGTGTGTGTGTGTGTGTGTGTGTGTGTGTGTGTGTGTGTGTGTGTGTGTGTGTGTGTGTGTGTGTGTGTGTGTGACAGACAGAGAAAGAGACAGAGAGAGAAAGAAGACCAAGTACAGAAGACCCAATTCCCACCCCCACCCTCTTCAGCTATATTATAGTCCAGTTTCCAGGAGATCACAAAAGACCACCAGCCCCAGCAATTTTCCTCCTGAGTGCTCTTCACCTTCACCAGTCTGAATTTCACGTCAGTACCCCTACAGACGGGACACGCCCCCTGTCCCTCCCTCCTTCCCTACCCCTCCCCCAAAACCAAACTCTACCATCCCGTTTTTGTTTTTTGTATACAGTGAGAGAGAGACAGAGGGTGGGCGGAGAAGGGGGGGAGAGAGGTGGGGAGAGAGAGGGGTGGGGTGGGGAGAGAAAGCGAGAGAGAGGTGGGGGAGAGAGAGAGGGGGGGATGGGGAGAGAGAGAGATGGAGAGAGAGGGGGAGAGGGGGAAGAGTGAGGGGGGGAAAGAGGTGGGGAGAGAGAGGGATGGGGTGGGGAGAAAGTGAGAGAGAGGTGGGGAGAGAGATGGGTGGAGAGAGAGAGAGAGAGAGAGGTGGGGAGAGAGAGGGGGGTGGAGAGAGAGGGGGGGTGGAGAGAGAAAAAGATAGGGGTGGGGGAGAGAGAGAGGGAGAGAGAAGGATGGAGAGATCGAGAAACTGGGTAATACAGAACGGACACGTATAAAATACAGAATGAGATAAAATGATAGTGTGTGTGTGTGTGTGTGTGTGTGTGTGTGTGTGTGTGTGTGTGTGTGCGTGCATGCGTGCGTATGTGTGTGCTTATGTGAATATGAGACACACAGAGTGACAGAGAAAAAGACAGACACAGAGAGAAAGAAGCCCCCCCCCCCCCACCCACCCACCCACCCACTCCCAGCCCCACCCCCTTTCCCTATATTATGGTCCAGTCTCCAGGAGATCACAAAAGACCACCAGCCCCAGCAATTTTCCTCCTGAGTGCTCTTCACCTTCACCAGTCTGAATTTCACGTCAGTACCGCTACAGACGGGACACGCCCCCTCACTCCGTCCCACCACGTCCCCAAAACCCAAAGTCCACCATCCTGTTTTTTTTCTACACACACACACGCGCGCGCGCGCGCACACACACACACACACACACACACACACACACACACACAAATGGGTGGATAGGAGAGAGAAAGAGAGAGAGGGTGGGGAGAGAGCAGGAGAGGGGGGCGGGAGAGATAGAGAGTGGGGTGAGGAGAGAGAGAGAGAGAGAGAAGGGTGCGGATAGAGAAAGAGAGAGGGATGGGTGAGAGAGCGCGCGCGCGAGAGAGAGAGAGACATGGAGACGGAAGAAGACAAAGAGATTGTGTGTGTGTGTGTGTGTGTGTGTGCGTGCGAGTGTGTGAATGTGTGTGTGTGTGAGAGAGAGAGAGATGGGGTGGAAACAAAGAGCCAGAGAGAGACAGAGAAAGATGGAGAGACAGAAAGACGGACAGAGAGACAGACAGACAAACAGAAACAGAGAAAGAACGAACAAACCTTTTGAACTGAGGGAAGTGGAATAAGCATGAATGATTTATTCATGTATTTATATGTTTAGTTAATTTTACATCCAGCCCATATGGCAAAGAGTAGACGGGATCTAAACATTCACAAAAGTAAAGGGTTGTTGAAGTACACACAGGACATGACATTCACAAAAGTAAAGGGTTGTTGAAGTACACACAGGACATTACATTCACAAAAGTAAAGGGTTGTTGAAGTACACACAGGACATTCAGACACATTCAAATGCATACGTACATGCACATGTATGAAACCACAATACCTACAATCATGACGAAAATCATATACTCGCTAAGAACAATAAGCACGCACACCAGAAACACCACCTGTAAAATGCAGATGGATTGACTGAGATATATACATATCTTAGCTATGTTTGCTGAACAGGAATAGAGAGAAGGGGGGGGGGGGGGCGTGGGGGGCTTGCAGACAGACAGAAAGACACGAAGAGGCAGAAACAGAGAAAGGAGTCGAAAGTACTACTCGTCAAGAAAAGGATACCACTGCTCTTCCTCCTTCTTCTTCCTTCCTTCTCCTCCTCCTCCTCCTTTTCTTCCAACCGCAGCAAAATCGAATCTTTCTTCGGAACCCCCCAGGCCCCTTCCCCCAACCCCCATCCCCGAACCGTCCCCTAAAACAAATTGATTGCAATGGAGAAGGCGGCAGAGTTTCATCCCTTCGAGGTTCGGTCAGAGTCGTTACACAATCATTTCGAGTGGAAGGAAGCCTTTTCCCTTTCCTGTCACCTCCCTTCTCTCTGTGTCTGTGTCTGTCTCTGTCAGTCACTGTCTGTCTGTCTGTCTGTCCCTCTCCCTTTCTCTTGCTCTTTCTCTCTCTCTCCTCTCTCTCTCTCTCCCTCTCTTTTGATCATAACTTGCGTGACCTTGCAGGGAATCATTCATCTGATGTGACTATGAATTTGTAACCACCGTCAATAACATGGTCCAGTGGCCTATTCATTAAAACCATTCAGTGTTCTCTCTCCCTCTCTTTCTCTCTCTCCCTCCCTCTCTTTCTCCTTCTTTCTCTCCCTCTCTCTCTCCCTCCCTCTTCTATGTCTCTTTATCTTTTCTCTCTCACACACTCTTTCTCTCACTCTCGTTCTCTCTCCTCTCATCTTTTTCTCCCCTCTCTCGCTCCTCTGTCTCAATTTATCCCTCTCTCTCTCTCCCTCTCTCTCTATATCTCTTTCTTTACCTCTCTGTCCTTCATCAAATTTGTCCTTCTGCACGATGTTTT
>NC_134881.1:20078595-20081095 GCF_041734735.1 Babylonia areolata
TCTATCTCCCAGCCAAGAGTTAAACAGAGAAAATTAGACAAGGGCGCACAGGCAGATGGAAAGATAGTGAGACAGACATACTCACACACGTACACAAACACACACACACACTCTCTCTCTGTCTTTCCATTTCTCTCTGTCTCTTTCTCTCAGGAAAGAGTTAAACACAGAGACGGAAAATTACACAAGAGGAGCACAGACAGACAGACAGACAGATAGTCAGACAGACAGACAGACACTCACACACACACACTCTTTCTCTTTGTCTGTCTGTCTGTCTATCTATCCGTCTCTATCTATCTATCTATCTCTCTGCATGCATAATAACAATCAGTGAGTCACCGTGCGAAACCACTGACACTTTCAGTCAATCGAGGACAACATCAACACCGACACATCCTAAACCCTACATACAACACCACAGTTGTTAGATGGCCAAGTGGTTTTTTGTGCACGACAAGGAAACAAACGTCGACGGGTTCGAATCCCACATGCGGACCTGGAATTTAACTGCCCTCTCTAGCAGATCCTTAATGGTAGTTTGGCAGGGAGTTGGCCGCGGAGGGGGGGGGGGGGGGGGGGGGAGGGGGGGAGGGGGGGGCGGGGGTGCGATGTTCATTCAGACGAGACCATAAACCGAGGTCCACTTGTGCAGCATTACTTAGAGCACGTTAAAGAAGCCACAGCAATAAAAGGGTTGTCTCTAACAACAACAACAACAAAATTATGTAGAAAAGACTATTCAAATAGTAAACTAAATACATTTGCAGTGTGAAAAACAGAAGAAGAAGACGAAGGAGAAGAAGAAGAAGGCGACGAAGAAGAATAAGAAGACGAAAGACGAAGAAAAAGAAGACGGCGAAGACGAAAAAGAAGAAGAAAGAAGAGGAAGAAGACGATGACGGGAATTATATTTATTTTAGAAGAAGACGACGACGATGACGACGACGACGAAGAAGAAGAAGAAGAGGGAGGAGGCGAAGACGGGAATTATATTTATTTTTCTGTCTTTAAACACACTTCCTTTGAATTGCTCTAACGTTCCATAATTGGTTTAAAACAAATAAAGAAAATCATTGCCCTTGCGTCCACATCGGACGCATTTCTTCTGATGAAGCAATAACACGCTAGAAATTGAATGGCGTGCTTTTTCGCTCAGCCTGTGTCTGTCTGTCTGTGTCTCTCTGTCTGTCTGTCTGTCTGTCTGTCTGTCTGTCTCTCTCTCTCTCTCTCTCTCTCTCTCTCTCTCTCTCTCTCTCCATAAAACAAAAACTAATCCAACCAAAGTATTATAAAGATCCATCTAACTTAAGATTTAATTTGCTCATGTCGTCAAGACATGAGTCTACTCTGCGTAACTTGGCCATTTATATATATATATATATATATATATATATATATATATATATATATATATATATATATATATATATATATATATATATATATATGAGGCATTGAAGAGATTGAGAATATTTACGACGTGAATGTTGTTGAACATCTGTGTTAGATATTTTTTGGTTGGTTTGTGTTGAAGATGCATAGTGTGTCATGTAAAATCTTATTTATCTTTCTTTAATGTCACCCCCTTCAGTAAGGGGCTTTGGCCTTTATCTGAATAAAAAATCGTTATCGTTATCGTTATCGTTATCGTTATCGTTATCTCTCTCTCTCTCTCTCTCTCTCTCTCTCTCTCTCTCTCTCTCTCTCTCTCTCTCTCTCTCTCTCTCTCTCTCTCTCTCTTCCACCCCTTCACCTCCGAGTCTTCTAATCCTTTCATCGTCTTGGTTACCCGGTGTTGCTACTGTTTCCTCTGCTCCCTTCCCAACGCCGCCGCCCCCACCCCCACCCCCCCCCACCCCCGCCCCCCCTGCCCCTCCGCCCCCCGCCCACCCCGCCCCACCCCCCGGCCACCCACTATCAAAAATAAAACAACGTTGCTGTAACTCTCCCTCTATATAACTTAGTGATTCGTTTTTGATGCGCGCTTTATGAGTGTGGCTGTGTGTGTCTGGAATCGTTTTCATACTAAGCATGGAGAACAAGGAGATGTTGAAAAGGACAACCAAGACTGCGAGTGACCTAAATCTCCATCCTAGAGTATGAAATATCAATAAATTATCTCTGTTTTTGTCTCGCTGTCCTTGTTCTCTCTGTGTGTGTGTGTGTGTGTGTGTGTGTGTGTGTGTGTGTGTGTGTGTGTGTGTGTGTGTGTGTGTGTGTGTGTGTGTGTGTGTGTGTGTGTGTGTACGAATATATATGTGTGTGTGTGAGTGTGTTTGATTGTGTGCGTGTGTGCGTTTCTGTGTGTGTGTGTGTGTGTGTGCGCGCGCGCTTGCGCGCGTGTGTGTGTCTATCTGGGAGAATGCAAAGAGGAGGAGGAGGAGGCAAAGGTCAAGAAGGTCAAAAACAACAACAAGAACGATGACACCATGATGATAATAAAAACAACAACAACAACAACAACAAAAACAATAAACAACAACAGCAACAGCCACAG
>NC_134881.1:20086095-20088595 GCF_041734735.1 Babylonia areolata
CCATACCCCCCCCCCCCCACACACACACACACACACATACATACACACACTCACACAACAAACACACATATTCACACACTCCCTCACACACACACACACACACACACACACACACACACACACTAGTTACATCCTCATTGGCCGCAGTTGTAAGCTAACCAAAAAATCACACACAAAAAAACAACAACAAAAAACACCATGCACCCAGCCTTCTCTCCCCGCTACTCCCATTCCACTACACCCCCACAATGATCAGACAGCATTTAACTGGAAAATAAAAAGTCAGAAACAATTTCTCCTTCCGCTCAGCTTCTTCTTCTTTTTCTTCTTGCTTTGTGTCAAACTTCCCCCCCCCCCCCCCCCCCCAAGCCCCCAGCACCACCACCTCCCCCCACACACACACACACACCCTCACCCCCCGAAAATAAAAACTTTAGCTGAAACAAAGTTCCACACACTTTCACTTTTCCCCCCTCTCTCAGTCTCAGAAAACCATCACTTTTCTTCTCCTTTTTTTTTTTCTAATACTCAACCTCACTCCACCACTTCCACCAACCCATCCTCCATTCCCTCTCCACCCATTCCAAGTCAACAGTCGCCGGTTTAAAAAAAACAAATAAAAAAAACCCCACACTATCCTTTCTGGCACTCCCAGACCACTGACGGCTCAAATCCGACTGCTAATCTGTCACCGAGAGCGACTGGAGCCGAAACTAGTCGTTACATTAATTCACCGCTTCCCCCACCCCGCCAACCCCGAGCCCCTCCAACACACAGCCACCCGCACTCCCCCCCGCCCCCCCACACACACAACCCACCCCCACCCCCGCCCCCCACAACCCCCCCACCCCCACAAACCCCCGTCCTGTCCTGTCTCCTCTTGCCGTCAGTTCCATAATTTGTAACAAGGAAGAGTGGAAGTGGTGGAGAAAGATGGGATGAGAGGTGGTGGGTGGAAGGGTTTGGGGGAGGGAGGATGGGGGTGGGGGTGAGGGAGGGGAGAAAGAGGGAGATGAGCAGGGAAGGGAGGAGGGGAGGAAAGAGAGAGAGAGAGAGAGAGAGAGAGAGAGAGAGAGAGAGAGTGGTGGTGGAATTGATCTTGTTGGGAAGTCATAACTAATAGTGGGACACGCCATTCCTGTCCTATCGTTTCTTCCTTCCTTCACTGACGATCTTCATTGATTGCAGAAGGGAGGGGAACAAAGAAAGAAAGAAAGGAAGGAAGAGAAAACAACAGCAATAGCAGCAGCAGCAGCAGCAACCGCGTCGGTGTCGCGTCAGTTTTGCACCACCCCTCTCTTATTCTGATAATAATGTACATTTATGTAGCAGCCTTGCTCTCTAGGAACTCAGGGCATGAAAGAAAAATATTACAAGTTACATAAAACATTCATGACCTCTCTTTCTCTAAAATCCCTCCCTCTCATCCCCACACCCCCTGCACACACTCTCCCCCTCCCACTCTACATACATCCAAAGTGAGCTGACATGGGTGGTGTTGGAGAACAAGGAAGCTGAGAGTGCTTTTGATAGGTTTTAAAAAAAAAATGATCAGTTTCTAGTGATGAGCAAAAAACAGAAATAGAATCAGATGCACGGATATGATGAGAAGTGATGAAGTGTTTTTGATTTGATTTGATTTTGAGAAAGGTTGTTCCAGATGTGAGAGCAGCAAAGAAGAAAGAACGTTCACCATAGGTTCTTGTACTGACACGAGGAAGTTTCAAAAGGTAACAGTCAGAGGAAGAGCGGAGATTTCTTGAGGGAGTGTAAACACTGATAAGGTCAGAAAGATATGTAGGTCCTGCGGAGTGGAAAGCACAATAGCAGAGACACGCAATTTTGTATTTAATTCTCGCTTCAATGGGGAGCCAGTGTAGGGTACGGAGGTGGGGGAGAAATGTGATCAGTACGTGGGACTCTGAGAGTCAGACGGGCAGCATTGTTTTGAAGTTTTAAAATTCGCTGAAGAATATTATGTGGACAGCCTATGAGAAGAGAATTACAGTAGTCAATTCGTGACAGCCCAAAGAACAGAAATAAGAGTTTTAGTAGTTTCAACAGTAATTCTGTGAGCGTGTGCTTCCTAACCCCCCGCACTCCCCCTCCCCCTCCTCCGCCTCCCCACAAGGAGGAGAAGAGGAAAGGAGGTTGAGCTTTGTTAGAATGGTAGGATTTCGTACTTGCCTCTCTGCCAGTCTTTTTTTTCCACAACTATAGCAAATTACACACACACACACACACACACACACACACACACACACACACACACACCACCCCTCTTTTATTCTGTGGGCGTGTGCTTCCTAACCCCCACCCCCTCCCCGGCCCAACACCCACCAACCCTCATGAAGGGAAAGGTGAGGGTGGGGGTGAGAGAAATTTGTTGAATTAGTAGACTCTTGCTCTTGCCTGTCTGCACGTCTTTTTCACACACACACACACACACACACACACACACACACACACACACACACACACACACACACACACACACACA
>NC_134881.1:20096095-20101095 GCF_041734735.1 Babylonia areolata
CACCCACACACACACACACACACACACACATACACATACACACACATCCACACGCCTCCGCCCCACCCCCCCCACCCACCCACCCCCACACACACACACACACACACACACACACACACACACACACACACACCAACAGAACAAGTTCGCAGACGCCCCTCGAATGCAAACGAGGGTTTTCAGTGCAAGAGAGAGACAGATGTGACAGTTCAAATATTGTTACCAATGCCAAAACTGCCTGTTCCCTGACAGATTCTGTGTCAAGTCGTAATTTGTGCAAAGAACACGTCTTTTTATTTTAGTTTATTTTATTTGTCTTCAAATCATACACTCTTTGGCGATTTTGCATCTCCAGGGGTTTACGTCAGAGACAATGTTTTTTTGTTTTTTGTTGTTGTTTTGTTTGTTTGTTTGGTTGTTTTTTTTATATATATATTATTTTTTAATTCCTTTTATTCCATCTGGTGACGTATTAGGATCATTTCTTCTATATTTTTTCTTTTCTTGGTTTTCGTTCCTTCCTCTCTTTTGTGGGTTGAAGACAAGAACAAAGCATTCTTCTTTTATTCTTTTCTTTTCTTTACTTATCAATCTTTTTTCTTCGTTTGTTTGCCTGTTGTACTGTTGTTCTTGTTTTGTTTTTGGGGTTTTTTTGCGTGGCAAATGTCACAATCCTGTTGGATTGTGTGACATAGTAAGAAGCTGTTTTGAGGACTGGGTAACAGGTCATTCTATTTCGAAATTTCGCTTTTTGGGTTGTTTTTTTTTTCTTTATTCAGTAAAGGTGAATGGTCTTGAATAATCGAGATGAGTGGTGGGCGTGGTGGGGCTTGGAAGTAAGAAATGAAGAAAGAAACACATAAAAAGGAATAAGGTCTGGCAGGAAACGAGGAGGCGGACAGACTGGCCAAGTCTGGCAGCAGACTGGAGCAGACAAACCAGCCAGTCTCATACAGGGAGGCAAAAACTCTGGTCAAACGAAAAGTCAAAAACACATTCCAGCAAAAACATAGCCATCCACCTGATGACCAGATGCCTCACCTGCAGCGATTCCAGCAGACAATCATATTCCGACTACGCACGGGGCACTGCCGCCTGCGAGACCACATGTACCGAGTGAAGCTGTCACACACTCCTGACTGCCCGTGTAAGACAGGCCCACAACCCCCTGAGCACATCCTGCAGTCCTGAGTCCTGCCCCCTGTATCAAGGTGCACGGACGCAGCAGTGGCCCTATGGAGCCACACTGGCAGAAAAGCTCTGGGGCACCAAAGAAGACCTCACCAAGACCACCACCTTCATTTCCAGCAAAGGACTACAAGTCTGAGACCATGATCAAGGGGAACTCAGAAGAAGAAGAAGCAAAGAAACAGAAGAAAGAAAGAAAAAAGCCAACAACAACACCAACACCAACAAAAAGCCAAGCAAGGGAAAGAAGAATGGAGAAAAATGCAAGAAAGAAACGATGGACGCAATAGCCGAGTGGCCAAAGCGATGGAATTTCAATCTGAGGGTCTCGGGTTCGAATCTCGGTAACGTCGCCTGGTGGGTAAAGGGCAGAGATTTTTCCGATCTCCCAGGTCAACATAATTATGTGCAGACCTGCTCAGTGCCTGAACCCCCTTTCGTGTGTATACGCACGCAGAAGATCAAATACGCAGGTTAAAGATCCTGTAGTCCATGTCAGAGTTCGGTGGGTTATGGAAACAAGAACATACCCAACATGCACACCCCCCGAAGAAGAAGTTTGGCTGCCATCATGGCGGAGTAAAACGGTCATACACGTAAAAGCCCACTGGTGTACATACAAGTGAAAGTGGGAGTTGCAGGCCACGAACGACGAAGAAGAAGAAGGAGAAGAAGAAGAAGAAAGAAAGAAAGGAGACAGGACGAACACTGAAAACGACCTGAGAAAGGGCAACACTTTCCACTGACTGATTAGTCACTTTGCCCACTGTTGCTGCTGACTGGTCACGCAGACGGTATGACGGCCACTGATTGAATTCCCTGACCAGTTTACACACACACACACACACACACACACACACACACACACACACATTCCCTCTCTCTCTCACACACACACTCACATTCACACACACACACACACACACACACACACACACGACACTCACACACACACACACACACACACACACACACACGTACGCTACACACATCACTCTCTCTCTTACACACATCACTCTCTCTCACACACACACACACTACACTCATACACACACACACAGACACTGTACACACACACACACACACACACACACACATGTACGCACACACACACACACACACAGAGGAGAAGTACAGGACACCAATGCCAACTGGCACCACACTGCTACACAACGACAGTCCCAGAGCGCCTGGCAAAGATTCGTCAAAGTCGGTGCAGCAGTACCAGCATGCCCATGGATTCACCGTGTGGGCAGCTAGGTGTCTGCTGTTTACAGCAGATCTCAACTGACAGGAAATGGATGCAACATTGCTGGAAAACTTAATTTTAAACGACAAAAAAGTACTGACACCAGAACGCAACATCTAATCAGCGAAACGAGGCAGACGCACGTTTTCAACATAAACTGTAAACCAAACCAGGCATGGATTTTCGACCAAAAAAAGAAATGTCTTGCGCTTGTTCCGTTTCGTCGATTAAATTTTGCATTGTGGACCCTTTTTTTTTGTTTGTTTGTTTGTTTAGAGTTACCTGTCTCAATGGCACTGACCTCAGTCTGCGAGGCTTCCTCAGAGATGCGTGGACACAAAACTTGGAGAATAGGTGCTGGACACTAAACAGTTGAGAGATCGCTACTCTTTACACTTGCATTTGTATTTGTATTTCTTTTCACCACAACAGATTTCTCTTTGTGAAATTCGGGCTGCTCTCCCCAGGGAGAGCGCGTCGCTACACTACAGCGCCGCCCCTCTTTTTTTTCTTTTTTTTTTTGTTTGTTTGTCTTTTTTTTCCTGCGTGCAGTTTTGTTTTTTCCTATTGAAGAGGATTTTACTACATAATTTTGCCAGGAACATCCCTTTTGTTACCGTGGGTTCTTTTACATGCGCTAAGTGCATGCTGCACACGGGACCTCGGTTTATCATCTCATCAGAATGACTAGGGTCCAGCCACCACTTAAGGTCTAGTAGTGGAGGGGGAGAAAATATCGGCGGCTGAGCCGTGATTCGAACCAGCGCGCTCAGATTCTCTCGCTTCCTACGCGGACGCGTTACCTCTAGGCCATCACTCCACGCGGCCCACACTTTGATCCAGTACACTTTGATCGTGGCCACCTAGGTAAAAAGCCGAGATCTCAATCTCAGATAATGCAGAGCACCCCCTTCCCACCACCACCCCCACCATCACCCATCCCTTCCTTTCTTTCTTTGGCATTCGACAGCTACGCAATCAGGGTCGAAGTCCGAGGGATGCCACAAACCCGGACGTCCGGCTACCGTCCCCAAGAGCTTGGTGTTGAGGTCCGCACCCCCAGGCTAGGACTGCTGCCGCGTCTTCTCATACAGGGGGCAGTCTTGGGGAATATGGGATGGGGTCTGGTCAGTCTGGCCGCAATCACATAGAGATGTGGCTGCCACTCCAATCCTCTCCAGGTGTGCTCGGAGGCCGCAGTGTCCTATGCGAAGGAGATGGTAGTCTGGTGTCTCCTCTCCAGTGTCCTGATGGGATCCTGGTGCACCTGGTAGCCTCCGTTCAGGGTTACCCAGCCTCTTCGGAATCTGCTGCGGAGGACAGTTTTTAGCTTCCTCATACGTGGCAGGAACGGTCGGCTGTGTGAGCTAGCTGGCTGGAAGGATCCTTAGCAAGGTGGTCTGCACGCTCGTTGCCTGGGAGGCCTACATGGTCAGGCACCCACTGGAGGGTTGTTGGGGCTGACCCATCCCTTCCAATCTTCTTCACCCCAGACACTGCCTTCCCACTCACGCCCTCCACTCCCACCCTCAACCCCTGCCCCCAACCCACACACCCACCCACACACGCACCTCTTACCTGTCTTTGGCGGTTGTTGTTGTTGTCCTTTCTATTTGTTTCTTTGCTTTTGACTGTCCATCCCCTAATCAAGATTGAACCTGTATGGATGGTTCTGACTTTGAGAATGTTTGCCTACAGCATATGGCTAGCTCTACAGCATATGGCTAGCTGCCTTCACCGCGAGGACTGGGCAGTGTCCATCTTAGGAACTGGAAGAAGCAGAAGAAGAAGAAGAACAGGATAATATGTCACTTTAGTTACATACCATTTCTGGCAGTCTAAACTTGCTAGCAGTTAAGAAAAGATTAGAGCATAAGATATAAACAAGAATTCCTAACAATAATGTCTACTATTCCAGAATCTTTCTTCGTAGTACTACTAGTAGTAATAGTAGTAGTAGTGGCAGAAGTAGTAGTAGCAGTAATAGTAGTAGTAGTAGTAGTAGTAGTAGTCGTAGTAGTAGTATCATTATTAGAAAATATCATCATCATAATATTGATCAAATGTCACACAGAAAAAAACATCACTCCAGGGTGGGCATCTAGTGCCCTCTGCTCAGTGTTCACAGTCACTCCTGTCCCATCGTCATAGAACAGCAGTTCAGGAAGCAGGTCAGGGATTCCAAATACAGAGAAGGGCAAATGCGGCCTGACAACAACAACAAAAAAGAAAGAAAGAAAAGAAAATAAATAAAGGCGAATGATGAGGGAAGGCAGAACACTGAAACAGAACCAAGAAAAAGAGGAAAGAAAGAAAGAAAAAAAAAGAAGAAACAAACAAACAAACAGCACGGAAAATGAAAGACACTCATAAACAACAACAACAACAACAACAACAGAACAGCCAAAGAAAAAAAACAACAAGAAAAAGTGAAGACAGAACGAAACGGAACGGAGGAAACAAAAACAAAAAACAACAACAACAGCAACAACAACAACAACAAAAAAGAAAAGAAAAAAAAGAAACCTTTCCCAGAAACCTAAAGGGTGCTTGAAACAAGGAA
>NC_134881.1:20116095-20123595 GCF_041734735.1 Babylonia areolata
GATGATGCATGATAGTGGTGGTGATGGTATGGTAGTGGTGGCTGTAGTAGTGGTTTGTGTGTGTGTGTGTGTGTGTGTGTGTGTGTGTGTGTGTGTGAGGGATGGAGAAGTGGACCAAAGGAGCTAAGTCAGCATCCATGCAGCTTGAGTAACTCTCCACACACACACATACACACACACACACACACACACACACACACACACACACACACATTCACACACATTCACACACATATACGCACATATGGTAATGCAAGAGACAATAAAGCGATTTTCTTCGGGTACGAGTACAGCACAAACAAAGGTTTTTACTTCCGCCTACACCCCACACCCTTCTCTGTAGTAGACTTTTGGTGGTCTGGATCCTAGTCTTCATTATGGGATGATTAACCCGGGTGCAGTGAGGAACATGCATTTAGTGCACATGAAAGAGCCTATGACAACAACAGAAACACTGTGATAAAAGATAGTGCTACACAATTCAATACAATGCAATAAAATGCAATGCAATACAATATAATGCAACATGATACGATACAATACAATGCAATGCAATACAATGCATAACCAACTGAACAAACTGCAGGAAAGGCCAGGAACACTGAAAAAGAATGATACCCTACACTGACACACATCACAACGACCGAAGCGTGGAGAGAGAGAGAGAGAGAGAGAGAGAGAGAGAGAGAGAGAGAGAGAGAGAGCAACGTTGCTATCAACCCAACATCATCCGAATGATTGAAACGACGGAACGGCGCAGAACAGAGACAGCCAACACAACCACGTTAACACCACCACAACGACAGGCGGTGAGAGAAAAAACAGATATTTAACACTCGGCGCTGACAATGTCACCCACCCACCCTACCCCCAATCTGAACGAATGAGGTATGCAAGGGTTGGCATGGAGACGGGAAAACAGATATCCCCAACACCATACTGACAGTCACCAGACTGATTTAACGCTTCGGGCCCAGTTGGAAGGAAGGGCAACAATCCATGTTGGTTGATAAAGAATGAGAGTGGTGGTATTAGTAATGGTGTGTGCGTGTGGGGGAGGGGTGAGGGAGTGGACCAAGGAGCTAAGTCAGCATCCATGCAGCTTGAGTAACTTTACACACACACACACACACACACACACACACACATACATTGCCAAGTAGCGATGCACCCTATTACGAAGCGATTTTCTTGGGGGTACGAGTGCAGTACAAACATATATTTTTACTTCCCCCTACACCCATCACCCTCCTCTCTACTAAACGTTTGTTGGTCTGGATCCTAGTCTTCAAACTTAGAGGATTGCAATGAGGAATATGCATTTAGCACATGTAAAAGAACCTACTGCAACAACAGAAAGGTCTGTTTTGACAAAACCAGCACTATAAATTTCAATACAACACGATAAAATACAATGCTATTCAATATAATACATTAATATACAATACAATCCAAGACCCACAATAGCAAAAGGCCAGGAACACTTGAAATAAATATGAAACCAAACACTGACACACATCAGAACAACCAAAGCATGTAGAGAGAGACAGACAGACAGACAGACAGACAGAGATGGAGACAGAGAGGGAGAGAGACAGACAGACAGACAGACACACAGAGAGAGAGAGAACAATGCTGATATCAACCCAACACCATCCGAATGATTGAAACGACGGAACGGCGCAGAACAATGACAGCCAGCACAACCATGTTAACAGATATTTAACACTTGGCCCTGACAATGCCAACCACCCACCCACCCACCCCGACTCCCATCTGAATGAACGAGATATGCTCGGGGTTTGCAGGGAGACATGAAAACAGATATCTCTAACACCATACTGACATTCACCAGACTGATTTAGCGCTTTGGACCCAGTTGGAAGGGCTACAATCCATGTTGGCTGATAACGAACGAGAGTGATGGTGATTGTATTAGTGGCAGTGGCTGTGGTGTGTGTGTTGGGGTGGGGGTGGGGGGGATGAGGGGGGACCAAGGGAGCTAAGGCAAAATTCCCGTACGACTTCAGAACTTGGCCATCATGATTTTTCAATGGTGTTTCGAAAAAAAAAAGAAGAAAAAAAAATATATATATATTGGAAAAATAACTTTAAAAGCGCAAAAACATAGTCCACATAAACCTGCCGAACACAACACACATTGTGACGCTAAAGTATCGAACAGCTTTATTTTCGCACAAGGCTACGGCTCGTTAAGCTACTGGTCAGGCATCTGCTTCGCAGAATATGGTGCAGTGCATATGGATTTGTCCGAACGCAGCGACGCCACCTTGAGCAACTGAACTGAACTGAAATGAACTTATCTTCATATGTGTCCAGACTGTAGAGAAGAGATGATTATCTTGAATGATCTTTCGAATCCAATCTTTGCGACAACGAGCTGATAAGAAGCGTATGAAAGCCCAAAATCATACCTTCGAGCAGAGACTATAACTATCTTAAATTTTGATCGGTTCTTACAAGAAATCGTACAAAATGATTGTGAAAGCGGAGTACTATGGAATCGTGGAACGAAAGAAAGATAGACGGAAAGAAAGACAAAAGAATAAAAGAAAAGAAGAAAAGAAGACAGGGTTTTTCACAAGGATCTTGGTTATTGGTGTTGTATCCAAATGCGAAGATTGCTGCTGCTGCTGCTCTTAACTACTACTGCTACGACTATGATTATCATTACTCTCTCTCTCTCTCTCTCTCTCTCTCTCTCTCTCTCTCTCTCTCTCTAACCCCTCTCCTCTCATTTCCAGTGCATAATTGCTCATAGTAATCATATTTAACTTCAGTTGTGTCAAATAAATCTTTGAAAAATGTGACATTCACAACAAATAAAACATTATGTATTTGATATCGACTGAACATATATCTGTCTTGTCTGTCGCTCTCTCTCTCTCTCTCTCTCTCTCTCTCTCTCTCTCTCTCTCTCTCCTTCCTTCCAGCTCTCTCTCTCGCTTGCTCTCTCTACTCTGTCTCTCCCACAACCCCGCCCTCACTCTCTCTCCATATGTGTATATATATATATATATATATATATATATATATATATACGTTTATATATATATATATATATATATATATATATATATATTCATATATTTATTTATATATTTATATATATTATTTTTTTATGAATTATTCATATATTTGCATATATATATATATATATATATATATATATACATATATAATATTTGTCTCCCCGTCTCTGTTTCTGTCTGTCTGTCTCTCTGTCTGTCTCTCTCTCTTGCTTTCTTCTTTTTCTTTTCTTTTTTTTTTCTTTTTTTTTTCATATGCTGACGAAGTTGATTTGTAGAATAAATCTTCGGTGAGAAGTCGGTGGAAACGATGAATGTTCGCCCGTGCTTCGTTAACTGTTCGGTCTGAACGGGAGGTGGGGTGGGGGGAGCTTAGGGGAGGGGGGGGGGGCGTGGAGAAGTTGGGGGGGGGGGGGCAAGGGGGCTGGGGGAGGGGGTGGAGGAGAAACCGGTGCGCAGATGCGATTGCATTCGCTATCACAGCTCGCTTCGCCAGAGCCTGTCTCGTTTCTGTCGTGTTATTGACTCTGCAAGCTGTCCGCGGTGACAGATTTGTGTGGTCAATATCAGAGGAATCACGACGTGAATATTTTGATTAAAGCAAGAAAAGGAAAGGGGAAAGGAGAAAGGAAAGGAAGGAAGGAAGGAAGGATGGATGGTTGTAGGGATGATTGAGGAACAGAAAGAAGAAAGAGAACAAGAGAGGTTTAAAAAAAAAAAAAAAGAAAGAAAGAAAGAAGAGGGAGTGAGAGATTGACACAGACAGAGACGGGGGGGAGGGGGGGGGAGGTTGAGGAGAGAGACAGACAGACAGACAGATACAGAGAAACTGAGAGATATACACAGAGAGAGAGGATGGGAGAGACAGACTGACAGACAAAACCGACATACACACTTACAAAGAGAGATAGAGATAGATAGATAGATAGAGAGAGAGAGAGAGAGAGAGAGAGACAGAGACAGAGAGAGAGAATGATGATGATGATGATGGGTGAGAAACAGAGATGGAGACTGAGAGAGATTGACAGACAAACCGACAGACACACTTGACTCACACACAGAAAGAGCGAACCAGAGACAGACAGACACAGAAATAGACAGATAGAAAGAGAGATAGAGAGAGACAGACAGACAGAGGGACCGAGAGAGACAGAGAGAGAAACAAAATATATGAAGAAAATGAAAAAAAGAAAGAACAAAAGAAAGTAAAAAAAAAAAAAACGAAAGGAAGAAAAGAAAGAACGAAGAAATAAAGAAAAGAACTAATGAAAAAAAGAAAGGAAGGAAGAAATAAAAACGAAGAAAAAGACAAGGAAAGGGAAGAAGGAAAGAAAGTAAGAATCAATGGAAGAAAAGTAAAGAACGAAGAAATAAAGGAGGAACTAATAAAAAAAAAAAAAAAGAAAGGAAGGAAGAATTTTTTTCTTTAAAAAGAAAGAAGAAAGACAAGGTGCAATATTCACATGGGAGTTCGTCTTATCATCTTGTCTGGAGAGAGAGAGAGAGAGAGAGAGAGAGAGAGAGAGAGAGAGAGAGAGAGAGAGAGAGAGAGAGAGAGAGAGAGAGAGAGAGAAAATAAAGAAACAAACTGGCAAAGAAATAGAACTAAAGAAATTAGAACGGACTGAACGGATGGAAAAGAAACATAGAAAGCGCAGTGAGAAACAAAAGAGAACATAAAAGGTAAAGAAGGAGGGGGAAACGAGATAAAGAAAGAAAGAAAGAAAGAAATAGAGCGAAAGAAAAGAAAGAAAAGAATACCAACAGCAGTTGAGGTGAGGTGAGTGGAGAAAAAAAAAATGACACAAATTCAGACCCCCTCGCAATTTCTCAGATGTGAGTCAGTGTCACAGTTGACAATGAAATACATACATTGATAAAGAGAGGGTATGATTTCATCGTCGTCTTCGTCGTTTTTTTTCTTCTTCTTTTTTTCCTTTTTTTTCTCTTTTTTCCTTTTTTTCTTTTCTTTTTTTTTTTCAGCGTCGTCGCTTGCTTCTTCGCCATCATCGTCTTGGCCTTAATTTTCTTCTTCGTCGTCTTCTTCTTGATTGTCGATGTCGTCTTTCTTTCTTTCTTTCTTTCTCTCTTTCTTTCTTCTTTTTCTTCATTGTTCTTCTAACTGTGTTGTTGCCACAACTTCGACCAACGCTACTTCTATTACCTTCACAATTTCCATGACAACAACAGCAAAAACAACAACCACTATTGTATTGCATTATCATTGTATTGTATTGTTTTTTGTTTGGTTGGTTTGTGGGCTTTTTTTTTTTTTGTTGTTGTTGTTGTTGTTGTTTTTGGTCACAACAGATTTCTCTTTGTGAAAATCGGGCTGCTTTCCCCAGGGAGAGCGCGTCGCTACCCTGAGAGCACCACCCTTTTTTTTCTTTTTTTATTCCTGACTGCAGTTGTTTTTTGTTCTTTGTTGTTGTTGGTGTTGGTGTTGTTTGCTTGCTTTTTTCCTCTCGAAGTGGACTTCTCTACAGAATTTTGCCAGGGACAACGCTTTTCTTGCCGCGGCTTCTTGTACGTGCGCTAAGTGCATGTACACGGGACCTCGGTTTTTCGTCTCATCCGAATGACTAGCGTCCAGACCACCACTCAAGGTCTAGTGGAGGGGGAGAAAATACTGGCGATTGTGCCGTGATTCGAACCAGTGCGTTCAGATTCTCTCGCTTTCTAGGCAGACGCGTTACCCTTCGTTACTTTTCTCATGCGTGTTATGTTTAATTTTGTTGTTGTCTTTGTCTCATGTTAGAAACATTTATCTGTTAAACATGTGTGTACCTATCTACCCCGTCTGTACGTCTGCCTACCTGTCTATTTCGGCCTACCTACCTCTCCATTATTTGTGTATTTTTGTTCGTTTATATATGTAGATATATATATATATATATATATATATATATATATTAATCCATCCATCTATCAATGTACACATTCTAAAAAAATATACATATTTTTTCTCCTTCTTCCTTTTGTAAAGATAGTGTGTGTGTGTGTGTGTGTGCGTGCGTGCGTGCGTGCGTGCGTGCGTGCGTGCGTGTGTGTGTGTGTGTGTGTGTTTAATGTTTATTCCAAAGCGCATTGAGCTCCCTTTATGGGAGGAAAGAACTCAACAAGTATTCACAATGTGTTATTGTTGTCGTTGTGATTGACGGGCGCCATAGCCGAATGGTTAAAGCGTTAGACTTTCGATCTGAGGGTCTCGGGTTCGAATCACAGTGACGGCGCCTGGTGGGTAAAGGGTGGAGATTTTTACGATCTCCCAGGTCAACATATGTGCAGACCTGCCAGTGCCTGAACCCCCTTCGTGTGTATGCGCAAGCATAAGATCAAATACGCACGTTAAAGATCCTGTAATCCATGTCAGCGTCCGGTGGGTTATGAAAACAAGAACATACCCAGCATGCACACCCCCGAAAACGGAGTATGGCTGCCTACATGGCGGGGTAAAAACGGTCATACACGTTAAAGCCCACTCGCGTATATACGAGTAAACGTGGGAGTTGAAGCCCACGAACGCAGAAGAAGAAGTCGTGATTTTTTTTGTTTGGTTGTTGTGGTTGTTGTTGTTGTTGTGTGTATGTGTGTGTTTCTCTCTCTCTCTCTCTCTCTCTCTCTCTCTCTCTCTCCTCTTTATTTTATAATATATATAGATTGGTAGACTTAATTAGCCGTTGTTGTTTTTTTTCTTTTGACCCAAGGGTTCCCCAGTAATCAGGGCTGGAATCACCTGTTCGACGTTCGCGTGTGGTGTTATCGTGCCCTTTGGAAAGGACACGACACCCTGATTTTTTTTTTTTTTTTTTTTTTTTTACCCCAGTCCACCCCAGGTGTGAATGCATGAGTAGGTACCTGACTTCCGTTTTGGGGGAAGATTCATAAAATATAAAAAAAAAGACACGGCGGAAGGAGAGAAGTAGGCCGGCCCTGACTTCCTTTGTTGAGTCGGGTGGACATGAATTCACTGCCATCCCCCCCGATGGCCGTGAAAAGGCTATGGCACCATTAAAATGAAAAGATAACTGTTCGTTCTAAAAATAATAATAATAAAAAAAGAATGAATGAAAGAAAAAAAAAGCCTACCAATGGAGGACGTTTATGATAACTGTGGGCTGTTGAGCAATACTCACATTTTATTTATTTATTTATTTATTTATTTATTTATTTAACTTAGATATTATTTGGACAATACACACACAAATAAATCTCCAAAATCTACACAATTGTAAATGCTTGCCATTTACATTTTCACAAAAGTCTACATCCAAAATCTTGGTTACACACACACACACACACACACACACACACACACACACACACACGCGCGCGCGCGCGCACGCACGCACGCACACACGCACCACCACCACCACCACAACCACAAACATTAAAAAAAAAAAAAAAAAGCTACGACCTCGCAGCCTGTACGCGTCTGGCATCCGGTCAC
>NC_134881.1:20128595-20131095 GCF_041734735.1 Babylonia areolata
TTGCCTTTTAAATGCATGACCGTTTGTACCCTCGCCATGTAGGCAGTCACATTCCGCTTTCGGGATAAGAGGGGTGGGGGACTGGGTGGACGGGATAAATGGAGGAGAGAGAGCATGTCGGATATGTTCTTGTTTCCATAACCCACCGAACGCTGACATGGATCACGGGATCTCTAACGAGCGTATTATTTTGGCTTTCTGCAGGCGTATACACAGGAACAGGGTTCAGACACTAGAGCAGGTCTTGCACACCTGTTGAGATCTATGGGAAAAAGTCTCCATCTTTCACCCACCAGTCGCCGTAACCGGGATTCGAACCTCGGACCCTAAGATTGAAAATCCAACTCTCTAACCACTCGACTGTTGAGCCCGTCCCTCCCTCTTCCCTATGTATCCCTCTCCCTTCGTCATCCTCTTCCTCCTCCCCCCCCCCCCACCTCCCCTCCTTAATTCTCCTTCTTCCTCCTCCTCCTCCTCCTCCTCGTCCTACTCCCTCCCTCCCTTCCTCTTCCTCCTCCACCTTCAGTCATCCTTCTTCTTTCCCCCTCATCCCTCTTTCCATCAAGCCTTTCCTCCCTCTCTTTTCATTCCCTTCCCTCATTCCTTCCCCTTCATCCCTCAATCCCCCCCCCCCCCCTCCCCTTTTCTTCTTCTTCTTCTTCTACTTCTTCTTCTTCTTCTCAATTCTTCTTCTGCTTCTTCTTCTTCTTCGTCTTCTTCTTCTTCTTCTTCTTCTTCTTCTTCTTCTTCTTCTTCTTCTTCTCATTCTTCTTGTTCTCTGCCCCCAGTTCTTGTTGTCTGAATGTGGTTTTAAGTTCCAAGTTATATCAGTTTCGCGAGTTTGGGTTTTCACTAGCTAGACGATCTTTCCCCCCCCCCCTCCCTCCCCCCCTCCCCCTTCTTCTGTCACTTGAGCAGCCGCCATACTCTGTCTTCTGGGTACGATGCATGCCAGACACTTTTATATTGCCTTCCGAATGCCATCAGTGGTTCTATAAGGCGAGAATGTTGACTCCTAGGGAGCGAATACAACGAAGGAGGGGGAGAAAGGGGGCGGTTTGGGAGGAGATGGGGGAGGAGAAGTGGAGAGGATTTGGGAGAGAGAGTGAAACTGGGAGACAGGAAACAATATACAGACTGCATCCGCCAGGCGCTGTGGTCATTAATTAAGCACGCTCTAAACACTATTAATACTTGTGTTTTGTTATCGCGTGTGTGATAAACAACACGCATCGAGTTTTTTTGGCCTGTCAAAGCAAGGATTCGATTTTATTTGTTCTGTTGGCTTTAGTTTCAGAATTTTAGGGAAAAAAAATATCATTATTGTTATTGTTATTACTAGTAATAGTAGTCGTAGTACGACTTGATTGGTTGGTTTCATAGCTGTATGTATGTATGTGTGTATGTATGTATGTGTGTGTATGAATGTATGTATGTATATCTTTATCTTTGTCTGTATGTATGTCTGTCCATATTTGTCTGTCAATCTATCATATATTTATTTAGTATTCATTATTGCATGTATTGAAAGGTTGAAAGAGTTTGGGGCAGTAAACTTTTGAGAATTAACCCTGTGTGCGCCTTAAATTCCTCCTCCCTCGACCTCCCACACTTTTTTCTCTGTGTGTGTGTGTGTGTGTGTGTGTGTGTGTGTGTGTGTGTGTGTGACAGACACTGAGACAGAGAGGGAGAGAGACTGAGAGCGACGGAACCGTGTGTGTGTTTGCATGAGTGCTCGCACCCAGTGATTTATGTGATATGCGCACGAGACTTACTTGGGAAAGTTTGCTTACTGTGCACGTAATCCAGTGTGCACAAGTGCAACCTCAGTCACATTCCGACGATCGCGCCTCAGCCGAAAACACGTTTTCTTGTCAACTCATGAATATTGTAAAAGCCCCCAAACTGCCAAAGCAAAACGCCTCTACTTCTGAGTAATCGAAATTCATCACGAGTTCGTAAAACAGGCTGGCCCAAAACCATGTTGACTTAATAATTTAGCCAGTACGTCTCCCAATACAACGTTAAATTCTCTCCTTCCCTCCTTCCCTCCCTCCCTCACTCACTCAACCTCTCGGTCGCCATTTTTGATACGCCAAGGGAAGCAAGCAAGATGAACCCGGCGGCGGCGGAGCCAAGGGAGGTAAGAAAGACGGTCGCGGGGGAAAGAAAAAACAAAAAAACCCGATTCCTTTCGATTTTTCTGTCAGAAGGTGATGAATGGATCGTGCACAGATACCAAGAGGGTCAGAGGCAAAGCCCTGCACCCTTCTCCTACCCGTCGCCGATCGTGAGGAAAGAAAATCTTCGTCAATTTATGACTTCTCTCTCTCTCTCTCTCTCTCTCTCTCTCTCTCTCTCTCTCTCTCTCTCTCTCTCTCTCTCTCTCTCTCTCTCCTGCTCTTGTGCTCCGTAGAAGTTTGGATGCATCGTGCAGCCCATGAGTCGTTAGCGAGTTGCGTGAACAGCGTTTGTGGTGATGTGGCGCGGAGAGAGAGAA
>NC_134881.1:20141095-20143595 GCF_041734735.1 Babylonia areolata
TATTCCAATTATCACAGATCAAACACTTTCTTGATAATCATTCTAGACGTGTGTTTTACTTTGCCTATATCCAGTCTCGCCTCAGCTATTGCTCGATTATTTGGGGTAAATGTCCTCCTTCTACATTAAAGCCACTTTGCTCTTTACAAAAACGTGCCATTAAGATGATTAACCATGTAAATACCACAGGTGGATCTGTGCACAATATGTACAAAGAACTTCAAATATTACCTGTTCATCTACTTATTAGATATAACACATTGATTCTTATGCATAAAATTGTTCATAACGCATGCCCACAATATTTAAAATCGTTATTTTGTTTCCAGTTCCAACGTAATTCAGATAGAGCTATTGTCCCAAAGCCTAAAATTGATTTATTTAAGATGAGTCTCTCATTTAATGGAAGCATCGAATGGAACATGCTTCCAAAGACATGTCGTCAAATTCCAGCCATATCTCTCTTTGAAACTAAGATAAGAATATTTCTATTCGATACATTTGATTAACCTACTCGCGGTCTTTTGCAAATGCTTCCTTGTACTCAGTCCACTAGCTGCCATGCCATGATGAATGAAAAATTGAATGTATGTGTATGTGTGAACAGTAAGTGCGTGTGTGTGTTTGAGTGTGTGGGCGTGAATGTGTACGTATGTCTTTGTTGCTTGTTTTATAATTTTGTGTGTGTGTGTGTGTGTGTGCGTGTGTGTGTGTGTGTGTGTGTGTGTGTGTGTGTAAGTACCTATGTACATGTAATGTACCAATTGTTCCAGTTTTTCATCGCTTTGTTACCTTTAATAGACTATTCAAGTTCCTATTCTTATTCGTCGTTCTTATTATTTTATTTTATTTCAGTTTATTTCTTTATTTTTATGTTTTGTGTCGTTCGTTCTTTATTTTTTATGTCGTTAAATGGGCAGAATTGTAAAAAGGCCTTTACTGTGCCTAATTCTTTACCCATTAAAGATTCAATCAATCAATCAATCTTCTTCTTCTTCTTCTTCTTCTTCTTATCCACCTTCTTCTTCTTCTTCTTCTCCACCTCCCCCTCCTTCTCCTCATTCTTCTTCTTCTTCTCCTTCTTTTTCTTATCCTTCTTCTTCTCCTCCTCCTCCTCCTCCTCCTCCCCCTTCTTCTTCTTCTACGTTGTCTTCGCCTTCGTCTTTTTCGTCTTCTCGTCCATCTTCTTCTCCCACTGTCACGAAAACGGAAGCGAGGAGGGGAGCGAAAGAAAACACGGTGCCACTTGTAAATCTCGGAGGGAGCAATCGGAACGATTTGCTTCCCTCATTTCCAAATTCGCTGGCCGTCTGGAGGCTTGATGGGGCTTGATGTATGGGACGGCATCCTCTGCCTCTCTTTGTGTGCCTCTCTCTCTCTCTCTCCTCTCCTGTCCTGTCTTTCCTGTCTCCTTCCATACTGTCTCTCGCTCGCTCGGTCAGTCTCTCTCAGCAGCTGTCATTCGCAAAAGCCAAAAAAAAGGAATCGTGGTCACACACGCAGAGCAATTAATCTCTCTCTCTCTCTCTCTCTCTCTCTCTCTCTCTCTCTCTCTCTCTCTCTCTCTCTCTCTCTCTCTCTCTCTTTCGTTTGAATATGTTAATGTCTTCAACAAATCAAAAGCTGGTGAAAAATCTATGTATATGTTGTTGGGTTGTTGTTTTTTGTATCGGGCATTCAAAGTAAGATAGACACTGTGCTCATTACAGACAGTATACCTGTATTTTCGTATGAAGGTATATACTGTTTAAACACCCCTTCATTTTGGGGCCTTGGCTGATAACGAATAAGCCATTTATTCATTCATTCACTGACTCATCTCTCTCTCTCTCTCTCTCTCTCTCTCTCTCTCTCTCTCTCTCTCTCTCTCTCTCTCATTCAGATCGTCTTTCTTTAAATTCAGATTTGGAGTGAACGAACTTAAGTGTAATGAGCGTTAAGGATAGCCTGAAAAAAAAACAACTGTACATTCTGTGGAGGGTATGAAGATGAAAATCATGTACTGGCAATTTGTCCACAATATGATATTCTGAAAAAGAAATACTTATCCAAGCACATGCAAAATGTAAGGATTCCCATATTACCCCACTTACTTCAACTTGTCAACAGCACTGTGTCAAGACATGAAGCAATGTTGTTGTTGTTTTTTATGCGGTAAAACAGAGAGCAGAAAGCGCTCTGTATTAGATGAAAAAAACATGTTTCTAAATTACCCTTAGTTTTTTATTTAGTTTTGTGATATTTTCAGTTTATTCTTTCTAACATTTTGTTGTTCATCCAACTCAAGGTTTGGATTTCATATGTGTGTGTGTGCACAACACGTGGATTCATATGTATACAGGTCGGTGGCCTTACATTCAAACAGTTTGGATTTCTCTTATAGTCTCCCCCCCCTCTCTCTCTCTCTCTCTCCCTCTGTCTCTCTCCTTCTCTCACTTTTTCTGTGTCTCTCCATCTCTCTGTTTCTCTCTCTAATAAACACACTGGCATTCACACAAGC
>NC_134881.1:20148595-20161095 GCF_041734735.1 Babylonia areolata
AACCCCAACATTCTCTTGTTTACTCTATTTCCCACAGAAAGAAAATTCAATTCAATTCAGTTCTCTCTCTCTCTCTCTCTCTCTCTCTCTCTGAATCCCTCTGTCCCTCTTTCGCTCACGTTCCCATTCGATGTTGCTGTCTGGAGGTGACGTCTGAGAAATGGCGTGATGAATGAGTCTACATATAAATACTGGGGGAATCTCAGAGGCAGAACTCTGGCGACCCCCCCCCCACCCAGACCCCCCAAACCCTCACCCCCTACCACCTCCCCAACCCCCACCTCACAACCCCCTGAAACACCATATTTCCCCCCCCCCCCTTTTACCCCCCCCCCCCCCTTCCCTCCTCCTTCCCCTCTCCTTTTCCTGCCTGTCTTGGACAGTGAGAAAAGAAAATCCTTGTCAGTTCATGACGGCGCTGTTCCGTTAGAGGATGGATTAGGCCGCCGCCGTGAGTCGGCAGAGTGAATGGAAGTGAATGGCATGAGACGTTGGGAGAGGAGTTGAGGAGTGGGGGGGGGGGAAGAGAGGTATAGAGAGAGAGAGAGAGGGAGAGAGAGAAAGACAAGACAAGACAAATGGTTTATTGACTTAAGCCTTGCTCATATCAGGAGAGTGGGGGGGGGGGGGATCAAAAGCGCCAAAACATAATTATGTAAAATGTTCTTCCACACTCTCCGATACACACACACGTGGACACACTGAGACGTTCACAAAAAATGGATGTGGACGAGGACTAACTGGTTTTCTGTTTACACATCTTGGAACATGTAGCCATCAGCCCAGGAGATACGGATATAAACAGATAATAAACACTAGATTACTTAACCCTTTCACCGCCAGTTAATTTAGAGTACAAAATTTCCTTGTGGCTTTAACACAGAAAAGACAGTGGCTAAGAACAGCTAGGGATTCCCCCTGCGATGTATAGAAAATATGGCCTATCATACCACCGAACATTAAGAGCAGTAGGTTCATGGATAACAGACCAATGAATGGTTGTTACCTTTCATTGACATAGGTCCTCTACCACGCGAATAGCGAAATTTATGGATTCATATATCAGTAATGCCTAATCTGAATCTGATGAAGATGTCCCTTATTGCCTTATTCTCAATGCACTCGAAATACGGTTCTAATGTAAATTCAAATTCAAATTTAAATTTTCTATATATACAGAATATCGCTCGTGTTTCTGGAACAATTGTGTGTGTGTGTGTGTGTTCTTGGTCGGAATCATTGAATTTAGGAAGAGAGAGAGGGGGGGGGGTTGAGGGGGAGAGATGCAGAGAGAAAGAAATAGAGAGAGGGGGGAGAGAGTGAGAGCATAAGTAACAATTAACTCAGCTCAGTAACAGGTCAGTAACAATTCCCGTGCTTTTCTTGCTTCCAACTCTTTACACACAAGCGCGTGCACACTCATGCACACGCACACATGCACTGCACACCCACAACCCCCACCCCCCAACATACACACACACAAACACACAGACACACACACACACACACACACACACACACACACACACACACTGAATCCTTCTGTCCCGTGAGAGAGAGAAGGGGCGAGGGCGGGGGCAGAGGGAGAGAGGGAGGAGAAAGAGAGTCTGAGAGAGACAAAGAGAAAGAGGGGAGAATCACTCACACACACACACACACACACACATCGAACAACCCAGCCTAATTCGCTCAGTAAATACACCACGCGCCCCCTTGTAGCTGGCCAGCGGAACGTTTGAGGAGTGAGGAAAGGTTAGAGGGCGAGAGGAAGGAACAGAGAGGAACGTAAACTTGCCCAGTACACCGCCCTGGTCAGACAGCTCTGTGGACCGTTCCCTCTTGCCGTCTGGACTGTGAATGAGGGCTGTAAACATCCACATTTCTCTCCCTGCTAGCCAAGGGATCGATCTCCACCCGCACCCCCACTCCCTCTACACCCTTCTTCTCCAGCGGGACAGGGCATCATTGTAGCCTCCTCCTAATGCAGATCAGGACGTAAGATAAGAGACGATCCCACCCGGATGTGGCTGTGTATGGGGAACACGAGTTGCGGGCGATTTGCACTACGACTCGTATTTCTGTGCGGACGTATCCGCATCAGGAGTTTATTCACGTATACATCCGCTTTGCTCTGTTTACACCAGGCTACAAAATGTCAGCTTCTATCAGGCCGCGAGGAAAGTAAATTCCAGACATCGCAGCACTGCCCTGTAGGAATGCTATCCAGCATCAGACCAATGAGCCTATCTATACGTACGGTACGTACGGTCTCTTTGATCAGTCTACATCGCGAGTTAGTCTGAGCAAAGAAAGGAGCCTTCCGAATGTGTATAGGCTCTTTGGTCTGAGTTCCGTTCGCTTCGATTCGCCGGGACGTGTGCGGGTCGGAGGCAGTGTCGTGTAAACACGTGACTTCGTTTGGGACCCGAACAGACCCGAAGAGATCCGAATGAATTGCTTAATGTAAATCGCTTCTTATATAAACGGTGTGGTCGGAAAGCCACTGTTTGGGTGAGAGAGACAGACAGACAGAGACAGAGAGACAGAGACAGACAGATAGTCAGACGTAGAGACTGACAGATGAAGTACAATGTGCTGCATGTCTGTGTGAGAAAGAGAACGGACAGACACGTCACCAAAACTAATCTGCCCAACACTGAAAGACATCAGTGTCTTTATTACTGACCAGAATGAATCGGGAAGAGGGAGGGGGTGGGTGGCGGAGGAAAGGGGATGTGGGGCAACACGAAACATGACAAAGATTAAGCTGGGAGAATAAACAGCAATAAAGAGAAGTAACTCCTCCATTTACAAGGTACACAACTTCACGTCAACGCTGCTTATGCTACCGAATCAGCTAGCACACAGGTGATAAAGAGTACATAGGAACAAAAACCCAGATACTTCCTCAACAAAACAACAACAATAACAAAAGAAATTGACATATACACACAAAAGCAATGACAGAAAAAAAGTAATGTGTAGACGCAAGCAAGCATTTATCAAAGACTGGCATCGCCTTTCAGTGAGTCCAGAATATGCTGCACAGAAAGTACGGACAATACAGAACAAACACGCGGTTGCTTCGAAGGACTATTGACTCGAAATGAAAGAGCAATGAAGCTAAGAGTAAAAACAACAATAAATAGAGACGTAACTCTACTTTCACAGGGCACACAACCTCAAGCCAGTGCTGCTTATGCTGCTGAATCAGCTCGCACACAAGTTGATTAAAGATACACAGGAACAAACACTCACACTTCCTCGAAAAACGACACCGTGTGGTCATTCACTTTTAGGACCCCAGTCCTGTATTGCGTGGACTGTAAACATTCACACATCAGTCTCGCTACAAACAGAGAGAGAGGTCATCCCTGCTTCCTTCTCCCCCAGGTCAATATTTTGTTGCATTGTTAAGTGTCTCCTATGTAGATCACTGTAGACAGGAGTGTCTACGGGGCAGCGGGTTAAGGAAGAGAAGGGGGAGAGAGAGGTGGGGATGTAGACAGTGGTGTTAGGAAGAGGAGGGGGAGAGAGAGATGGCGGTGTAGACATGGGTGTTAGGAAGAGGAGGAGGAGAGAGAGGTGGGGATGTAGACAGTGGTGTAAGGAAGAGAAGGGGGAGAGAGAGGTGGGGATGTAGACAGTGGTGTAAGGAAGAGAAGGGGGAGAGAGAGGTGGGGATGTAGACAGTGGTGTTAGGAAGAGGAGGGGGAGAGAGAGGTGGGGATGTAGACAGTGGTGTAAGGAAGAGAAGGGGGAGAGAGAGGTGGGGATGTAGACAGTGGTGTTAGGAAGAGAAGGGGGAGAGAGAGGTGGGGTTGTAGACAGTGGTGTTTGGAAGAGGAGTGGGAGAGAGAGGTGGGGATGTAGACAGTGGTGTTTGGAAGAGGAGTGGGAGAGAGAGGTGGGGATGTAGACAGTGGTGTTAGGAAGAGGAGGGGGAGAGAGAGATGGCGGTGTAGACATGGGTGTTAGGAAGAGAGGGAGGAAGAGAGAGGGGGGTGTAAACAGGGGTGTTAGGAAGAGGAGCGGTGTAGACAGGGGTGTTAGGAAGAGAAGAGTAAGAGAGAGGGGGGTGTTGACAGTGGTGTTAGGAAGAGAAGGAGGAGAGAGGGGGGTGCAGACAGGGGTATTAGTATGGTATGAGGAGGGAGAGAGAGGCTTGCGTAGGAAGGGGTGGGATGTAGAGAGAGAGAAGGAGAGAGGGTGTGTAGAGAGAGGTGTAGGAAGAGGAGTGGGAGAGGGTGGGTACAGTAGATAGTGGTGTTGAGAATAAAGGGTTAGGAGAGAGAGAGGGGGGGGGGGGTGTAAATATGGGTGTCAGTAAGAGGAGGAGGAGAGAGGGAGGGGTGTAGTCAGTAGTTTTGATAAGAGGAGAATAGAGGGCATTGTAGGGCTGTTAGGAAAATGAAGGAGAGAGGTGGCCGGGTGTCTGTGCAAAACAAAGCACACACACACACACACACACACACACACACACACACACACACACAGGGGCGGAGGAGGGGAGGGGGGATTGTGGCAGACAGAATGTAAAATGTACTGCGTATGTGTATGTATGTATGTATGTATGTAATCATGTAAAAAGAGAGCCGACAGAGACACTGAGACAGAGAAAGAGAAACAGAATGTGATGCCGTCCTATTTACATCAAGACGGAGATGGAGAGAGAGAGACAGACAGACAAGACAAGACAAGAGAGACAATGGTTTATTTGTTAGGCCTCCGGCCCATAACAAAGGAGTGGGCCACTAACAAAAATATTTCATAATGAATCAAATAGTGTGAATAATATATCAATGCGCATGTGACTTGCAAGCTCTCTCTCTCTCACTCTCTCTCTCTCTCTCTCTCATTATCTCTCTCTCTCTCTCCTCTCCCTTCCCTCAAACACATGCACGCACGTATATACACACCCACATGCACGCTCGCGCGCTAAACACACAGATCCAGCGATCTGGGTAAAGTGAAATGCTGACAAGCTAACAAAACTTACAAAAAATTAATTACAAATTGCAAGAATCGGAAAAAAAGGGGGATGGGGGGTTGACGTACACGCCACAGGGTAACAAAATGCATATCTATATTCATCCACTCGTGTCCAAGTACAAAAGCTCCGCTCTCACGCCAAAAGCCTTGCATACAAAAAACGATAACTTCGCAACTAAAGATTCCGACACACAGGACATCAAAGCGGCAAATTTGAACAAGGTTGGATTTCTGTGATATTTGGCAGGTAAATGTTCTTCTCTTAGAGTCTGATAAACTGGACAAACCAAAAGAAAGTGATATTCTGTTTCAAGGGCTGTGTGACAAAAACTACACATTCTCTTATCACCAGGAACAGGATTATACTGTAAAAAACGACAATTCAAATCTGACATACCCATTCGAAATCGTGAAAGTAGACGGCGTACAAAAAAGTTTTTCACGACCAGTAAGTACGGAGATGTTGTAAGTGATTGGTTGTAAACAGAATACACTCGATAGAATTCATGTGACAGCAGTGAGGAATGCCAGCTTTGCTTTGCACAATCAATTAACCGTTGCTTAAAACAACGAATAAACACACATTCATTACCAACACCTTGTGCCTCCCACACATAACCAAAGCCGTACATGTACCAAACATTTCTAATACTACAAGCCCATGTGATATAATTTTGTGTTTACAGATGTAGTAACATATTGTATGCTTTCTTGGGGAATCGATCATTGCTTAATTTTAGTAGACGTAACCAAAACTTAATACATTTAACATAAGTCATCACATAGAGTGGAAATCTACCAGTTTCACCATAAACCAAATGTCTAGGAGCTTTTGAATGTACGCCTAAAAACTTTTTTAAAGCGAAAAGATGTACACCTTCGATTAATTCAAGATTTTTTGTAACTCCCCATATTTCAGCTCCATATGTCAACACAGGTTGTATCTGACAGTCAAACATTTTAAAAAAGATACCAGGGGAATGTTCTCCAATCGCCCAAAGTGTTCTAATGATAGCAACGACTCCTTTTCTGGCACGACTTGCAAGATCTTCTAATGTTGCTGTAAAACTAAGGCGGGTTGACAAAAAGATACCTAAGTACTTATATACATTTACAATTTTCAAAAGTTCATTTCCATAGAACCATCTCTCGTTCGCACCAAGGTAGCCACCATTTCTAAACACCACCACATTAGATTTTTCTAAATTGACAATTAAATCAAGTCGCTTTGCTGTGTCATACAATATATTCAGCTGAGTTTGAAGACCTATTGGGGTATCGGATAGCAGAGCTACATCATCAGCAAAAAGTAAGATCAAGAGCTGGACAAAATCAGGAGAAAGCTGGATGCCATGCATGCCACCCGCAAGCACATCTGAGGTCAATTCGTTAATAAATAAAGAAAAAAAGTAACGGAGAACATACTTCACCTTGTTTGAGGCCACGAGGGCACATAAAACTGTCTGTGAAATCACCACCAACTCGTACTTTTGCTTTAACTATTTCATACATACTTTTCAGAGCCTGCAGTATTTTACCATTTAAACCATTCTTTTTTAAAATTACCCATAATTTATTCCTGGAAACACTATCAAAAGCTTTTTTAAAATCAATAAACGCGACATATAATTTTCTGTGTCTAAGCAACTGCTTTTGTACCATGGCATACAATGTGAACACGTGGTCAGTTGTACTGTGTTCTGCTCTAAAACCCGCCTGCTCTTCCCCAATCAGACCATGCACATCAATCCAATTACTGATACGTTTGTTCAGAACAAAACTGTATATCTTGCTACATATATTCAAAAGTGAAATGCCTCGAAAATTATCTGGATTATTTGCGTCGCCCTTTTTGTGTAGGGGCTGCATGACTGCAAGAGACCATTCTTGAGGAAACAAATCATTGTCAAATATGTGGTTGAAGAATTTAACCAGAAAAGGCATAATGCAGTCCACACTGTTTTTGTAAAATTCGCCTATGATGCCATCAGGACCTGCCGCTTTATTGCTTTTCAGAGCTCTGATCGCAATCCGTATTTCAGACTCGGAGATACTACAGTTCAGTAAATCAGATGGTGCGTTAACATACATCACAGCGGGTTCAGCAATGGATTCATTCACATCAGTGGAGTCAGAACTAAACACAGCTTTAAAATGGTTAAATCACTGCTCTTTTGAAATACTGGTCTGGCAAGACGAGCGCGGTCTGACTGAACGAATGGTGTTCCAAAATTTCTTTGAGTCATTTAAATTATTTTGTAAATCATGAATAAAATTGACTTTATAATTCCGTTTCTTTCGTCTTAGTAACTCCTTATATTCACGTCTTTTTTGTATGTAATTCAGTCTGACTTCTTCTCTGTTTGATCTGTTAACCTTTCTCAAATGTTGTCTTAATACCGTTCTACTTTGCCTGCATTCCAAGTCAAACCAAACTCGTCTCTTCTCAGCGCCGACAGAAACAGTTTTCAACATACATTCGCCCGCAACTTCAAAACATTCATTAAATTTTTCAAGAGCAAGATCAATATCACATTCAATCAAGTGTGAAGCTTCATCAATAAGAGCAGCGATATGGTCTGAACACATGACATCACAATATGAATTACTTTTCTCAGGGTCCCATTTATATTTGGAAAACGAAAAAGATGACTGATTGTCAGAAGCAGCATCAGTCTGAAACTGAGCACATGAAAGTGACAACTCGACAGCTGCGTGCTTGGATTCAACAATAGGTAAAATCTTGAACTGCCTACACTTACTCAGCAAACAATGAGAAATGACGAAAACATCGATCACACTACAACCATTCGGGGACACATATGTAAAATCACTCGAAAAATTGAATTGTTTAAGGCCATTGACAATGGATAAGCGGAATTCATCACATACATTCAGCAGGTATCTTCCAAATGGATTAATTACGTCATCCTTTGATGATCTCGCATTGTAACCAGCGTCGTCATCAACACATTCATTCGTATTGTCCATGTCATATATGCCATCAATGGGATCACTGGACATACATGGATTCCTGGAAGCGGTTCTTGAATTAAGGTCGCCACACACAATAATGGGTACCTCACCATAACGACTATTAATATCCAGCATGCAGTCTTCAAGCATCGTTACACCATTATAGATATCAGTATCTTCGTAATATTTTGACTTCTCAGGTGGCAAGTACGCACCAATAAATACACAGTCCTTGTCCAGACAAAACAATGTGCTTGAAATTTTTAGGGCAATAATGTTGTCTAACTCTAAAGGCACTTGCTCTACGTATTTACTCAAATCTTTTCTGACCAGAACTACTATGCCACCACACAGACGACCATGCATACTGTCTGAGACTTTCACGCTGGGGCAAACAAAAATATCATGGGTGGGGAATAGAGTTTTGGGGACTGAATCAGTAAATGTTTCAACCAGTAAAGCAAAATGATATTTGCCTATCCAAGATGCAATGTCTATTTCATTTAACATTGACCACAAACCTTCTACATGAAGGGTACAAAAGGATAATAAAGAAATAGACTTTAGGGAACAATCACTTACGTTAATATTACTCACCCCCAAATCATCATCACAAAAATTATCTGTTTCGGGGCTTTGGCCTGACTCTCAGCTAACTGCATTACTGATTGTACTGTTCACTGTGGGCTCACATACACTGTCACTGACAGCAGAGACAGACAGACAGACACACAGAGAGACAGAGAGAGAAGAGAGTCTGGAAGAAAGGGAACCAAAGTTTCAGGACTGCTCCTTGCGCCGAACTGCAAATGGCACCATGTTTTCTTTCACTCTCCTCCTCACTTCTCCATGGGAGAGAAGAAAAAAAATGAAAATGAATGAGAAGAAGAAGAAGCAGAAGAAGAAGAAGAAGAAGAAGAAGGCGAGAAGGAGGAGAAAGTTGGAAAGCAAAGATGAGATGTGAACGTCTGGACATTCATTGATCGGAGGACTGGAGTTCTAGATACACTCAGGATCGTGTGCGTCGTTGAGTAGTTGTTTTTGTGTGTGTGTGTGTGTTACGAACTGCAAGTTAGCAGCTGGCAAGTCGCTCAGTCTCGTTCTGGTGAAGGGAGGAAGGGGGGGGGGTGGGTAAGGGTGTTGTGTGGGGGAGGGGGGTACTCAACTGGGGGGCGGAGGGGTGATACGTTTTCAGTACCTCTCCTGGTGCCAGTTGCATTGCTTGGTTCTCACTTTTTGACAGTTACGCGTGACTAAATGCCTACGTTGACCGAACTACGCCATTGGTCAGTTCCATACTGCACACAGTTAGTATAGCGGGTTACGACCATACTAGGCTCTTCCGTCCGAGCAATGGAACTGGCTCCAGAGGCTGGCCCCCGTGTTGTAGGTAGGACTGCAAACATCATGAAGAAGAATATACACAATTCCATAACGTTAATTATTTGATGTTATTTGTTTTTATTATCATTGTGGTTTTTTTTTGTTTGTTTGTTTTTCTGCGGCGGCTCTGGCTTTCTTCTTTCTACCAGGAAAAGAATGATTGTGCTGTGGGCTAAATGGCAAGTGTGGGACTGCACAGTCGCCTGTCATCTGTTATTCTTCTTTCTTTTTATGGACGATGTCTGAGTGGGAATACGATGCTTAAATTTCCTTAGCATTACTGACGTACCTGTATGTTATTGGACCTGGCTGGCTGACGTTCGGTTTTGTTATGAGAGGCAGCCTACAGATAAAATAAGATAAGATAAGATAAGAATAACTTTATTATCTCCAACTGGAGAAATTTGGTCAGGTGCATTATCACAACATAGACAAGTAAACAACATGGGGACCATAACTGTAAAAGTCAACAACAGCTTTTACTAATATTACGAAGATACAAATGTAAAATATATCACATACACCGTTTCATACATACATCCACACACTGCAGGTAATAACTAGTATTCTTAATGTAAAAACAGAAAGAATTAGGAAACGTTATTTGAATATAATTATAAACATAGCCTACTATACTGCACATTGATTATAATAGACAGATAAGAATAAAGATAAATTGTGGAAAACCGCAATCAGATAATCAGCACACACCCGCGGATTACTTGATTAAACAAGAGTAATAAACATATGTTCTCAAATAAAAGCATTTTACATATTCGCTTTTAAAAACATTGCAATTAATTATTACGTCGTAATTATTAACAGAAATATATTTAGAATATGGACGTTAGCATTAGACATATTCTATTGTACATTCATCCTGCATATTGCACATTATTCCTGCTACATATTGCACATTCATTATAACCAATTGTCACGTTTTTAAGCTCAGTAAATAAACACACACACACACACACACACACACACACACACACACACACACACACACACACACACACACACACACACCACAACTAGAACAAGGTACAGCTTATCATGCACGGACTTTCACACGTCTCACATGAGAGTGCGCGCGCGCGCGCACACACACACACACACACACACACACACACACACACACACACACACACACACACACACACACACACACATACACAGTTCTCAAGAAGTAGTAGTCGTAGTATATTGTCATTAGTATTATCACCATTACCATCATTATCATTATATTATTATCATTATTATTGTTAATACCATACATATTCAGTGGAAAGTATCATATAAGTGTATTCAAGCCGCTTATGCAATACTTTCGTGGTGATATCGGTATTTGTTTTTACGCATATTGTGTGTTCATGTGACATCCTTTCTTGCATCGACAGCTAATTAGGACAGTGAGCGCTGAAGGGGCGAAGAGGCTGTCTTTTAAAACTTTTCAGGGAGCTGGGTGGGTGGAGATGGGTGTGGAGAGGGTGGTGGTGGTGGTGAGGGCGAGGTGGGGAAGGGGGGATGGGGGGGGCGCTGCGCGATCACACGCTGTGGAGTGAGTAAGTGGAGGTGTTGATCGGGGCAGTGTTTGTTCACACTGACTTAACCCAGCCACAGCCGTGTGGAGCAGACGCCTCTCCGTGTGGTCTCGCCGCTAAAAAAACAAAACAAAAAAAAACAAAAAAAAACCACACGTCTCTTGTGGTGCTGCAGTGGAAGTAATGCCCCCTGAAAGGGCACCAAAAGGAAGTGAGCAGTGAAAAGGGAAAGTAGACGTCTGGTGGTAAGAGAGGAGTTAAGTTTTGTCGGCGTGAAGATTGAACTGGAAGATGGAAAGGGGTTGAAGGTGGAGAAATACACCGATTCAACGTCTGGAAATTTGCCACATTTCACATCTGAGTGTATTGTTGGGTCGTGAACAAGCAAAAAGACTCGCGGAACGAGGCTGTATCAACTGCATGCCATCTATCAGGCGGTGCGATAAATCACACTGAATCAAATTATCACTTCATCATCGTTCACAATAAACCAATCAGTTCATTATCACTTTAACAAACACTGACAAACAGCCAGTCAGTAAGCCGGAAACACTGAACAAATCACTTTAATCAATAATGCTTGGTAAGTTTCCGTGTGAGTGCATACGGAAACATTGGTTATCTGTCCACAGTGGACATTGGGAATTATTTTGTTGGTGTCGATCTGTCAGGTGATTGTATCCACGGGTCCTACCACGTGAGGTGGGTGTCAACATTGCAGCTGAATGTCACAAACTTAAGGCACACACTAAGTAATGATCTGACAACGTCTGTGTCTGTGTGTGGGTGTGTGGGTGGGGGGGGGGGGATGGCACGCATAATGTAAGCCGACAATGTTACCGCGGACTTGTGTTTTCCATCCTTGCGTGTACCATCTTCGATTCTTCTTTCTTTCTTTTTTTCTCAGACAGCAAGATAGACACTGAGAAAGGAAAGAAATCAGACAGAGCGAGAGAACATGAGTGACTCTGCACGCACACAGTTATTTATGTGGCAGCAACTTCAGACTTCGAAAGCTTGCTTGTTATGTAAGTAATCCGATGTGCACGCATGCCCTTCAGTTGCACTCGATGGCACTTCAACTTAAAACACGTTTGTTTGTTTGCTGTTTTTTTGTGTGTGTCAAATCTTGAATGCTGCAACACCTCCAGCAAAGAACAAACTTTCTCTCTGTAATCAATAGACATCACTCCTTTTCTTTAAACGGGTCACCAAAGACATGTTCCAAGACTTAATAATTAACCAGCACAGTCTCCCAAGCAAACGTTTTCTCCTCTCTCAGTCGCGCCATCCTGACACCGTCAAGGCAAGCAACCTGGGCCAGGGGAGGTAGAAAGACAACTGTGTGATAAAAGATTCCTTTCGATTTGCTGTCTGGAGGCGGCGTGATGAATGGAGGGTGGATCAGAGGTAGAGTCTCCATCCCTTGTGCCTGTCGTGCATCGTGAGAACAGAAAATCCTTGTCAATTTATGACATCGCCTTTCCCTTGGAGGGTGGATATTATTAGAGCGGTCATGAGAGAGAGAGGGACAGGGAGAGAGAGAGAGAGAGGGGGGGGGGAAGAGAGAGAGAAAATGAGGGAGAGAGGTGGAGAGAGGGAGGG
>NC_134881.1:20171095-20176095 GCF_041734735.1 Babylonia areolata
TTCCAACAGGACAGTGCTGCGATGTCTGGAATTTACTTTCCTCGCGGCCTGATAGAAGCTGACATTTTGTAGCCTGGTGTAAACAGAGCAAAGCGGATGTATACGTGAATAAACTCCTGATGCGGATACGTCGACATAGAATTACGAGTCGTAGTGCAAATCACCCGCAACTCGGCGTTCCCCATACACAGCCACATCCGGGTGGGATCGTCTCTTATCTTACGTCCTGATCTGCATTAGGAGGAGGCTACAATGATGCCCTGATCCGCTGGAGAAGAAAGGTGTAGAGGGAGTGGGGGTGCGGATGGGAATCGATCCCTTGGCTAGCAGGGAGAGAAATGTGGATGTTTACAGCCCTCATTCACAGTCCAGACGGCAAGGGGGAACGGTCCACAGAGCTGTCTGACCAGGGCGGTGTACTGGGCAAGTTTACGTTCTGCTCTGTTCCTTCCTCTCGCCCTCTAACCTTTCCCCACTCCTCAAACGTTCCGCTGGCCAGCTACAAGGGGGTGCGTGGTGTATTTACTGAGCGAATTATGCTGGGTTGTTCGGTTCTTCGGTGTGTGTGTGTGTGTGTGTGTGTGTGTGTGTGTGTGTGTGTGTGTGTTAGGGTAAGGAGCTGGGGATGGGGGGGTGGGCGGAGGAGAGGGTGGGGGGCGGGTGTGTGGATGTATGTGTGTGAGGGTATGGTGGAAGGGTGTTGTGGTGGTGTGTGTGTGGTTGAGTGTGGATGTGTGTGTGTCTCCGCTCTGGGCCCTCCGCTCTCCCTTCCTCTCTGTCTCTCTTTATCCCTCTTTTCATCTCTGTCTGTTTCTCTCTGTGTGTGTGTGTGTGTGTGTGTGTGTGTGTGTGTGTGTGTGTGTGTGTGTAAAAGTGCATGTTCCTTGCTTATCTATATTTTCCCTCACAGTACTTTAGGCCCGACTTCCTGATACATAAATTCAGCACAAATGATTTTTTTTTTTTTTTTTTTTTTTTGCATTTGTATGCTACGCTGTATCCATCATGAAACAATCAGCGTGTTGAAATGTGCCTGTGTAGATGCGGCTGGCAAGTGCAGATTGGAGCATTATGTATGTTGTCAATTATTCCCACCCCACCCTTCACACCCCTTCCATTTCAAATGGGGCTGCAACCATGTCTTGAGTGAATCAACGTTATCATTATCATTCCTCTCTCTCTCTCTTCCTCTCTCTCTCTCTCTCTATCTATCTATCTATCTATCTATCTATCTCTCTCTCCCCCTCTCTCTTTCTCTTTGGCTATCTGTCCCTCTCTTTCTCCCACGTTGATCAGGACAGATCAAACAATAACATGTAGAATGATATTATTTTCAAAATGAGGCAGACATAAAGAAACTTAAAATATACAGAATAGGAAACGTCTTGCATATTTTTTTAAGCATATCATTAGTGAGTAAAAGAGACGTTGGAGTGAAGGATAGAAAGTGATTTACACTGAAAGGACAGAAAATCTAAGGGAGAACATAATAAAAACGCAGAAAATAAAACGATCCCCCCCCACACACACACACCCAAAACAAACAACCGAAGAAGTACACACACACACACACACACACACACACACACACACACACACACACACAAACCAGACTTCACAGCGGCCGCAGTTTGGCCACCCATTAAACTCTCCGATTGGGAGATCTCCACCCGTTAACACAATTGTATTGACACATTCTGCGCACGTTCATCACTTAACTTTGCCCGGGGCTACTTCATTCAGTTTATTTTCCTCACCTCGTCCTCTGACCCTTTCACAGCAGGGGTTTTTTTTCTTTTTCTTTTTTTTCATCTCAATTCTGCCGAACTTATACGTATATGTTTCGCCAGCAACGAGGACTCTGCGCAACCGCGCGTCTTATTCACTTTGTTAACTCTGTCGGTCCCGGCGCAACTGATTCACTTAACACTCTCGCGCCGCGACGACTTATTCGCTTACCTCCCTTCCGACCCCCCCCCCCCTCCCCCCCCACTACACCTCCGTCTCCTCGGTACACTGGCCATTCACTTGACCCTCTCTGACTCATGGGCAATCCATCTTCCATGGAACGGCGCCGTCATAAACTGACAAAGGATTTTCTTTTCTCGTCGTCCGTCCGCGGCAGGCGAGGGAGGGGAGGGGAGGGGAGGGAGTAGCAAGGGGGTGCGAGGCTGTATCTCTGATCTCCCCTGGCTTTTGTACATCCATTCATCACGCTACTTCCACCAGCCAGAGACAGCGAAATCGAAAGGAATCTTTTTCCACGATCGTCATACACTGACACTCCCCCTTGACACAACGCTTGCCTCCCTTGCTGACCCACATTGTGACCGCGAAGGGGATAAAACGTTTCTTTGGGGTGAGTGTATGACATGTATGGCATGCTGGGTATGTATGTACACACACACACATACAGACACACAGACACACACACTCACAGATATATATATATAGTCAAGCTTTTGTAAACAGGTCTCCAAAGTCATGCAAACTTTGAAAATTATATATAGTCATATACTTTGAAAATGATAGATATATAAATATAATGTGTGTATATATATATATATAATTGTACATACATATGGCCTACATTTAGTTATTTCATACAAATGATAATATGGTTCACCAGCCATCGTGTTAAAATTGAAGTGCAATGCTGTGAGCACAGTATAAGCTTTAAGATTGCTGATGCTCCTTTGTCTTTGTTTGCATTGTAATCATGTGTACTGTTGAACCATTAAAGATTATTCAAACCATATATATGTATATATTTATTTATATATCTATAATTTTCAAAGACCATTGCGGCTATTTACGGTCGGTCGTATTCAACGAGCAGTTTGTGATGGGGTCAGAAGACATTTTGGAATTTACTTTATTGGAAATATTCTTTGGAAGGAAATCTTCATTCATAGTCATGTAGACATAGATGCTATAGACCGCAAATGTAGAACTTAATCGAGATTACCAATCTCTACGAAAGAATTGAGAAACAGACAAGCCATTCACATATTTAGAAATGTCTCATGGTGATGTTTTTGTGGGTTTTCATTTAATCAGTGGCTTCCTTGTATTACATTTCCTTCAGAATAATTGATACTTGATGTATTGTGAAGTATGACGATGCCTGTAAATTGGTAGTCATACAAATGCCTGCGCTATTGCCTGATTAACTATGAACAAGCTAAAATGACTATTTCCTACAAAATATATTTCGATCATCGTATTAAGATAAGTTCATTACAACCCAGAAAAATATTAATTTCAACTGAATGTGTCACAGACACGAAACACCAGCAACGCGAGCAGGAAATACATGACTATATGCTTTTTATGCTTTAACTCCTTGACAACCGTGCCCGTGAAATCCTGGGTTACCGATGACATTAAAAAAGGGAAATAACTGTGTAAGGCTGAAATTTCACACGATTTAGAGTGGTATATCTCCAGTCCATTTTCTTAATTTTTGGCTGATTGTTCTGGATGCTCTTTTATGACTCTATGCATTACTTTCTGCTTTTTTTGTGCATGGCAGTCAAAGGGTTAACTCGCGATTCCTTACAATCCTGATTGGTAATAGTTTCAGATTGTAACATATCTATCAGCAAAACGTTATGTGCAAAAGTAAATCTGTTGTGGTAATTGATATTGTTGATATTGACGTCTTGTTTTGTTTACAAAGGATCGTTTCAAAGAATACAGTATGGCAACAATTGTGAATTTACGGATATTGTTCTATCGTATGAAACAAAAGAGTCGTTACTTATAAGTGTAAAATGCTTCAAATGAATAAAGATGATCAGTTGCCATAGGAGAAAAAATATATATCATTGGAGGAGAAAAATTGAAACTGAAAAGGCAAGAACAAAAGAAAAACAATACAAAAAAAAAAAAACCGAAAAGAAAAATAAAAAGGAAGCGCACTAAATTAGATCAGGAGATCTGGATAGTGAGGAGAGAGAGCAGGCTGAGAGGGAAGGGGCAGGAAGGAGGGGAAGAGTTGAGGAGGTACACACACACACACACACACACACACACACACACACACACACACAGAGAGAGAGAGAGAGAGAGAGAGAGAGAGATCAGTTGCGCGTTAAAATGCAAATGCGTGGAACGGGGGGAAAAGTGAACGCGATTAAAACTGTCAGCCAAGGACAAGCCCAGCAGGCAGGCTGGGGATCAAGAAATGCCATACACCCTCCCCCTCCAACCCCCACAACCCTCCCCCCCCCCCCCGCCCCCCCCCCCCCCCCCCCCCTTGCCCTACCCCACCCTCTCCCACACACACCCTGCCTGCCTCTGCTCAGCCTGTGTCTTCTGGTGCTCTGGCTTCATTCTTTCCTTCCTTCCTTCCTTCCTTCCTTTCTACGTTTTCGTGAACATTAGGGATGGAAATGAAGTTACCTTCTTTCCGAGAGAGAGAGAGAGCGAGAGAGACGGAGGTGGAGGGGAAGAGGCAGACAGACAGAAAGACATATTCGGACTGACAGACAAAAGTGGAAGAGAGGGAGATGGAAACAAGAGATGAGAGAGAGCTAGAAGAGACAGAGACAGACATACACAAAGACAGAGGGACAGACAGACAGAGAGAGGGGGAGAGATGGCCTGGAAAGACACAGTTACAAAGAGAGTCAAAACTGGAGAGACGAGATAGAGAAACGGAGCACTGAGGATCAAGGAGAGTACGGGCAAAAGAAAAAGAAAAGAAAATGTAAAACAATAAAGTTATAAGAGGAAAGGGGCAGATGACAATCTCTCAACAGGACAGATGGCAATCTTTTATCAAGGACAGATGACCATCTCAATCATCTGGCCTCACTTTTGATGAGATTCGAAAGGAAGGAAGCTCCTGTTTAGGTAATCTTTGTAAACTATTCCCGTGCCTCTCACAAACCAAAAGTGGATCCCATAAGAATGGGGTGATTCAAAATTAATGTGTCATTCCTGAATTGTAGGCACGGGAGTTATCTTTCTTGAACTAAATTCATGAAAGGTTG
>NC_134881.1:20183595-20188595 GCF_041734735.1 Babylonia areolata
GAGAGGGATGTGTGGAAAGGAAGGTCACCATGACAGGGGGAGACACAAGAGAATAGAGAATAACGTGGAAACAGAGAAGAAGAGGAATCAGAGATAGACCAGACAACAACAACAAAAAAAAGTATAATTTTTTTTTAAAGACACGGAAAAAAGAAACAAAGACATCAGTTTCTGACAACACATGCTGCTGACTGGATTCCGAAGCTTTGGGCAGCTAATTTATGCGGTTCTCAAATTCTGGGGGGGGGAAAAGAAAAGAAGATAAATCCACATTAGTCCTGACAGAAAGTATACATTTTGCCCTTTAACTCTGCATGCAAGATTTAACTCTGCCTGGCGCAAAATATTTATTTACCAATTTACTTGACAGTAACTCTCTCTCTCTCTCTGTCTGTCTCTGTCTGTCTGTCTGTCTGTCTGTCTCTCTCTCTCTCTCTCTCTCTCTCTCTCTCTCTCTCTCTCTCCCTCTCTCTCCCGCAGCAGACTATTCACTTAACTCTTTGACTCCTGGCGACTTCATCCTCGACGGAACGTCAACGGCATAAACTGTCGACTGAGGGTGTTCTTTTCACAAAGGTCTCTCTTACAGGCAAAAGAAGAATACGAGGTTCTACCTCCGATCCCCAATTATTTGAACATTCATTCATCACACTTCCCCCTAACAGCTAACCGGGAAAAGGAATATCGCCATGATCGCTTTCTTACTTCCCCCTGGCCCCAGCATGCTCTCCCCTTAGCCAATTAACATGGCGACCGAGAGGCGAGAAAAGGTTGTTTGGTAGACGTGCTGGGTAATTTTAAGGTCTACATGGCATTGGCAACCTGTTTGCGAACATGTGATAAATTTCGATTACACACAGGCAGCTTTCCTTGCCATTGCTGGAGGGTGTTACAATATTCATGAGTTGACAGAAGGACGTGTTGTCGGTTCAGGCGCCGCCAAGTGCGCGCGTGTGCAATGGGTTAAGAGTACAATGACCAAACACCCTCGATGTCTCGTGTGCGTGTTACATGAACTCGCTGGGCGCATACAAGACGCACACTCCTTTTTTTTTTTTTCTTTTTTTTTTTTTCCTTTCTTTTTTTCTTTTCTTTTTCTTCCTCTTCCCCTCTCTCTCCACCTCTATTTATGTTTCTATCTCACATACAAAGGCAGGCAGACAGACAGACAGTGAGAAAGACAGACAGAAGTAGAGAGACAGAGACAGCGAGACAAAAAGAAATGCAGAAAAACTGAGAGATGATCGACAATGTTGACCGGAAAATCAAACTGAGCGTCTTGTCTTTCGAATGAGACGAGAGAAGAAAAAAAAGAGATCCCGTATGCAGCACGTATTTGGCGCACTGAAAAAAAACCATGGCGACGAGAGTGTATTTGTATTTTGTATTTGTATTTCTTTTTTATCACAGCAGATTTCTCTGTGTGAAATTCGGGCTGCTCTCCCCAGGGAGAGCGCGTCGCTATAATACAGCGCCATCCATTTTTTTTTTTTTTTTTTTTTTCCTGCGTGCAGTTTCATTTGTTTTCCCTATCGAAGTGGATTTTTCTATAGAATTTTGTCATGAACAGCCCTTTTGTTGCAGTGGGTTCTTTTACGTGCGCTAAGTGCATGCTGCACACGGGACCTCGGTTTATCGTCTCATCCGAATGACTAGCGTCCAGACCACCACTCAAGGTCTAGTGGAGGGGGGTGATGGGGAAATATCGGCGGCTGAGCCGTGATTCGATCCAGTGCGCTCAGATTCTCTTGCTTCCCAGGCGAACGCGTTACCTCTAGACCATCACTCCACATGTTGGAGTACTGGTAGTCCTGGCTTACATGGTACCAGTTGCAAGGGCTATGCCCCTGACCTGACTTACTGTTGCCAGATACCCCAGGCCAACACCCCTTGGGCTGTCCTCACCCATATCCTTTGCCCCTCTTCAGCGTGTTTCTGGAACTCTGGCTGCTTGCATACATACGTGCTTGGTTCCTTCCTTCCTTCCTTGCTTCATTCCTTCTTTTCTTCCTTCCTTCCTTCCTTCCTTCCTTCCTTCCTTCGCCTCTCATTCACTCCCATTTTCATGACGGATGAAACTGAAGTTAACTTTTTACCTTTCGTGTGGGTTTTTTTGGGTTTTTTTTCCTTCTGCCTGTTTATCATTTTCTGGATCTATTTTCTTCTTTCTTTCTTTCGTTCGTTCTTTTAGAGAGAGAGAGAGAGAGAGAGAGAGATGGACAAATAAAAGACAGACAGCGCTTGATAACAGAGGCAGATATAAACAGACGGGAAAGGGATAAAAGGAAAAAAAAAAAGCTGAACAGACAGACAACCAGACAGACAAAGACGGAGAAGAGCGAGCTGCAAGGATATGAGAATTATAGAGTGATGAAAGAAATTAAAGAGACAGGAATCAGGGTAGATCAAAGAGAAGAAGAAGAAGAAAGGGGAGAAGAAGAAGAAGGAGGAGGAGGAGGCGGTAGAAGAAGGAGGAGGCGGTAGAAGAAGAAGAAAAAAAAAAGAAGAAGAACAAGGAGGAGGAGGAGGCGGTAGAAAAAGAAGAAGAAGGACAGAAGACAATAATATCTCAATCATCTTGTCCTGTCTCCGCAAGATGACAATTTCTCAATTCTCCCAAAAGACTTGAAAGAAAGGAAGAAGCCTCCTTTATAGAGGACTGCTTTTCAAATAAAAACAACAAACAAAAATCAACCCACAGACATTCACAGCTTTCACAAAGCACAAAGTGGACCCCAAGAATATGATGAACATTGACAGGTGCCTGGTCGGATTGAACTGAAGGGAAAGGGGGGGGGGGAGGGACGCGGGGGTTGGCGGTGGGTGGGGGGGGGGTAGGGGTGAGTGGGGGTGGGGCGCTTTGTTCTGTGATGTGATGGGGCATGGTGTGGGTGGTGCATGTGTGTGTGTGTGTTTGTCTGTGTATCCGTGTGTGTGTGTGTGTGTGTGTGTGTGTGTGTGTGTGTGTGGCTGTCTGTTTGTGTGTCCGTGTGTGTGATGTGTGTGTGTGTGTGTGTGTGTGTGTGTGTGTGTGCGTGTGTGTGTGTATGTGTGTGTGTGTGTGTGTGTGTAAGAGAGAGAGTGTGTGAGAGAGAGAGAGAGAGAGAGAGAGAGAGTGCGCGCGTGTGTGTGTGTGTGTGTGTGTGTGTGTGTGTGTGTGTGTGTGTGTGTGTGTTTTCATACGTATTTATGAGGGAAACGGAACACCGAGGGTAGAACTATAAACAGACAAAAACGAGATACACAGATATGTCATGGATAGCGATACCACCTCCCCAAGCCCCATAGCTCTCACGCGCACGCACACACACACACACACACACACACACACACACAGATTCCCCCCCCTCCCCCCGCCCCCCTCACCCGCTCCACAGTCCGCAACTCCCTTCCCCATCCTCTCCTCTCTCCCTCCCACACACCCCACTACTGTCACCCAAGATCATGACCCCACGCATCATCCCCCTGTTATACATCCCCCCAACCCCCACCCCCACCCCCACCCCCACACTCCACCACCACCATCACCCAACCCAACCCCAACCCCACACCCCCATCCCCGAAGAAAAAAAAAGTGAAGAAAGAAAACAAGGGGGGGGGGGGGGTGGGGGGGGAAGAAACCCAGAAGCTTGACAAGGCTCATGTTGCCTGGATCAGTCTTCATTAGTTTCCAAGGGACCAGAGCAAGCTGAACCAACAGTCAGTGTGTGTGTGTGTGTGTGTGTTGTGTAGCAAGACGCCTTGCTTCGGCAGATCGTTCCCAAACCAACTCTCTTTTTGCACAACAACACAACTTTGGGTCCCATTGGGAGAGGGGGGTGGGGAGGCAGGGGAGAGGAGGCGGGATAGCAGGGTGGGGGGTGGTGGAGGGGCGTGGGGGGGTTCGTGTGGGAGGGGGGTGTGGAGAGTGGGTGGGGTGGGGGGGGGCAAGAAACGCCTGATCAATACATTTGCAGTTGCTCTGTCTCTATGTCTCAGTCTCTATGTCTCCGTCTTTCTTACTCTGTTTTTCTGTCTGTGTGTCTGTCTCTGTCTCTCTGTCTCTGTCTTTCTCTGTCTCTGTCTCTGTCTGTCTCTCTGTCTCTGTCTCTGTCTCTCTCTCTCTCTCTCTCTCTCTCTCTCTCTCTCTCTCTCTCTCTCTCTCCCACCCCTTCTTGTATGAGAAATACACAACGTTCTTGTGGTTCGTTGCAATCTTTCAAAATGGACACTACAATATTCAAAGATTGAGCATCAAACGAAGTTGTTCAACTCTCTCTCTCTCTCTCTCTCTCTCTCTCTCTCTCTCTCTCTCTCTCTCTCTCTCTCGGCCTGCTCATATGTTTTTGCTTTTGTTGTTGTTGTTGTTTTTCTCAGAGGTCTAAATGTAAAAAGTTTTACTGCTTATCCAACTATCTTATTGAATCAAAATTCGTTACGCAGTCTCTCTCTCTCTCTCTCTCTCTCTCTCTCTCTCTCTCTCTCTCTCTCTCTCTCTCACACACACACACACACACACACACACACACACACACACACACACTTTTTTATGCATGTGGTTCCTTGGTGTTTATTTTTTTGACAATGGTGAATCTTATGTGCCTTGTTTTTGCTGTGATTTGTCAGTGCCTGTGTGATTGAGAGACTGCGTTGATTTACATATTTCTATGTCACTTAGTCTTAAATATGTATATTTTACTGAGCCGCCAATGTCATGATGTGAGATTGTGTTTACTTTGTACATATTTTTGACGTCACTTTAGTCTTAACTCACTCAGTACGGCCAGTCCTCTCTTCTCCTCTACACAGACCCTTCGGATGTCCAGTGGGTGTCTGAATGACCTAACCTTTAGCTTCTGTCGTCAGAATCGTGGTATTCTTTGTCAACATTCACCTCTTCAGTATAAGAGCCTTCCGCTTGCAATATTTTGATGATGGTAACTTGGGTGAAACGCTGTTAACGTCGTCTCTTTCGCCGTTCGTATGGAGAGAGTTAAATTTGTATATCTTACTGTAAATCA
>NC_134881.1:20198595-20201095 GCF_041734735.1 Babylonia areolata
CAGACAGACAAACACGGACATTGTCGTTGTTTGTTGTTTTTTTACCCATTGACAATGCTATCCTTTATGTGTCAGTTTTAGACAGAGAGACATGGAGATTGGGGAAGGGTATAGAAGATAAAACGCATTTCTAAAAAAATAATAATTTATTAAAATGGATTTCACAAAAAAAAAGAAAGATATCTGGACAATGAAGACAATGATGGAAAAGCAACAACAGTAGCGGCCAAAGAAAACAAGAAAATGAGACATGATATCAATGAATCCCCCCTACCCCCCCCCCCCCCCCCCCCCCCCCCCCACACACACACACACACAACCCCTCCCCCCTCTCACCCCACCCACCCCAAAAAACGAACAAAATCAACAACAATAACAAAACCTCTCATCTTCAGAACCAATCTTCGTTATAAATTCACGAAAGAACTGAAGCAGAATAAATCAATTTGCATCGGGTGCCAGGTTCCCACAAACTGCCACAATATAAACGCTAATAAATAGCACCCCAAGCCCCTCTGTGTGTGTGTCTCTCTCTCTCTCCTCTGTCTCTCCCACTTTCCCTTCGCAGACCCACCTCTGTCTCTCTCTCTGTCTGTCTGTCTCTCTCTCTCTCTCTCTGTCTCTCTCTCTCTCTCTCTCTCTCTCTCTCTCTCTCTCTCTCTCTCTCTCCATCTCTCTCTCTGTCTGTGCGACGGAGAGTGAACTCTACTTTGCACTTTGTTGTCCTGTGTTAAGCGATCTTAGAAATCAGCTGATACCTTCAAAATTTCATAGGCAGCCCTCCTTGTTCAGACTGTATTTGCTTATGTCATCCACTAAGGAACACGTTAATAAACAGCTAGCAATTTACTTGTACAAACCCTTAAAGATTAGAAATACAATATGCAGTTGAGTGTGAGCTAGTTTTCCGCTTTTTTTTGTTATTCTGTGTGAATAAGACTAAATGCAGATGATGACTGTTTTCCTCATTTTGAGGTTACAACTGTGTAATGATACATATCTGAATATATTACCTCTGTAATGTTTGTTTACACCACCCCTTCATGAGGGGCCATGGCCTACATTGAATAAAACATCCGTATCCGTATCTCTGTCTGTCTGTCTGTCTGTCTGACTGACTTTCCTTCTCTCCCTTCCAACGTCTTTCTCTCTACTCTTTTTTTTTCTATCTCGTGTCCCCCACTCTCTCTCCTTGCCCCCCCCCCCTCCCTCCCCTTCTCCATACTCTTTCACTACCTCTTCCTGTCTATCTCTTTTCCCATCTCTCTCCTTCTGTATGTCTCCCTGTCTCTGCCTCTAGTGACTGAGGGGGGAATTGTCAGTCAGATGGTCACAGTTGACGTCTCCCCTGGACTGAACACGATCGCTATTTACCAGAAACAGTAACCTGATGGAACTACCACCTTTCAAAGACTTTGATATGGAAAAGTTTCAGTTTGAGTTACAAGGTGGTGTCAAAGCGCGCGGAATGATACACTGAACCACACCCGCTTACAAACAAACAAACAAACAAAAACAAAAAAATCCTCCTTCATCATCATCAATATAAACAAAACAGTCTCAAAGTCTGTGGCCTTTCATGCCCTGCTCTCATGGTGACCTCAGTTTCGACAGACAGATGGACACACACACACGGAAGAGATGGGGGGGAAAAAAACTGAAGAAAGACTACAAGGCACAGCATGAAATAGAGAGAGAGAGAGAGAGAAAGAGAGAGAGGGGGAGAGAGAGAGGGAGAGAGACAGAGACAGAGAGAGATTAAGGGGGTGGTAGAGGGAAAGAGATAGAGGGAGAGACAGAGAGAGAGAGATGGGGAGAGAGAGAGACACAGAGAGAGAGGGAGAGACAGACAGACAGACACAGACAGACAGAGAGAGGGGGGAGGGAGGGGAGAAGAAAACAGACAAGAAGAAGAAGAAAGAAGGAGGGAGGGAAGGAGGGAGGGAGAGAAAAAAAACCCAACTAAGCGGAGGGACTCTAACCATCTGAAGCAATCTTCAATGATTCACGGAAGAGCTGAAGCAGAATAAACCAATTTGTATGGGTGCTGTGCAAACCGTTCCATCACTTTGCACAACACAACGGGCCCCGGGGGGATGTGGGGGTGGGGGGTGGGGGTGGGGGTGAGGGTTATGGGAGGGGGAGGGTATAAACGTTGATCGATAGTCTCTGTCTCTCTCTGTATCTGTTACTGTCTGTCTGTCTGTCTGTCTGTCTGTCTGTCTCTCTCTCTCTCTCTCTCTCTCTCTCTCTCTCTCTGTATGTCTCTTCTGTGTCAGTGTCTGTGTGTGTGTGTGTCTCTCTCTCTTTTCTCTCTGTCTATCTCTGTTTGTCTGTCTCCCTCTCTCTCTCTCTCTCTCTCTCTCTTCTCTCTGTCTGTCTATCTCCCTCCCTCTGTCTCTCCCTTCTCTCTCTCTCTCTCTCTCTCTCTCTTCTCTCTATCTGTCTGTCTATCTCCCTCCCTCTGTCTCTCCCTTCTCTCTCTCTCTCTCTCTCTCTC
>NC_134881.1:20221095-20223595 GCF_041734735.1 Babylonia areolata
TCCGAATGACTAGCGTCCAGTCCACCACTCAAGGTCTAGTGGAGGGGGAGAAAATATCGGTTGATGAGCCGTGATTCGAACCACCGCGCTCAGATTCTCTCGCTTCCTAGGCGGACGCGTTACCTCGAGGCCATCTCTCCACCAGAAGAACAGTAGTAGTATTGTCTGCTCTGTATTCTTCGAGATTCTCTCATGGGAATCTTTTCGAGCAAATCTCATTTCCGGCTTTGTTGTAGCGTTTGTTGCAAGTGCTCTGACTTTAAAATCTGAAAAATAAATAAATACATAAGTGAAAGGTTCATGGCATAAACGCTAGCAGGCAGGTGTTGGGTTCTTTCTCGCGAAACACTGAATACAGACACGGATCACGTGCAATGCCAGAACCACACACACACACACACACACACACACACACACACACACACACACACACAGCCAAAGAACATCTGTGGTCTTGAAACGAAACGTCCAGCCGGTCTGAATGTAACCTCCGCTTCTGCCACAGAGGGTAACAATCAATGACGTTTGATTGAGGCTAAAAATCTTTGAGGAAAATATCAACATTTCCGCAGGCAAAATATGAATTTTCTCTCTACCCTCCCCCTCCCACCCCCCTCTCCACACCACCTAGTATGCCATTCATTCCCAATCTAAAGTTATTGCCTTAAGCCCTGTACTTTAAACTCTCTTTCTATCACAACCCTCATGTATCCTTTTGCGATGCTGTTTTTTTTTGTCGGTGATAATGACTCTTAATGATGGGATTGGCTTTTTTTTTCTTTTTACAGGCAAGCGCAAGAGGACAAAAAAAGACAGAAGTTGGCTGGTGGTGAGAGAGAGAGAGGGGGGGGGGCAGAGAGGGGTGTCGGGGTGAGGAGAGAGTTGGGACAGAGGATGATGAACTCAGGTTGGCTGTTAGCTAGCCACGGAGAGAGAGAGAGAGAGAGAGAGAGAGAGAGCCGGGTGGAGGAGGGGGAGAAACATAAGTGAAAAACAAATGTGAGCAGCTATTCACAAAGAGGGAGAAAGAGAGAGAGAGAGAGAGAGAGAAGGAGGAAGAGAGAGGAATCCTAAGTGATAAACAAAGACTGTGATCAACTTTTCACAGAGAGAGAGAGAGAGAGAGAGAGAGAGAAACAGACAGACAGACAGAGAGACAGAGAGAGAAGCAACCACAAGTGAAAAACAAAAAGCTGTGATCAACTTTTCACACACACACACACACACACACACACACACACACACACACACACACACACACAGATGCGGGGGTAGGGGGTGGGGGGGTTGTTCTCTTCACTCAGTTACAATTGTCATGATTCTCACGCTTCTAACGCTTCACAAGTGCACACAGACATACACACACACACACACACACACACACACACACACACACACACACACAAACACACACACACACACAGATAGAGAGAGAGAGAGAGAGAGAGAGAGAGAGAGAGAGAGAGATGCGGGGACAGGGGTGGGGGGTTGTTCTCTTCACTCAGTTACAATTGTCATGATTCTCACGCTTCTAACGCTTCACAAGTGCACACACACACACACACACACACACACACACACACACACACACACACACACACACACACACACACACATAAACAAAAAAACAAAAACAAAAAACAAAAAACGGAGAGAGAGAGGGGGGGGGATACCATAAGTGAAAAACAAAAACTGTGATCATATTTTCAGAGAGAAAGAGACAGAGTGGGGATAAAGAGGGGGGGGGGGTGTAGAGAGCTGTAAGTGAAAAACAAAACCTGTGATCACTTTTTTCATACAGTGAGAGAGAGAGACGCTTGACGCTTAACGGCTTGACGGCTTGACGCTTTTTGACCCTTTGACACTGTAATGTCATTGGCCATGAGGTCCTTATGACATGGGGGGTGAATGCATCAACATAGACCATTATAATAAACAAATGAAATGGTGAAAGCAAAGACTGAAACAAAACAACGTTAGAGAGAGAGAGAGAGAGAACTTGGAATGGTTTATTCACAATCAGGCCACAGCCCCTAGTGAAGGGGGTATACGTAAACATAATACAACTCAGCGAAAACACATAAACAAATAAGCATTAATATTGACAACAAACCGTGCATTGTATCCGTGTAAATATATAGACAACAAAAATAATACATTATAACTGTTTTACGAAGTAACAATTTCTCTTAATTTGAATGCCTTATATAAGAATACCGAAAAATTATGTACGTCATTGGTTTTGCTTGACGACATTAACTCTCTCCATACGAACGGCGAAAGAGACGACGTTAACAGCGTTTCACCCCAATTGCCATCATCAAAATATTGCAAGCGGAAGGCTCTTATACTGAAGAGGTGAATGTTGACAAAGAATACCACAATTCTGACCACGGAAGCTAAAGGTTGGGTCATTCAGACACCCACTGGACATCCGAGGAGTCTGTGTAGAGGAGAAGAGAGGACTGGCCGTACTGAGTTAACAAATTCAACTTGAACA
>NC_134881.1:20231095-20233595 GCF_041734735.1 Babylonia areolata
TGTCGATTGAATATAGGATTGAACGGGCAGGTCAACAACTTGAAACAAAATGGCGTCGTTCGCGTTCGCGAAGAATATGAGCACGCGCTTTGAATGTGTATAAATATGTGCACGCAACTGGTTTTTGCCCATGACCTTCAGGGCTCAGCCAATAGATCTATAAAGTCCACTCGTCGTATTGATTTTAGTATTTTCCGAAAAAGACCACTTGGGCGAATGAACATAGTGAAAGCCCTGTACACTGAGAGTAAAACACACAAGCTTTTTATGTATTGAGCATAATTTCAAAATGTAATGTTTAAGATGAGAAAGATCAGTTTAAAGCAAATTAAGTCCCCTAGCATTAATTACAGATTAATTTCCCTTTTTTACTCTCTGCACCAAAACGTTTGCAAAATAAATAAAACTTCCATGCTTAGCAAAAGAAGTTCCTGTTTGAACAAAAAATGATAAAAATGACTGCTCTTGTTGTTGTGTCAGAATATCAGATCAAAGTACCAAGTTTAGATAATAAAAAAATATAGATATAACAGTAAATGCGGTTTGCATATAATTTGGCTTCTTTTTTTTATTACTTTTTTGTGCCCATCCCAGAGGTGCAATATTGTTTTGAACAAGATGACTGGAAAGAACTGAATTTTTCCTATTTTTATGCCTAATTTGGTGTCAACTGACAAAGTATGTGCTGAGAAAATGGCAATGTTAAAGTTTACCACACACACACACACACACACACACACACACACACAACCGAACACTAGGTTAAAACATACTCACTTTGTTTACACAAGTGAGTCAATAAAATACCATGCAAAACAATGCAATACAATTACACTTGAGATCCGTACAATGCAGTTTAGTTAAAAAATAATAATAATAATAATAATAAATTACATTACAGAAAAATACGGTACAGTACAATACAGTACCACACGATACAATACATCTATACATATTATATTTCACACATGTGTCGTCTCACAGGCACAGGGGGCCATCCCTCCCCCCACCACACACACACACACACACACACACACACGCGCACACTGAGAGAGAGAGACATAGAGAGAGAGACAGAGACAGAGTGAAAACTCACACTGTACAAAAGGGTAATAGTGTGTTCCGTAGCTCGATGGTCACGTGCATTTCGTTTTCCACTGGTTTCACACAGTTTTTCACTGTTTTGAATTGCTTGCCTTACGAACTGCCGCACTTTTCTTCAGTTTTTCGTTGGCTTCGGTTCGTTTGAAACAGCCTTGAAAGAAAAATGAGAAAGAAAAGCAAAAGCCTATAGATACAGCCTTGAAAGAAAGTGAGTAAGAAAAGCACAGCCTTTGACCGGAGGAGGAGAAGGATTCAATAACAGCAGAAACGTTCTCTCTGCACAGGGGGTCACGTCAGCAGCCATTGTTGTGCGAGTTTGATAAACACCCTCTGCACAGGCTAAGCCACCTTCTGACCGGCTTTGAGAGGTGAGCTTGAGTGGAATTTGATGAAAAGATGTGTATCGACAGAAACTCAAGCGCAGAAAGATTTCACCCCTTCCCCGACTTTTTGAGTTGATGTTCAAGAAATCGGTGGATGTCCACATCCGTCTTCTCCCAGCGAGAAACGGGTCATTTGGCAGTCTGTTACTGTTCCGTTGAATTTTATCTTACCATTAAGATGACTGCGCGAAAAGGATATCCTTCCAATTGGTGATTGCACTGATCGTATATCCCTCCATGTGCGCTTTGAAGACATTTCAGCAATCTGTGTCGAGTTGTGTTCAGGCGATTGCTGGTCTTGTTTCGACCACTGTCTATGACGTTTCTGCGGGCCATTCGAATGAGATTTCTTTAAAGGAGACTGAATTATAAGAACAACAATAATAATAATAATGGTATTTATATAGCGCTGAATCTTGTGCAGAGACAAATTTAAGCGCTTTCACACCAGTCATTCACACGCAGAATTCGCTCGGTTTGAGTATGTGCGCTTTTGTTGTTGGGTGGGTTTTTTTTGTTGTTTGTTGTTGTTTTGTTGTTGTTGTTTTTTTTGTTTTTGTTTTTTTGGGCTTTTTTAACTGGATAATTATGACAATCAACATAAGTGTGTGTAGTATCATTTTTTATGACTTTGAATAGCGGTGTTGATTTCGCATTTCAAAAGTGCTGCTCCGCAAAGTTTACAACCGTATGTTTGGGAAATGGTTCGGGTAATATCCAGATTTCCCCCCCTCCAGACAGAATGAGTATTCAGAGCAATGCCTGAACGTTGACTCAGCCAGTCACACAAGAGTGGAGAGGGGGGTGAATAGGAGAGAAATGTGAATATAGCTCGTAGTTGTACATACAAATGAAAACAAAAAATTGTCTAGCGAAAAAAAATATACATGAAAATGATTCAAAAACTACTCTAATGAATACCAAATGGAATTAAGTTCAGCTTTGAACATTTGTCATGCAAACGCAAAAGAAATTTTTAAAATTAGTGAAAGGAGGGAGTACAGATACATGTG
>NC_134881.1:20246095-20256095 GCF_041734735.1 Babylonia areolata
AAAGAGACAGAGACAGAGACTGATTTAGAGAGGACGAAGCAAATGCAAAGAGCCAGATAGAGAGAGAGGGAGAGAGAGAGGGAGAAACAAAGACACAGACAAAGAAGAACAAAGACAGAGAGAGATAAGACAAGACAAGGCAAATTATTTATTTTCGAGGATAATAGATAAGCACTGGCGCGCTTTTTTTTTTCATCCAGTCCGCGCCCTGAAACAGGGTCTACAGTACACAATACTACATTATATATGTGATTGCATGCGCTACACAATGCTACTTAAAGTCAAAGAATGCGAATACTATACTACATAAAGGCATAAGCATGGTAAAAATAAGATACGCACACACACACACACACACACACACACACACACACACAGAGGCACAAGCATGGTATTTCTTCATAGGAAAAAAACACAACAAATAAAAAAAAAAGAAAAAAAGAGACAGACAGATAGAAAGAGAGAGAGAGGGGGGGAGTGATGAAAAAATAAAAGGAAGACACACCAATACTAATACTAATACAAACAGCTTAAAAGATCACGCACGTATCAACAAGAGAGAAACTTAGAGACAAGACATACACACACACACACACACACACACACACACACACACACACACACACACACACACACTCACTCAGCGACACACACTAAGAGACAGAGATAGCATGTAAAAAGTGTACACTTGACGTAATCAAATTGGGATTCAAACATTGGAAGGGAAAAATACAGACAAATGAATCACACACACACACACACACACACACACACACACACACACACACACACACACACACAACCTGCAAACAAAGCAAGAACAAAAGCAAAATCAACAACCCCTATCCCCCCCACCCCCACCTCGCACAAAAAAAACACAATCCAAAAAGCAAAAAAACTACATGTGCAACGTGACCAGATACAAGAGAAAATCGATATCAAAACATTTCACGCGCAGTGGACTTGGAGAGGGAGAAAAAAAAAAAAAAAAAGGTGGGGGGCGGGGGGGGGGGGGGGGGGGGGGTCTTCTGAATCTTTTCAATCATGTTCTCGTTTAGTCTCGTCAATTTTTCTATTACCATGATAAATCTCTATTCCTTGTTGTTTTTGTTGTGTGTGTTTTTTTCTTTTTTTTTTTTCCTTGTTTTTTGTATGTTTGTTTGTTTGTTTTTTCTTTCATTCTTCCTTCCCCCCCCCCTTTTTTTTTTTTTTTTTTTTTTTTCACCGTTTGTGTTGTTCGTTTTTATTCTGCTTTTTCTTCATTCGTTGTTGATTTTTTCTTATCTCCCTTCTCCTAGCTTTTTTTTTTTTTTTTCTTATCCCGTATGCTGAAACATGTTTTCCTCTCTGCGAAACAATCTATTTCTTCTATCCTTTTTTTTTTTTTTGTTTGTTTGTTTCTTTGTTTTTTTGTTTTGTTCTTACTTTCTGTATTTCTACTCTCTTTCCTTTTTTTTCTTCGTGTCTTGGAACCTGTCCTCTTTGTCTCTCAAAAACAGATTTTCTTCTCCATTGCTGACAGATCGAAAAGTGGAACTGCGGACATCTGATGAGCACACACACACACACGCACACGCACACACACACACAGAGTACATCTGATGAGCACACACACACACACAGAATACATCTGATGAACACACACACACACACACACACACACACACACACACACACACACACACACAGTACATCTGATGAGCACACACACACACACGCGCGCGCACGCACTCTCTCTCTCTCTCTCTCTGTCTCTCTCTGTCTCTCTCTCTCTCTCTCTCTCTCTCTCACACACACACACACATACTCTCTCTCTCACACACACACACACACACAAGGGTGTTCGGTAAATCGCCAAAAAGAGTTAAATGCGTCTTTCTGCCAAAGCCTAAGAAATCAAAAAAAAAAAAAAAAAAAAAGAGAGAGAGAGAGAGAAGTTCCAAGCTCCGTTCCAAGCTCCTTGATGTCGTGAAGTAGGACAGAGGATGGGTGGCGAGGTGTGTATGCCTGTGGGGGGCCGGGGGGGCGGGGGGGGACAGGGGGTAGTGGGTATGGCAGGCAAGAAAAATGTTGAATCAATGTTTTTTTCAACGTCGTAGCTAGTTCTGCTTTTTGTATTTTTCTTTATCTGTCTGCTTCTTGTTTCTGTCAGTACTGCCACTTTTTTTTGTCTCTCTCTCTCTGATCTCTCTCTGTGTCTGTCTCTGTCTCTCTTTCTCTGCCTGTCTCTGTCTCTCCTACTCTCTCTTTTTCTCTCTGTCTCTGTTTTTCTGTGTCTGTGATCTCTCTCTCTCTCTCTCTCTCTCTCTCTCTCCTACTTTCTCTTTTTCTCTCTGTGTCTGTTTCTTTCTGTGTCTGTCTGTGTCTCTGTATGTTTTTCTCTCTGTGTATATAATTCTCTCTCTCTCTCTCTCTCTCTCATATATATATATATATATATATATATATATATATATGTGTGTGTGTGTGTGTGTGTGTGTGTGTGTGATTGTAACTGATGTAGATTAGCAAGGACAGATCGGAAGAATGGGCCATGCCTAAAATCTTAATCCTTGAATAAAAAAAAAAAAAAAAAAAACTTTGAGTTCTGAGATCTGAATTATCTCTGTATTTTCAAATGTCTCATTTCTTTAAGTCTAGTGTTTTGGAATCCACGGTCCTCCCTCTGCCTCACATTGTGTGTGCTTGTCTCTCTCTCTCTGTGTGTCTGTCTCTCTGTCTCTCTCTCTCTCTCTCTCTCTCTCTCTCTCTCTCTCTCTCTTATGTTTTCCCTTTTCATGAGGGCAGGATGAAAACAAGCCATTTGTGCTTCATCCCTTTTCCCCTCAATAAAAAAAGGTTCGTTCGTTCGTTCGTTCGCTCGCTCTCTCTCTCTCTCTCTCTCTCTCTCTCTCTCTCTCTCTCTCTCTCTCTCTCGTGGATCTGTCTCTGTCACATCTTCTCTATCGCTCTGTCTCTGTCACATCTTGTCTATCGATCTGTCTGTGTATTCGTCCTCATTCTTCTATCTACTCTTACTGTCTCTTCATTTTCTCGTTCTGGTTTGAGCTGATTTAGAAGCTGGAAGAAGCACAACAAAAAGAACAAGAAGATTGATTGATTGATTGAATCTTTAATGGGTAAAGAATTAGGCACAGTAAAGGCCTTTTTACAATTCTGCCCATTTAACGACACAAAACATAAAAAAAATAAAGAACGACACAAAACATAAAAAATAAAGAAATAAACTGAAATGAAATAAAATAATAAGAACGACGAATAAGAATAGGAACTTGAATAGTCTATTAAAGGTAACAAAGCGATGAAAAACTGGAACAGTTGGTACATTACATGTACATACGTACTTACACACACACACACACACACACACACACACACACACACACACACACACACACACAATTATAAAACAAGCAAACAAAGACATACGTACACATTCACGCCCACACACTCAAACACACACAAACACACACACGCACTTACTGTTCACAAACACACACACACGCACTTACTGTTCACACAAGAAGGAGAAGGAGAAGATTAAGAACAAGAAGGAGAACAACAAGAAAAAGAAGAACAAGAAGAATATGAATAAGGACATGAAGAAGAACGAAAACAATTAGAAATCGGAAATGAAAGTGAGAGAGAGAGAGAAAAAAAAATGAAGAAGAAAAAAGGACGCAAAAGAAAATAGAATAGCCAAAGAAATCAAAAGAAAACTACACAACAGTAAACCGAACGTACGGTGGCATTGCTTGTAACTCACTCAGTACGGCCAGTCCTCTCTTCTCCTCTACACAGACCCCTCGGATGTCCAGTGGGTGTCTCAATGACCCAACCTTTAGCTTCCGTCGTCAGAATTGTGGTATTCTTTGTCAACATTCATCTCTTCAGTATAAAAGCCTTCCGCTTGCAATATTTTGATGATGGTAATTGGGGTAAAACGCTGTTAACGTTGTCTCTTTCGCCGTTCGTATGGAGAGAGTTAAAGACGTATTTGTGACACATGGCGGAACAAACTGCTCAGCACACAAAGGCCTGACCCCCGCCCACACACACAACAGCAACTTCTTATGGCTTTCTCTTTCCCTATTGTTTTCACCGATTAACTGAACCTTTTTTTTTTTGTTTGTTTGTTTTTTCGAAAGCTAACAGAGAAGGCATTCGATTGGAAAAATCAAGTTCATAGCGTAGGCATACTTCTCTGTGACACGAACTTCGTTTAAAAACTCGATTTGAAGAAACGTAAGTGTTGGATGTTGTTTTTTGTGTGTGTGTGTGTGTTGTGTACTGTGTGTGTGTGTGTGTGTGTGTGTGTGTGTGTGTGTGTGTGTGTGTGTGTGTGTGTGTGCAGAAACCGTGTTTTTTTTCGGTTGTGTTTGTGTGTGTGCATGTGTGTGTACGTGTGCACACGCGCGTGTGTATGAGCGAGGGCATATATGCTTGCTCATGCGTGCATGTTTGCATATGTGTGTGTGTGTGTATGCGTGCGTGCGTGCGCGTTCGCACGCGCGTGCCGCGTGTGTGTGGCGGGGGGAAGGCGGGGGAGGCGGAGGGGGCAGGGGTGGCTATTCGCTATGTGCAGAGGGGTCAGATCTTGACCACGGAAGGGGTCATCGCTTGTTTTCCAGCTGGCATCGAATTCCTTCCTGGCCCCGTCCTGTCTTTCTCTGTCCACCACAGCAGTGTCGGTATCACCACTGATTGCAGGCTGTCGGTCCGCCACCTGTGATTGAGGGCCACGGGAGGCGAGACCGAAGGCGTTAAAAAAAAACCCCAAAAACAACTTGTGTGTGTGTGTGTGTGTGTGTGTCTGTGTCTGTGTGTGTGTGTCTGTGTGTGTGTGTCTGCCTGCTTGACAATCTTACGTTAGCGAGATGATCGCGGCAGTTTCCAGTAATAGGCCGTCTGTCTTATTGATATCATAATCGACGGATTGCGACGGCCGGTTACAGAGAGAGAGAGAAAGAGAGAGAGAGAGAATTTCTGTTTGGTTGGTAGGCGGTGTGATTGGGGGGGGGGGGGGGGGGGAGTTATGGGGGAGGAGAGGGGGGTATAGGTGTGTGTGTGTGTGTGTTTTTGTTGTTGTTGGTTTGTTTTTTGTTGCTTTGTTTGTGTGTGTGAGAGACAGAGACAGAGATACAAACGCATAGAGAGAGAGAGGGAGAGAGACAGACACACAGCCAGCCAGACAGACAGGCTTACTAACTCCCCGAACTGTATCAGACAGAAAAAAGAAAGAACAAAAAACCAACAACCGAAAAAAGAACAATACGAAACACACAGAACGATCAGTATCAGTAGCTAGCTCAAGGAGGCGTCACTGCGTTCGGTCAAATCCATATACGCTACACTACATCTGCCAAGCAGTTGGCTGACCAGCAGCGTAACCTAACGCGCTTAGTCGGGCCTTGAGAAAAAAATAAACAAATAGATAAATAAATAAAATAAAATAAAATAAACAAAATAAAAAACAAAACTTTGAAATAAATAAATAAATAAAATAAATGAAATAAAGTAGCAAAACTTTTTAAAAGATTGTTGTTTTTTTTTTAATAAATAAATAAATAACACAGAACGAAAACAAACCAGGAAGAGCAAAAAGCAAAGAAAAAAACAAAAAACGAAAACAACAACATGATATGATAGTCAGTCATGTTCGATCATCAGAACTGCAGAAGATCTAGCTGCTGTCCCGACTTTCGGGGCTACAATTTTGATTATGGTGGAGAGTGTCTTGCCCAAGTCACATCCGCACTCTCTCTCGACCAGAAGAATTTTAGGACGGTCGGCGTTGGGATGGTTCCTGAAGGCCAACTAGACCCCAAGAATGCAGTACTAAGAGCCAGTGCAATCTTGCCTCCTAGTTTGAGAGTCATAGTCCTTCACAAAAGACTAAGCTGTAAATGAGTTCCCATTGCAATGGAGAAACCATTGGTAATACAGCTTTCACTTTGTTGTTGGCCCAGCTGTAAACTTGAATAGAATACTTTTTATTGTCATAAAACCTTAAAGTTTATAAGACACAATGAAACATAAACATGAGCATATTAAGAATAGAAACATTCATGAACAAATTTCGCCAGCCTTGGCTGTATTTCTGTTAGAAGGATCAGTTCACTAGGCTTTGCATTTGGACGACATATATCGATTAGGAATCTGTGTAAGTATTGTATTTTACACAATTGTCTAAAAGGTGAATTTCATCTTCTAAACTGTTACAAGTATCACACAGTCTTTGTTCTTTCGGTGTATTTTTATATCTTCCCTGTTCGATTTGTAAGTCATGGGCGCTGATTCGTAACATGGTCAGTGCTTTCCTGTGTTGTGTATTTGCTGTATTCTTTAAATACGGTTCAATTTTATAATTTGTCACAGCGTTCTTGTAAAATTCTAATTTAGATGAACTGTCATGTTTCTGTTTCCAAAATTTTACATATTCATTTTCAAGCTTCTTGGATATAGCATACTTTAATCTTTTAACACTAAAAGTGAACTGATTGTGTCAATCTGTGATACAGTGCTGTGACACTGACACTGTAACACTCCATCCACCTCAGATATAATAACACCAAAGATAAAGAAAACAGACATAAAACAAGCCAGATAAGTGGCGAATCATCATGGTTCACGTGTGATTCCTGCTGAAAGAAACCGAAAACAGAGTTTGGAAAGGAGGGCCACGGATACTTACATATACACTCCAAGTACTTCGGCCACCTCAAATTTTACAGTTTTTTTTTTCTTTCTTATTGAATTGCTGCAGTTAGACCGTCCACAAACTGCGCAAGTTGATCCATATCGTATAATTGTCCTAAACCGTCAAAATATGAATGTGTGCAGATCAGATCAGTTGAAAGGTTCGTAGTGTCACAGTCTAGGCCATATCTGATCCGCATTTGACTACTATCCAAACAATTCATCAAGTACACCATCGAACATGTCCAACTTATAGCATGTTATCGAGAATTTTCCATGACTGTACTGCTCAGATACTTCATAACAAATGTAGCGAGCGGGATCTAACACATGCAGAACGATTCCTGCAGTGATGTAGTTCTCAACAAGATGGCTGCCATCAAATGGAGGCTTAAATTTCAGTGTGTTTGTTCGTGTTACTTCAGTACCCTATTTAAAGTATTCGTATGCAATAAACATGTCGACGGTGTAGAATAAGTGTCATTCTGTGTGTTTTGTCCCAGGTTTGTTGTTGTTGTTGTTGTTGTTTTCTTCTTCGTCTTTTCTTTTAACTGTGGACGAGGAAAGATTGATCATGCCATCTTAAGACCAGAAACAAACGATACGACAGCGAACCGGGAACGACCCAATAAAGTCTTGCGGATCAGGTAGCTCAACGAAATAAACTGTTCACGATCCGGAAATACGGTTTCATCCGAAAGATTTACAGTCTGGAAATGGTTCGAGTGGAAATCTTTTCTTTCTTTTTTTCCCCGTGATGTTTAATCCAAATTTAGTATTGATAATGTATTTACGGAGAAAAAATAGTTTGTTAAAGTTTACCAGTTGACATCTGTCATACGCGCACGCGCACACACACACACACACACACACACACACACACACACACACACACACACACACACACACACACACACACACACGATAGGAAAAACAAATAAAACTGCATGCAGGAAAAAAAAAAAAAATGGGTGGCGCTGTAGTGTAGCGACGCGCTCTCCCTGGGGAGAGCAGCCCGAATTTCACACAGAGAAATCTGTTGTGATAAAAAGAAATACAAATACAAATACATACACACACACACACACACACACACACACACACACACACACACACACACACACACACACACACACACAATATCAGTACTACTCCAGTGAAAAGACGTCAAACTGAAGAACGAGCGGCTGACACAAACAGACTGATACACAGACTGACTCAGCCGGACAGACAAAGAATGGGAAGAGAGAAATGAAGGGGAGAAAATAAAAAAAACGACTCGCTTATTGGCCCAAGTTCGAACTTGGCAGACTCCGTAGAATGTCATGACGATTGGCTATCGAGTCTTGATTGCAAAAGTGCTAAAAAAAGCGAGGTGGATTGTTTGGCTTTTGCAGCTCCCCGTAATGAGTGCCGTACTTCTTCTGTTCGAGATTTTTTGGTCCTTAATTTAACACTGGATTCACCCCCCTTATACTGCCTCAATCCTCCTGCCGTTTCACAAGTACCCAGTATTAGAGATCTGAGCCTTGATTGTGTTAACTATCAAAAGAAACGTAGGGGCCTTATCGATTTTTTTTTTCAGTATGACAGTCATGACGGACAAGACATGCCTGGTTTCTGAAACCTATGCAAGTACCAAATGGTAGAGATCTTAGCCTTGATTTTCTTAATTATTAACAGAAACACAGGGGCCTTATCGATTTTTTTTCAATATGAAAGTCATAACGGACAGGGCATGCCTTGTCTGAAACCTATGCAAGTACCAAAATAATGGTAGAGATCTTAGCCTTGATTTTGTTAATAATTATCAAAAGAAACGTTGAGGTCTTATCGATTTTTTTCAGCACGAAAATCATGATGTACAATGCATGTCTGGTTTCTGAACATATGCAAGTACCTTTCTTTTCACCCAAGGAGGAATACTAAGAAATAGTGGTAACATTTGTCATGGGGAGCGGCGTGCAGTTGACTTTTTGGTGGTGTTTGCGCGCACGTGTGTGTGTGTGTGTGTGTGTGTGTGTGTGTGTGTGTGTACAACTACGTTTTCAGAAAGAGGGTGGTCATTACTATCACTTTGACACTGTTACTTTTTTTTTCTTTTTTTTTTTGTGTGTGTGTAGAGACAGACAGGTAGACAGACAGAGACAGACAGGCAGGCAGGCAGATTGATAGACAGACAGGGGAGGCAGGCAAACAGACAGACTGGCAGACAGACAGACAGACAAACATGTAAAGGGTCCTCATAGGTATCCTTGTGGTGTAGTGTTTGTGGCTCTATCAGATACTAGTGAAGTAGTGGGGCGTGGAGGAGACAGAAACATGCGAGTGTGCGTCACTTTTACCCGGCAGTACGAGTGTGTGCTCAGTGAGGTTTTTGTGCACATCTACTCCTGAACAAAGTATAACAAATTCATGGAATAACACCAAATGCGAACACGAAAAGAAGAAGAAGAAGAAGAAGATGATGATGAGGATGATGAAGTAGAATGATAGTCAGTGATAACAATTAGTCAATACTACGACTACTACTACTACTACTACTACTACTACTACTACTACTGCTGCTGCTGCTGCTGCTGCTGCTGCTGCTGCTGCTACTACTGCTACTTCCACTACTACTGATAACAATCATACAACAACAACATCAAGAAAAACAACAACGATATTTACAAACCAGAAATAAAAAAACGACAAAACAGCTATCCAAAAATGATTTTACAGTCATAATAGGACCAAAACGTCGGAATTTCCCCCCCACACAACCACCTACTCTGTTTTCAGGAGAGAAAAAAAAAGAAAAAGAAAAAAAGTGTCGGGCCTATAAACGTTTCCCTGGTTTATGTATCAAGCCTGGCACCGTGTCTCTTCCGGTATTTAACTTGTCATCGCTCCACCAGAGTCGTCTGTCTCCCCCCCCCCCCCCCACACACACACCCTCCCTCCCTCCATTCCTAACCCCCACTCCCCACCCCACGCCCACCCACCCCTCCCCACCTCCCCTCTACTGCGCACGCACACTTTCCACAGCCTTCTCTTGATTGATGTGTTGGGCAAGTTCAGGTGGTCAGGTTGATTGTTATTTATGGCAGTTATCATGTATCATCCATATCCCGTCCCCTCACCCCCCACCACCCCCACCCCCACCTCCCGCCCCCGCCCCTCGCCTCCTTCCGTCCCCCTTCCTACTCTGATCCTACCACCACCACCACCACCACCACAACCACCCTTCTCCACCCTTGCACTTCCCTTTTGCTTACTCGCCCGTTTTTTGTAGACTTTATTTTATTTTATTTTTTAC
>NC_134881.1:20261095-20266095 GCF_041734735.1 Babylonia areolata
TTTTGGACGATACGACATATTGTAGCATTTTTTCAACCATGTGAGTTTTAAAGCTTTTATAAATGATAGAATATGTGGAATATTTATACCTCCGTTTTGTACACTGTGCACTGCCACTGATCTTTTAACTTTGTCCTTCTTTTTATCCCATACAAAATTAAAACACATTTTTTGCAATTCTTGAATACTGTTATCTGGTGGATTTGGAAGCATAATCCATAAGTAAATTAATTTTGACAAGATAATCGACTTAAGGACAGCTACTCTTCCTAGAGGTGTAATTGGTCTTTTTATCCACACGTTAAACAGTTTTTTTGTTTCATTGAGCTTGACTGGAAACGTTAGTTTAGACACACGAACCGACTTGCTTGTTTAGGATTTTTTTCAGGGTTTAATTTATAATACGTACGATGGGGGGAAAAAAAAGGAAAAAACGTATATCAAAGATTTCCACTACAAATTCCTTCAGCATCCAATCATTGTGTAATTTATCAAAACGCTCAAACAGCCTATACATGCGGTAGGTATAGGCTATTTGGTCCGCTCACGTGCATAGTGTTTTTCTGTTTGTTTCTTTGTTTGTTTGATGTTGTTTGTTTGTTTGTTGCCTTGGTTTTTTGTGGGTTTTTTGTGGGTTTTGTTTTGTTATAAATACCGATGTCTGTTCCATGCAATGCCCTTGTGTGTATGAATAAAAGTATGCCAGCAATGTTGATTCGGTAGCACGCGAACTGCTGCACGTGACGTGCACAATGACACAGCACTATGGTTATTGACCGTGTGTTTGTATCTCAGCTCTCGCACAGTACCTGCAAGATTAAATGTCGTGTGTGTGTGTGGGGGGGGGGGGGGGGGGGCAAAAAAAAAAAAAAAGAAGAAAACGATAAATAAAACTTGGGATCACCCTACTTTTGCTTGCGCGCTGGAGTCTTAGTAGAAACTTGTGTGCAGTAAACTTGTGTCACCAATCACGGAACTGTCAAAGCAACTTTTTGTTCTTTTTTCTTTCTTTTTTTTTTAGTCTCGTGTAACTGAAGTTTTATTTTCTCTGCACTCAATAGATCTGTCTTTTGACAAGTATCCTTTTGTTAAGGAGACCTTACATGATTCGTGTTACCTATCTCAATGTCTGTCTGTCTGTCTGTCTGTTTGACATCGCACGCTAAGCAAGCAAGCGCACATTTCTAAATCGATCAAGCTCAAAAGTCGGAATGCTAACCAAGTCAGTTGCCAAGTCTGACATGTTTCTGGGGACCAATTTGCAAGGGTTTCGTTGCTTGATTATGAAAGTGTAGATGACAGAAATGTCGAAGTCAAACAAGCGTTGACTTTTGTGATGAAACAACCCTGGGCTATGGGTTTCTGTGTCGTGTCTATAAGGTCATAGTGAAGGAAACTGCGGCAAAAAAAACCTGAACATGTTTACTTTAATATTGAGTCAGTTTGAGGAAATGCAGTATGCGAGGGGTGTGATTTAGAGCTGATGGAATTGTTTGATCATCCATGTCAACGTCTTGCCATCTGATTACATTCTTGGTGTTTATTGTTTGTTTGTTTGTTTTTAGGACTTGAGTAACTTTTGTTTATTTGTTTCTTCCGGGTTGAGTCGAGACAATCTTTATAACATCATTCCAGTTGGGGCCTAATGCACTTCTTCTAAAAGAGTTATATCTTCAAAATGATGGAATTAATCACTCTGCCATGATCAGTTATTTATCCTTTCCCAAAAACGAAAAGGCTTGCTTCACTGGATGACTGTATCGTTCCATTGCTCTTACCCCTTTTTTGATGAAATGCTTTGAACACATTATTCTCAAACACACTCAACATAACTGTTTCATACAATGATCGAAATCAGTTTGTATGTCGAATTAGGCCATTACAGAAAAATGCAACATTCACTCTCCTTCATCACGCATACACCCACCATGTTACACCAAATTCCTTTGTTCGTATTCTGTCTATAGACATTCTATGTCCAGTCAGTAACATCCAACAATATCTGTTAGCACTGAATCTTCTCTTCAGCTAAGTTGATTCAAAGTGCGTTTTATGGATCACCTGTTTTCTTATCAAAGGATTTTTTTTTCAAGATCTTTCCTCTGTCAAAACAACTTCAAGTGGTTCCCACCTAGGCGCAGTTTTGTTACCTTTCTTATTCACGTTATACACAACTGACTGCACTGGCATAGAAACGACCCCATGATTGAATAATGCCATTCTTCTGCCATTAACCAATTCTTTTTTTTTTTTCTAAATATGACAATGTCCATCGTTAATAGGTTGAGATTATTTCCTTTGATACAAGAACAAATGTTTCGATTTATTTCTTTAAAAAAAAACGAAAGAACTGCTAACTGGTGACGGGAAAAGTCCGATAGCTGTCACTCGTCCCTTCATCGAAAGTAAAAAGTGTCAGTGAATTTTAATTATTTTGGAACTATCAGTGATGATAACTCAGTTTTACACAAAACACCTATCACATCCAACAGAAATGTGAGCCTCGTTTCTACTGTTTACAGAAGCTAAGAAATACTTTGTTCAGTCCCCAAATCGCCAGGGTTTTTAACAGCGGTTCATGAAATCCATTTTAACTTCTTTGTTTCAGCTGGTATACATCTTATATCTCTTAACCTGAGAATAAGAATATAAATGAACACATTATTTTACTTGTGTCCAGTAAAATGGCTACTTTTAAATATGGACCCTAACATGAACTGTACAAACGGTAGGTGAGAAAAAAAAAAACATACATATTACAGGTGATGACAAGCATATTCTCACGAGAATTTTGCTGTCAGGCAAATGCTATGGATTTCATTCATTTTCGAACGGTCAATACCTGTAGACCAGCCATATTGGTACAGCTGGTCTTTTTCACCCCTTACTATAGCTTTCAGTTTTGTTTTTTTTAGTCAAACAGCGCTTCACCTCATACACCTTGAAATGTGTATGACTATATCTGCTTATCTGTGCTTAGCCATTGAACTATAACACTATGAAGACCTCTGCTTCTAGTATGTGCATGCATGTGTTGTATGAGCGTACGTGCGTGTATGTGCGTGAGTGCGTGTGCACGCACATAAACACACACACACACACAGAGATACAGACACAGATACACACACACATACACACACACACACACACACACACACACACACACACACACACACACAAATACAGACACACACACACACACACACACACACACACACACACACACACTTCAGACACACACACACACACACACACATACACACATACACACACACACACACACACATAGACACACAGATACAGACACCTATACACACGCGCGTGCGCGCACGCACGCACGCATGCACGCACATACACACGCAGAGAGAGTCACACGACGTAATAATTAGCTTGTAATGACCAAGGAAGATCACAGCACATTTGTCTGGATCGTAACGAACGGTAAGCTGAGTGAGAAGTGATAAGTGATAAGCAAATGCCGTTCTTACGTCGGAACAATGAAAAGGCTGAGAAACGAGACGTGGAAATGGATACAGTTCGGAAACAATCAACCGAGGCGCTTAGTCTGGACAGTTGTGTGGGGTCTAATTATTACTGTGCCGCTGTTTGTTCCCTGCCAACCTGTTGCCGTCTGGATGGCAAGATCGTGATGACGGAAACGACAGCTTTTTTCTCGAGACAACAATCGGAAATGTTGTTTTTCTCCAGCTAACAAAAACACACTGTTTACTACCGATTCACACACAAACATGTACACACACAAAAACACACGCACGCACGCACGCACGCACGCGCGCGCGTACACACACACACACACACACACACACACACACACACACACACACACACAGATGAAAAAGGCAAGTGGCCGATAGTTTTCTTTCTTTTCTTTCTCCCCCTCCCCCCGCCCCCCACCCATCCCCCCTCCACCCTTTTTTTATTTTTATTTTTTCTTCTTTTTTGCACACCTTAAAAATTCAGACATTTTCAATTCATCCCGTGAACACTTCTCTATATATGTCTCAGCAAGTCAGTCATGACGAGTACCATATCAGACAGTGTAACAGTTTGCCTGTTTACAGAAAACAAACGCCAGCTTTCATATTAACGACATAATTGTCTCTTGAAATGAACGGATTCGTTAATGCCATGATTGCCACGTAACAAGAACCAATGGCCTTGTTAAAACACAATCCCCCAAGGTACTGTTCAGGAGGGACATAGACAGAGCGAAGACAGAGAGAGAAAAAACGATGAACTAGCAATATTGCAGAATGGACCCAGCCAGGCTTTAGCATATAACATACAGCCTGAGAACTGCACTGAACAGCTTTAACGAATCTGGTGAACAATAACCCGATGCACTGGCAACATTGCTGAACGGACCCGGGCTTTAACACATAACACACAGCCTGAAAACTATAGTAATAATAATAATAATAATAACAACAATAATAATAATAGTATTCATATAGCGCTGAATCTTGTGCAGAGACAAATCTAAGCGCTTTCACACCAGTCATTCACAGGCGTGCATAACTCTAAAACTGGAGAAACTGAAGACAAGGAAGAGGTAGGGAAGGGAGCCTATCTTGTGAAGAGGTGGGTTTTAAGGCCAGACTTGAAAGAGCTGAGTACGGAGACCTGACGAAGCGAAAGAGGAAGTTCATTCCAAATGCAAGGTCCAGAGACAGAGAAAGAACGGCGTCCAATAGTGGAGTGTTTGAATCTGGGTATGCGTAAACAGAGGGGATCCGAAGCAGATCGTAGAGGGCGAGAAGGTGTGTAGAGGTGAAGGCAGCCACAAAGACAGGAAGGGGCAGATTTGTGAATACATATAACATAGAGTGCTGATCTTATACTTTATTCTGTGTGAGACAGGGAGCCAGTGGAGATGTTGCAAAATGGAATGGAAGTGATGTGCTCAGATCTTTTCTTTCTGAGGACGAGTCGGGCAGCAGAGTTTTGTATGCCCTGAAGGGACTGAATGGATGAAGCAG
>NC_134881.1:20271095-20281095 GCF_041734735.1 Babylonia areolata
CCACCACCAACACAACAACAACACTACCACCACCACTATCACCACCAACAACAACAACAACACAACACCACCACCACTACCACCATCACTACCACCACCACTATCTCCACCACCACCACCACCAACAACAACAACAGCAACACTACCACCACCACCACCATCTTCACCACCACCAACAACAACAAAACAACAACACCACCACTACCACCACCACCACCACCAACAACAAATAGAATTAGAATAAGCATGTCAGCACTGATGAGTATAATATAATGAATATAAATGAGTATAGTATAATGACTATAAATGGCTCGGCAAGAGACGAAAACAGATAACAGAAACGAAAGTGGAAAAAAAAACAAAACAGCACAGGATAAAGAGGGTGATGAAAAATGGCATCTCCGACTCATAATCTCCGAAAAGCAGAAAAACATTTTCTTAACAATCCCCCCAGCGATACGCCACTCTTGTTTTTTTTCTGTTTACTGTTATTGGTGATTGAATGTTGCGAACGCTCACTTTGATAAGAGGCAACTACAAAGATCATCGTTCATTTGATTTTTAAATGAACGATGATCTTTGCAGTTGCATTTCTTGTGAAGAGAGAGACAGAGAGAGAGGGGATGAGAGAGAGTGTATGTGTGCGTGTGAGTGCGCGTGGTGTGTGTGTGTGTGTGGGGGGGGGGGTGGGGTAGATGTGCAATGCGGTTTGGCTGACTGAAATGGAGAGGCACATAAATTTCAGTAATCTGTTTATTTGTATATAGCTATTTCCATTTGGTGTCATTTAATTTATCTTTTTTATTTTCTATTCATTTTATTTGTTTGTTGTTTTCTTCTTATGTTGGACATGTGCTGCTGCCAAAAAGAAAATCTCTGTACCAAAGTATAGACAATAAAGTTTGTGTATTGTGTATTGTATTGTCTTCCCTTAGTGTATATAACACAGATAAATCATGGCTTTCAAATGACGCGCCTCTAAAATAAGATAAAATAATAATAATGTGTTTGTACATTTCTTCTGTCATTGCTGCTGTGTGCACATGTCAAATGATCGGTATAATAGCAAGCCAGGCGCTTCCTTTTGGGGGAAGTGTCTGGGTTTGTTCCAATGTACCCTTTATTTACCTGTGTGCTAGCTGAATTGGTAGCATAAGCAGCATTGGCTTGAAGTTATGTACCTTGTGTGTGGAGAGAGTTACCACTCTTTGCTATTTGTTGGTTAAATAAATAATAGATTTTTTTTTTTAATCTCACTTCAGCGACACGTGTGTCACAGGCTTTAACAACAATCACTCGATGTGCTGAGCAGTATGGCGTTCAAACGACTAAAACAAATGTAGCCGAACTTCAATCACTTTAACTGCACTATTCAAATGTATTAGAAATGCCATTTGATGTCAGTTGTTTTGGTCTTCACACATATGCATTATCTTATCGTATGTTGTTGCTTAACAAACTGAGTGATAGTCTTTTTCTGTCCTTTTTTTTTCTTCTTCTTTTTTTTGAGAAATCAGTGGATGCGTAAATTTTCTGCAAATGAGCAGGATAGTCTCAGCATCCTTGGAAGGCTCTTTCCCACTTTTTTTTGTTTTTTTGTTTGTTTGTTTTTTTGTTCTCTCTCTCTCTCTCTCTCTCTTTTTTGTTTGTTTGTTTGTTTCTTTCTTTCTTTCTTTTTGTTCCTTCCATCATTTTTCTCCTTTCTGTTGTCTTTTCTTTCTCTTTCTTTCTTTTTTTCTTCCCTCATCTCTTTATTCTGTCTTCTCTCTCTCCCTCTCTCTCTCTCTCTCTCTCTCTCTCTCTCTCTCTTTCTTTCTTTCTTCTCCCTGTAATCTGTCTTCTTACCATTGTCATGTTCAAACATTGTCAAGGCCATGCAACATATAAAATCACATACAGGGTAGTTTCATGCACAATGAAAGAGGCGAGGTAGACTCTCTCTCTCTCTCTCTCTCTCTCTCTCTCTCTGTCTCTCTCTCAGTGATAGTCTTTCCATGTAATATGTATACATGCGCTTTTCTATTCACTGGTGTTGACACGTGCCTAATGACATCTGTTTACTTGTGTCTGTTCAGGCACTGTTTTATCTCTTCTCCTTATCTCTGCTTCTTCTTCTTCTCTTTATAATAACTATTGCAAATAAAACATCAGAAAATCCCTTTTGTGACTGGCCTCTATATGTTCCTGGCCTGTGCGCGGGGATTCTTGTCTATCCTTTCATTCAATCAATCATTAGTTAGTTCTTTTGCACCGTACCACTTTCACAAAAAAAAAAAATAAAAATAAAAATAAAAATAAAAACCAGATTAATGATGATAAGATATAATTAAAAATTAAAAACGGAAATAAGGTCCACGGGTTGATCATTTAGTATTAAAATACCCTGCGTGGGCTCCGCTGTCCAAATCAAGGGAAAGTCTCCTTTCTGTTCAGCAAAATTAATGAGGCGTGGATTAGCGCATCAGCTTGTTATCACTCTATAATTACGATGGTTCAATCAGGCTGAAAATGGTGTGAGATGGGGTTAATGGCTGGTGACCAGTGTGTAGGCGTGTGTGTGTGTGTGTGTGTTTGTGTGTGGGGGTGGGGGAGGGTGGATGTGTGTGTGTGTAGTGCGTGCGTGCGTGTATGCATGTGTGTGTCTGTGTTTGTATGCGTGTATGTGTGCGTGTGTGTGTGTATGTGTTTGTGTGAGGGGTTTGGGGAGGATATGTGTGTGTGTGTGTGCAGTGCGTGCGTGCGTGTATGCATGTGTGTGTCTGTGTTTGTGTGTGTGTGTGTGTGTGTGTGTGTGGTGTGGTGTGTGCGTGTGTTTCTGAGAGAGGGAGGGAGAGAGAGAGAAACAACTTTACAGCATACTGCTTTTTATTCATTCGTCGTAAATTTTCTCGTATAACCAGTGAGTTTTGCACACACAAAAAAATATATATATAAAAGCGCGCAATTGCTCCCATGTTAGCTCTGTTCATCGCAACACGATTCATATTCCGTCTTGATTCCACTTCTCAGGGTAATTAATAATAACTCTTTGCTTTCAAGCTGCCCAGGCAGTGAGAGTCACGCACCATTACGTCCACGTTTTCTGCAAAAGGCATTATCATTATGAAAGCAAAGCATTTCACTGCGAATGGCTTCGTTCATCGTTGCCTCTGCGAAGGACATTAATTTTTATTTGCCAAGGAGGCATGTTTTCTCTGCCAAGGAGATGTGGTTTCTGTTTGTTTTTGGTTGTTGCTGGGGTTGTTTTTTGGTTTTTTTTTTTGTTTTTTTGTTGTTGTTGTTGTTGTTGTTGTTTTTCCTTTTCTTTGGAGGGAGTGGGGGTGTCGTTTTGACCATTTGTAGATGTGGGGGGTGGGGGTGAGGGGACGGTGTGTGGGTGGGGGGGGGGGGGGGTTGTGGGGTCGTATCTGTTCCATGCGGGATGACATGCGATGCCATTGTGGTCCACCAGTAACGAGTTGTTGGGAATCTTATATCCGGATTTACGCTATGATAGAACAATGTTTTTGTTTGTTTGTTTGTTTATAATTACAGAACCATCAATGTGGAGTGATGGCCTAGAGGTAACGCGTCCGCCTAGGAAGCAAGAGAATCTGATCGCGCTAGTTCGAATCACGGCTCAGCCGCCGATATTTTCTCCCCCTCCACTAGACCTTGAGTGGTGGTCTGGACGGATGAGACGATAAACCGAGGTCCCGTGTGCAGCATGCACTTAGCTCACGTAAAAGAACCCACGGCAACAAAAGGGTTGTTCCTGGCAAAATTCTGTAGAAAAATCCACTTCGATAAGAAAAACAAATAAAACTGCACGCAAGAAAAAATACTCCCCAAAAAAATGGGTGGCGCTGTAGTGTAGCGACGCGCTCTCCCTGGGGGAGAGCAACCCGAATTCACTCAGAGAAATCTGTTGTGATAAAAGAAATACAAATACAAATAGAAATGTGCTGTCTAGGAAACACTTCTGAAATGGTGGGAAATGGGGCGGGGAAAGGGACGTGGTGAAGGTGAGGGATGGAGGTGGCGGATACGGACGTCACTTTGTTTTTTTGTTTGTTTGTGTGTTTTTTGGTTTTTGGTTTTTTTTTGGTAGCTACACCCATCATGTCCACGTAGCGACGGACATGTTTGTATGGTGTTTCCTCCGCCTGGTCTATCGGTTGCTTCGGCTCCGAGCTGAACAGAAGGTTTCAGAAGAAGGTTGCACACACTTCTTCGACCAATCCTAAGTTAGGAAGTAATGGACAGGTTTCTGCTATCCATTTTGTGTTCACCTTTTACAGAAGTCACATCGCTTGTGAACTAAAAAAAACTCGTCGTTTTCTCTCTTTTGTCAGCTCTTGAGTGTTAAAACGTTGATGATAATTAGTAATGACTTGTTTGTAATTGCTGGTGGATTTATTAGTGTTTAATTTCTTTTTAATTATTCCTGGCTTTCGTGTTGCTACGAAACACGTTTGACACAGGCTGGTTTTATGGTATCATTGTCGCCTATAAATTGATTTTTTTTTTTTCAAGACCCATGTATCTACGACACTGATGCATCAGTTTAAAATGTTGTTGTTGTTGTTGTTTCTTTAAGACTGGTTGTTTGTTTGTACACACACATACACATACACATACACATGTATAGATAGACAGATAGACAGATACATACATACATACATATCTCTGCGTGTGAATACTTCATCATTAAGTGTGGGCATATCGTCAGTGTCGGCAGATTCATGGGGGGGCTGTTGTTTGAGGGACGTGGTGGTGGTCTCCACTCTGGGAGAGACGCTCACTCAGTCTGGCTCCGCGACTAAGCCATTATTGTCGTTAGTAGGGGGCTTAGTAGGTGGTGTCCTAAGTACGTTAAAACAGAACAGGCACCACTGAACACCACCGAAGTGACTCAGCAGCAGTGCAGGGTCTCCTCTGGTGTGTGGCCTCCAGGCGACCTAACATCGATGGTTCCCTGTGGACTGCCAACGCTGGAACTGCGACGGACGAACCCGGGTGTGGCCGTGTATGGGGGAATCTAAATGAGCGGCGTGGGAGTAATGCCACTGAAACGGCGCAGATGATGGGGCAGCAAAAAAAAAAAGTGTGGGCATATCTATCTGTGTATGTATCTGTCTATATATCTACCTATCTACATATATATCTATTGGACACCCTTGATAATCAGTTGATCATCAATAACACAACCTCCATTATCATTACTACCATTTTGTATTGTTGTCCATCAGAGGAAGGTGAGGGTCAAAATGTTCTATAGATGACTCTGAAAATAAAACATAAAAAATAAAAACACGCTCCAAAGGCAACACTTTCCTCCGCGCGCCACTTGCCCATTCCCTTATGCATATGCATGAGCTTTGCACGGACGGGACCCGCAAAGACATATCCTATTATTGGATGATAGATGCAAGAAGCACGCGCGAATGTCAGCTAACGTCGTGTCTGGCGATCTGATTGGTCGCCTGCGATGCGATCCTTTTCCCTGCGCATGAGAGATTTGAATATAAAAGAGGCGATTACGGGTTCTGATAACCTCCCCCACCCCCTCACCCCCCACCCTCACCTTTCTCCTAAGAGAGAGAGAAAAGGAAAGTATGATGCATTCTCTAAGAGATATGAATCTGTTCCTGTCAGCTTTGTCTCTCTCTCTCTCTCTCTCTCTCTCTCTCTCTCTCTCTCTCTCTGTCTCTGTCTCTCGTGCCAGCTTTATTGTGGGTTGTGTGCTGTGCGTGTTCTTTCATACCGGACACCATGCTTGCTCAACAACGACGGTAATTGTATATAATATAGGATCGGACTTGGACATCCTGCCCCAACTAATGTGTCGCTTCCTGTCCTGTTGTACAGAAAAGAGTTTCACATACGTTCTCTCTTTTCTGAAACATTGTTTTTACGGTTTAAATGGAGAGATGGTGTGATTCGTTTTTGTTTTCACTTCCCTTTTGTTGTTAATGTTGTGGTTATTTCGTTGTTTTCTGCGACGTAAGCTTACACTTGGGCCAACAGCAAAGTGAGAGCTCTATGATCAATGGTTTCTCCATTGCAATAGGAAGTCATTTACAGCTTAGTCTGATGTGAAGGACTATGACTCAAACAAAGGCAAGACTGCACTGGCTCTTAGCGCTGCAGCCTTGGGGGCTAGTTGGCCTTTGAGAACCATCCCAACACCGACTGTCTTAAAACCCTCTTGGCTGAGAGAGCGGGGATGTAACTTGGGCAAGACATTCTCCACTATAATCAAATTCTAGCCCAGATACTTGGGACAGCAGTTGCCTCCTCTGCTGTTCTGATGGTCATATACATAGTCCGGCACGACTGACTATCATACAGTACAGTTGTTGTAAAGCATATGTATCAGTGTGTTCGTTTGAAAGTGAGGAAGACAAAGGAAAAACCAGTGAGCTATATGAAACACGTCTCTTTTTTCTTATGTATATCTTTTGTTCAATTTATCTCATACATTCTTCCTTTCTTATTCTTTTTTGTTTATTAAGCACCCCCGAAAACGGAGTATGGCTGCCAACATGGCGGGGTAAAAACGGTCATACACGTAAAAGCCCACTCGTGTACGTAGCCTACGGGTGAACGTGGGAGTTGCAGCCCACGAACGAAGAAGAAGAAGAAGTTTATTAACCTACGGCATTTCCGATTCGAATATAATGACTTAAGTAGTACGAAAATGGATAAATATTTTATGAACCAAGTGTCATAGAGTGATCATTATATTGTAATGTCCCTCTCTACCCGTTTAACAAAAGTTCTTTACGTGGTATGGATGTAGTTACATAAGTCTGTAAAAAAAATTAAAAATCCACCCGAAAACAATGACTTGATTCAAACTAAAGCTATTCACTTTTTTTTTCTTCATGAGTTGAAAAATGTGATAAAGGAAAAAGCAACAAATGAACGTCTTCAAAGATTATGAAGAGGTAAACAAGAAGCAGCTTCATTGGTGATTGCTCCAATGTGGGACATAGTCTTTCAACATGCACGTTCTCATCCAGACTCTTCCCCTCTCATCTTCATGTTTGATCTTTTTTCGTTTACTTATATTTTATCTATTCATCTATCTATTTTATCTGTCGATCTATTATTCAGTTATTTCATATTTTAAGGATTTGTGTATTTACTTGTTTCATTTTCTTTTGATACCTTTGTTTTTTGGGGGGGTTTTTGTTTGTTTGTTTTTCTTTTTTTTTCATTCATTTGCCATGCTAGTTCTCGAATGGTATATCTTCATCCCGTTAACTGCTGGCTGGTGGTTGATATTTTACACACACACACACACACACACACACACACACACACACACACACACACACACACACACACAAACATTGTACTGCAATTAATACTGTCGCATTGTCAAATAAATTATTACTGTTTGAAGCGTTTCATAGTGCTGTGTCCACGACTTCTTTTCTTTCTTTTTTTTCTTCATTTCAGAACTGTCTGTTGAAGGAGAAAGTTGATTTTGGTCAAGAACGCACGCAGCTACACGATTATTATGATGATGATGATGATGATGATGATGATTACATCTTTATTATTATCATTATTGTTGTTGTTATATTATATGATACTATTATTATTGTTATTGTTGTTGTTGTTGATGATGATGATGATGATGATATTATTATTATCGTTATTATTATTTTGTTCTTGTTCTTGTTGTTTTGTTGCTGTTATTATCATCATTGTTATTATTATGATTAGGAATAGGATTATTATTATCACCAGTAGTAATACAAGTAGTAGTAGTAGCAGAAGTACTAGTAGTATCATTGTTGTTCTTTATTTGTTATCATCATTGTCATTATTATCATCATCATTATTGTTATTATCATTAACATTATCATACAAGCATTGTCATCATCAGTATAATTATTGTTGGTATTAATTTTCTCCATGAACTCCTGATAAACGATGATCAAAGACACCCCCCCCCCTTTCCCCCATCTCCCCCGCTTGCCCGCCCGCTCCTGTAGTTTCCACGATGGGCTTTCTTCTTTTCTTTTCTTGTCTTTATTTGGATCGATTCCCCAAATGGCAGCACTTTGTTCATGCTGTCATGCACAACTGACCCTCCTTGACTGAAGAGGGCTAGGGGGAAAGGGGAACAACCCTCAGACCCTCCTCCACCACCATCCCTGGCATTGATTTTTTTTTTTTCCCTGGGGAGAGGAGGAAGGGAAGGAAGGAACGCTGCCCTCTTCCCAGTCGCTTCATCCCCCCCCCCCCCCACCCCCCACCCCACCCCCTCCCCCCTTCACACACACACACGAATATGGCGATTCCGTTTGTTTTTTGGGGTTTTTTTGGCGTAGATGTCTCGGCAACACTCAGCTTCTATCACAAATTGACAGAAGGTTACAGTTGGATCCAACAGCAACGTGAGGGCTGTATTTATTTATCAATGGTTTCTCTCTCTCTCTCTCTCTCTCTCTCTCTCTCTCTCTCTCTCTCTCTCTCTCTCTCTTCTGCATTGGAAAATCATTTTACAGCTTAGTATTTTGTGAAGGACTATGACTCTCAAACTAGGAGGCAAACTGGCACTGGCTCTTAGTGCTACAGCCTTGGGAGAGAGGAGGAGGAGGGGGGGGGGGTAGCTGGCCTTTGGGAACCATCCCCATCCTAAAAAAAAATTAATAATAAAAAATAAAAAAAAAACTCTTGGCCGACAGAGTGGAGATGTATGTATGAAACGTGGACAAGACGCTCTCCACTATAATCAAAATTCTCGCCCAGGTAGTCAGGACAGCAGTTACCTCCTCTGCTGTTGCTGATGGTCATAGTCGAACACCACGACTGACTATCATACATTGGGTGTCTCGGCTGGCGGTCTGAGCGGCACTTTTGAGATCTCTGTTCTCCTCCCCCCCCCCTCCCCCGACCCCCACCCCCATATCCCGCCACCACCACCACCACCCACCTCTTCCCACCTCATCAGCCTTTTCCCAAGTTCCCTCCCCTTTTCCAATCCTCAACCCCCCCCCCCCCCCAACCTCCGACTCCCACCTCCTCCCCCACACCCCTCATACTACCTCCTCTCTCTCTGGACGCCTGCCTTTCTCTGTCTGTCTCTCTCTCTCTCTCGTCTCTCTCTCTCTCTCTGTCTGTCTTCTCTCTCTCTCTCTCTCTCTGTCTCTCTCTGTGTCTTCTCTCTGTCTCTCTGTGTCTTCTCTCTCTCCCCCCCCTCTCTCTCTCTCTGTCTTCTCTCTCTCCGTCTTTCTCTGTCTTCTCTATCTCTCTCTTTCTCTCTCTCTATGTCTTCTCTCTCTCTTCTCTCTCTCTCTTCTCTCTCTCTCTCCGTCTGTCTCTCCGTCTGTCTCTCCGTCTTTCTCTGTCTTCTCTATCTCTCCCCGTATCTCTCTCTCCGTCTCTTTCTGTCTCTCTGTGTCTTCTCTCTCTCTCTCTCTCTCTCTCTCTCTTCTCTCTCTCTTCCCTTCACTCTTTCCACTCCACTCCTTCCACACCTTTCACCCTTCTCACAACGCGGAGCATCACGGTCGTGGTGTAGAACAAGGGTATTGTGGAAGCGGTAACGGTTTGGGAAGGGTGGAAGAACGTTGCAGTTTTTCTTTTATCTTTTCTTTTTTTCTTTTTTTTCTTTTAGGGGGGGGAGGAGGGCGTGGGGGGGTGGGGGGTAGGGTTGCGGGGGTGCAGGGGGGGCCAAGGGGGGGTAGGAGAAGGACGTGAAGATATAATATATATATATGTATTGTAATGGATTGTTGTTAGACTTCGGCTCGGAGGGAGATCAATAGTGTTGTCATTCGCGCGTGAGGGGGGGTGGGTTGGGTTGGGTTGGGTTGGGATGCAGGGAAGGGGAATAGGATCGCAGAGTGAGTGAGTGAGTCACAGAGAGAGAGAGAAAGAGAGAGAGAGAGGGGACATAGAGAGAGAAGACATAGAGACGGAGAGAGAGACACAGAGAGAGAGAGACATAGAGAGAGAAGACATAGAGAGAGACGGAGAGAGAGAGAAGACACGGAGA
>NC_134881.1:20288595-20293595 GCF_041734735.1 Babylonia areolata
CGGTAATCAAACATTCATATCCAGATTTAGATCGTCATAACATCTAAAGAGCCTGTCACTCAGGAGACACATTAACAACAACAACAATAACAATAACAACAATAATAATAATATAATGATGATGATGATGATGATAAAGAATAGTAATAATATTTCTTTATATAACTCTGATTCGTGTCTGTCACAAGAAAACCATCCTCTCGTGAGTTTCAGTTTCAGTTTCTCAAGGAGGCGTCACTGCGTTCGGACAAATCCATATACGCTACACCACATCTGCTAGGCAGATGCCTGACAGCAGCATAACCCAACTTGTCAGACCTAGGGTGCATGCTTATATATTTGTCTAACAATCAGAGTGGATTTCTTTTTACATAATTTGGCCACACTCTCGTTGCCATGGGTTCTTTTTCAGTGTGCCAAGTTGCATGTTGCACACGGGAACTTGGTTTATCGTCTCTTCGAAAAAACTAGACGCTCAGTTTGATTTTCCGGTCAAACTTGGGAGAAAGGGCGAGAGTGGGATTCGAACCCACACCCTCACAGACTCTCTGTATTGAGCGTTATATCCATTGTGCCACCTTCCTCCTCTCATCAAAAGAGGATTCAGTGGGAATCCAATAGCTGTCATCCTCATGGACGTCCAGCCCAAGTTGATGGAGACGCTAGTGTCGCCGAAGACGCGATCACTATCTCGCCAGTCTCGAAGTGAACTCCTGTCCTTCAGATGATGATAATGTTCGCTCTCCTGTCTCCCTCCCTTCCTCCCTCCCTCCCCTCCCCTCCCCTCCCCTCCTCACTCCCTGTTCCAGCTCCATCCCTCCCCTCTCTTTTGTTTTCAAAAGCATCTTTGCATAATCATTTTCATCAATGTGGACAGGCAGGCTATTTGACTGCGTTTGTGGGGTTTTCCCCCTCTCAGTCGCCATTACGTAACATTTCAGATTAGTAGCAAGTGCACCCAAAGAACTCTTCCATTCATAATGAAGATGGAACAATAATATGACAGTTGAAGGAAAAAAATCACCCGGGGTTAACAACTAATCTGTCGTAAACTAGTTTTGCAAAGATACTAAGAAAAGAATGATGGGATGTTAGTATCAAGAGGATGCTTTGCATCGCTTCACAAATGACACGAAAAATATTGCAGCAAACGTTTCAGTGACAGCAAAGTGATGTCAGCTCAATCCTCTCTAGCTGTAAGAACTATCAGGGGCCGTATTCAAGTCAAAATTCATTTTGCCTTCAGGCAAGTTATATTTGACATGGTTGGGACCCTCAGGTACAGTTTACCTTGAAGGATAAGTTATCTTCGTATTCAAGACACACACAGTTTGCTGGGACAGCTGACCCATCATCTTTTTTTTTTTAATCCCCATGATTCCCCGTCTGGGCATGCTCTCAGTTTCACTTCTCATCACACCACAGCTCGGAACATTGTCGAGAGAGTTCGCAAAACACGTGCTATCCGTAAAGCACACATGGTTTCCGTTTAAAAAAAAAATTAAAAAAAATGCTGCAAAAGGATCTGGCAGTCACCCTTAGCAGGTAGTAAGGGTACATTGCCTTTGGGTTTGTAGACTCTTGTGTTCATGAATACTGGATGTTGCTTACCTTCGGGCAGTTAACCTTGCCTCAGGCAGATTACCCGCAGGTACACATTTACCCTCAGGCACGATATTCTCTTGAATACGGCCCCTGGTCAGTGCGGGGCCCCAGTTTCGACTTTGGGGTCAGAGGGTGGGAAGGGGATGTCTTCATCAGTCACAGCAACGACAGAGCGGTTGATGATAGCTGGGGATAGATAGTGAACAGAGTTGACTCATAACATCATACTATGCCTCGTCAGATTGGGGGAAAACTATAGTCTAGTGATTTGGAGAGGTGTGTGTGTGTGTGTGTGTGTGTGTGTGTGTGCAATCGTGTGTGTGTGTATGTGTGTATGTCCGTGTGTGTGTGTGTGTGTAGTAGTAGTAGTAGTCTTCAGTTTAACGTCTTCCACTTTAAGTGATATTAGACGAGAGAAAAAAGGGGGGGTCGAGGGTGGAGCGTGGTGGTGGGAACGGTATTGGGCAGAGGGTGATGAATGATGTGTGTGTATGTGTGTGTGTGTGCGTATGTGTGTGTGTGTGTGGTGGGGAAAGATACAGAGCACTGAAAACAATAAGACATTAAAAGGGGAGACATAGGCACAATATAGAAGGAAACGCTAACATCAAACAACTGTAACAACTATAACAAATGTCCAATTGGACTATGCAGCAAACCTTCTGCAATAGCAGATAACATCTTGAAATTGTCAAAAATACATTCAAAAGAATTTTCCAAGAAGTTTGGTAAAAACGATTTCAGATCTGACATTCAATGAGTATGTTTTTGCTTGAAATAGATTCTCCACATATGCATTTAACATCTCTGCTGAACTTTGTTATAAAAGCGTTCAGCTTTATCCTGTTTGATAATGCCTGAATTTGCCTTAATCTGAATAAATTACTGAATGTATTTGATTGATTGATAGATTCCGGTTGTTGAATATTATTTATACTTTTATTTAAAACTTTGCCATTTTGCTGGTATACTTCCCTAACTTTGCTCCGTGATGCTTTTTCTAGTAAGCAGTACCCCTCTTGTACAGACAAAGACACATAAAGGTCTATGGTTCCCTGTTGGTGTTTTGCACCTTTTCTTGCAGCCCTGTCAGCCCATTCATTATATAGGAGACCAAGGTGAGAAGGAACCCAACAAAAAGTTATATGTGTTCCTCTCAAATTCAAAAGATGTACAATGTGACTTATTCTTATTATTATTTTATTATTATTATTTTGGACTTGTTCTTACAATTTGATGTGTTTAAAGCATATAATACAAATTTTGAATCAACACAAAATAAGACTTGAAGAAGGCAAACTGGAAGAACAAGAATATAATTTAAAGCCATAAGAACAGCGATAAGTTCAGCTGTGAATATTGATCGATCTTTACCAATATGGTATGATCGTTCTGTTTTCAGTTTTGGTATAACGAAAGCTGAACCTGCTTGGCCATCGTCTAGGAGTGAGCCGTCTGTGTAAATATGTAAGTGGTCACGGTATCTATTCTGAAGGTGTAATCGGACTTCTGTTGCCATGATATTTGGATTTTCTTTTTTTGCAATGTCAGTATGATTGATATCAAACTGTGCTTTACTCATCTCCCAAATGGGGTATGGACTTACAGTTTTCTGCGTGTCTGCATTATCTGGATTAATTTCGGACTTTTGGAAAAGGTTCGACACAAACGTGCCAATTGGCGTTAGATAAGATATCGTTTTAGCTCTTTTGGGGAAGTTGTTTTCAGATGTAATTCTTACTTCCTCCGATGTAAAATTTTCAGTTGTTGAGCTTCTCAATACGTATTTAGCACATGCCAGGTTTCGGTATTCATCCAAAGGTAATTCTCCTATTTCTTTATATGTTCCGAGGGTTGATGCGTGGAAAGGTACGCCAAGGGCAAGTCTATAATTATGCTTTACAGTCAATGCTTTGAAGTTTCTTTAACAAATACTTTGGAGCATTGAAAAAGACTTCTTGTCCATACGATAGTTTGGATCGAATAAATGATAATGATAAATGTTTCAGTATCGTTGTGTCTTGTCCCCAGTACTGTTTACTTATAACTTTGAGCAAGTTTAAACATTTTCTTGCTTTTGTTATTATATATTCAATATGTGCATTCCAAGCTAGTTTCGAAGTAAGCATTAAGCCTAAAAAAAATTATCATATCTCTGTACTGAATGGGCTCATTTTCAATTTTAAATGTTGGTAACTCTTCTGGATTATTACCATTGTTAAAAAGCATAATGTGAGGTTTTTCTGCTGATAATGTGTGTGTGTGTGTGTGTGTGTGTGTGTGTGTGTGTGTGTGTGTGTGTGTGTGTGTGTGTGTGTGTGTGTGTTATACACAATGAATATCACTTCAGAAAACGAGTCGGTTCTGAGTGCGCTTGTAATCAGTCTTTGCACCTGATATTTTGGGGTCATGAAAAATGCATTGATTGAACGTCACAATACGAACAGCAAATTTATCCTACTACACTCTATGATCCCCCCCCCCCCCCTCTATGATGCCCCACCCTCTCCCTCCGCCGCCCCCAGGTCAGGCAAACCAGCAGAAACCCCTCACAGAGTTGTACAGAACAAAATCCATATCATGACAAAAGTCTGACGTCACAGACACTGGACAGCGCCAACTTCCCTAATTTTCTGTAGCTTTTTTGGCCAGAACAGCACACTTTGTACTGAGGTCTGAGGGCGTGCACCATCTGGCATGCTTCAAAGTCCATTTGGTTTCTGCTATTAGCATTCATTTTGGAGATTGTTCCAGTCCCCACATCTTCCCTGAATTGGTGAATTTCGTGGATTGAGTTCAATGACCTCTACGCTTACGCCTTAAAGATCATGTTGTTCCAGTGCTTGGTTCTTAGGTTCTTAGTTTTGTTAAGGTTTCTTTGTTCTGGGGGGAGTGGATGGGGGGGGTTGTCGTGAGTTTCTGTCCGAGTGGGAGATCCATCTGGCATTCCAAAGGGGAGTGGGGGGGGTGGGGGTGGGGGAGTTTTGGTGGATGAATGCAAAATTTGATAACCGTGTGTACATCTTCTTCGTGATGAAGTTGCTGCCTCGTTGGTGATGTTTTATTTCATGAGGTGAAAGTGAACCACACAAGATGAAGATAACGTAAAAAAAACAAAAAGGAAAAAAAAAAAAGGACCAAGCTTGTCTCACAAACTTTGTAAACCACCCCAACACCACTTTTGTAATCTACAAGCGCACGTGGCTAGTCTGTCGCGGCACATTATCTTCAACCCCCCCCCCCCCCCCCCCGCCCCCCCCCCAGCCCCCACTCTCCTAAATTACCTCCACCACCACCACCACCACCACTAACCCTCACTCCCCCCCCCCACCCCCCACCCCACCCCCCGACCCCCTTCGAGCCCTCCGGTCCCACTACGATGATTATTTTCCACG
>NC_134881.1:20303595-20326095 GCF_041734735.1 Babylonia areolata
ACCTCTTTCCAAAATAGCCTCCCTTGCCTGCCCTTCCTTGTCTTTAGTTTCTGCAGTATTAGAGTTATACATGCGTGTGAATGACTGGTGCGAAAGCGCTTTGATTTGTCTCTGCACAAGATCCAGCGCTATATAAATACCATTATTATTATTATCATTATTATGTATACGAGAGGAGTGATGGCCTAGAGGTAACGCGTCCACATAGGAAGCGAGAGAATCTGAACGCGCTGGTTCGAATCACGGCTCAGCCGCCGATATTTTCTGAGTGGTGGTCTGGGCGTTAGTCATTCGGATGAGACGATAAACCGAGTTTCCGTGTGCATGATGCACTTAACGCACGTAAAAGAACCCACGGCAACAAAAGGGTTGTCCCTGGCAAAATTCTGTAGAAAAATCCACTTCGATAGGAAAAACAAATAAAACTGCATGCAGGATTTTTTTTTTTTTTTTTTTTTTTTTTTTTTTATTTTAAGGGTGGCGCTGTAGTATAGCGACGCGCTCACCCTGGGGAGAGCAGCTCGAATTTCACACAGAGAAATCTGTTGTGATAAAAAGAAATACAAATACAAATACATACCAAAGGGAAATCCAGCCATTAACGTACAGGTTATACACATAGGATTATCTGGGAGATCGAAAAAAAAAAAAAAAAAAAAAAAACACCAAGGTGAGCTGAAACTGCGAATTATCGAACGCTGGACTTTCTGATGAGAATCGCGTGCTCTAGACTATTCAACCGTACCAGTCAATATTATTTTTCTTTCGTGTCATTTATTTACTTCATGTCAATTATCTATTTATCTAGTAAGTTATTTATTCATCTATTTATTGCCATCTGATGACTATTATAATCAATTCATTAATTCAGAAAAAAAAAGTAGGGGTTTGTTCAACTGCAACGGCAAGGCTGGTTGGTCTCTGCAGCGCGATTGTGATACAAGGGACGCAAGTCATCGAGGCGAAAAATGAGCGCAGTATATAGTACAGTTGCTTCCCATGCCACACTTGATGTTCGTTTCACTTGACTGGTTGCGGCCAATCCCTGTTGAAACGTGAGGACTTGATAATAACAATAATGATAATAATAATAATAACAACAACAATAACAATGACAATGATAATAATAGTGATAAAAATCATATGCTGCTTTTGGAAACACGGTTGCCAGATCCCTTAGTCAACTTTTTTTTCTTTTTTCTTTTTTTTCTTTTTTGAATGACTGAAATGATAGGACCTCATGGCTTATTCCCAGTTTCACAACAGGCTCGCTGGGAATACATTTCGTCCTTTTTTTTTTTCTTTTTTTCCCCCTTTTTTTTGGGGGGGGGGGGGTAGGGGGGGGTTCTTATAGGAGGGAGTGGTGGTGGGAAAATGTATGTGTATGGGGGTGTTTGTGTGTGTGTGTGCAGGGGTAGGTGAAATGGAGGTGAATATATCTTTGATGATATATATACACGCAGAACAAGAGGTGCTGTAGTTCTAAATGTGATTTATATTCCACCCGAATCCCTCACACACACACACACTGTGACAAACTGCCCACACATACACGCGCGTCGGCGTGCACGCATGCATACAAGTACACACACGTGCGCACACACACACACACACACACACACACACACACAAAGAAAAAAAAAAAAAAGAGGGGAATCACGCAAAATTTTCAATGTTGTCAATGATCACATGATTTATTTCTTCCATTTAAATCACAATTTTCTCACTGCAGCTATCATAAATACACCTTTTTATCTACTACCAATTAAGTTCTCTCAATGTACACACAAAATCATATAGATAATAATAATAATAATAACAATGATGAATGGAAACAGACACAATTTGAAAGTGAGACATAATCCCACGTCCATGTGTGTAGATCTACACAATGGAACGGGATGTAAAGAAAGAAAGGACAAAAAAAAACCCAAACAAACAAACAACAATACACAAATCAAAACGCCAGGTTGTCATAATCTTCTCATTTCTGTCATAGCCTTCAAAGTATAGACTTTTTTTTTTTTTTAACCATACGTGTGTGTGTGTGTGTGTGTGTGTGTGTGTGTGTGTGTGTGCCAATGTGTGTCTGTTTCTGCGTGTATGTGTGCGTGTGAGTGTGTGTGCGCGCGCACGCGCGAACGCTGGCGCGTCTGTGTGTGTATGTGTGTGTGTGTGTGTGTGTGTGTGTGTGTGATTTCATTCCTCTCAATTTTATTTTCCTTGTCTTTTTTTTCCCCTCAAACATTCATTGCAATAATTATTCCTTCGCTCTCACTGATTCGGAGAAGTCGTTGAGAGACTATTTGCAATCTATCTATCAATCGGACTTATATCACACATCTGTAGCGATAAAATAAGTTTTGTTTGTGTATGTGTGCGTGCGTGAACACCTGTGTGTGTGTGTGCGCGCGCGCGCGCGTGCGTGCGTGTGTGTGTGTGTGTGTGTGTGTGTGTGTGAATCGTTTGCCGAAAAATCTAAACTGAATTCCGGCTGAAGACGCCTGTCCTGTTTTGTTGTTGTTGTAATTGTTGACCTCATATGACCAGTTTCAACCATTAAAAAAAAAAAAAAAAAAGGTTTGTTGGAATTTAAACATTTCTCGAGGTCACTCATCCGCTTGTCCTTGTGTGTTTGCGCATGTGGGTGCGTGCGTGCTCGATGCCGCGCGCGCGCGTGTGTGTGCGCCGTGTGTGTGTGTGTGTGTGTGTGTGCGTGCGTGCGTGTTCCATACTTCTCACTCATCAAGTAATATATTCGCAATGACCACACACTTCCTCGACGTCATCATCATCATCATACAGCCTCACACTTACGTCACACACTACAACTAAATTTGATGTCATTCGTGAGACGTTTTGACCAGATATATATATATATATATATATATATATATATATATATATATATATATATATATATATATATATTTATATGTATATCACATTTTTTTTCCCTCAAAAGATTCAGTCTAAATCTAACAAAGTTTCAAATTTTAAATCCTCGGAAGAAAAAAAAAAGAAGAAATTAAAATAATAATAATAAAAATAATCATAATAATAATAATAATAATGATAATAATAATAACCCTCCAACACACATTTTCAGTAGGTACTTTTCTTTCTTTTTTTTCTCATTTTCAGTTAAACTTTTCACACCTCACCTCTTTGATTTCATTTGATTTTCACTTTTAATACCTCGTTTAATAACTCCAGGTCTTTGTGTCAGTTCCGTTCGATTCAGCCCTTCAATCAAAATAAAAAAAATCCTCAGTCAAAAAACTCTCCACCTCGCTTTACCAAAAAGCTTGCCACACAGCCAACTAACCAACCAACCAACCAACAACCCTTGGTGGTTTTATGTGTAGGTCTGTGTGGAGTGTATGTGTGTGTGTGAGAGAGAGAGAGAGAGAGAGAGAGAGAGGTCGCACCCACACCCACACATCGCATCAGGATTTCTTGAGGCCGAACACACGGTCGAGGAAGGTCCTGGAGCGACGCTTGTAGTCGATGATCTCGCGGCACAGGGTGTGGAACGCCTCCATGACCCGAGCCACGTCCTCGGAGGCCGACACCTCCACGAAAGAGCAGCCCAGCTCCACGGCCAGGCGGGCACCTGGTGGAGGGGGTCACACACACACACACACACACACACAAACATACACACACGAGCACACGCATGCACACACACACACACACGAGCACACGAGCCCCCCCAATCCCCCACCCCCCCAACACACACACACACACACACACACACGGGCACACGAGCCCACACACACACGAGCACACGCACGCATACACACACACACACACACACACAAGCACACGCACGCACGCACACACACACACACGCACACACATACACCGTGCATGGCGTTTGGTTAATCAACATTATTCAACAGTGTTGCATCGGGCATGATAAGCCTTTTGTATGGCCAATGCCTTTTTATTTATTCTACAGTTCTGAAAAAAAGAAAAGGGAATGGGTAACTGTGCAAACAAGATGTGAAAACGAATAAATAAACGAAAGGACGACAAAACCAAATGAACGGAAAAATAGATTTAGCCTATAAGCAGATGAACAGCTACATAAATCAATATATAGATCAGTAATATAGATACATAAGATTAAAAATACCAATATTTTTTTTTTTTTTTTTAAACCCAAGAGATTAACAAAATGATGCACATGTACCGGGACATGCTGAAATGTGAACTCTCATACTTTATGTTTAACATTAATTAATCAGGGACACAGCAAACACACACACACACACTTTTTACACTGATATTCACATGCATTCCCTTTCCTTTGTATACTACTTTACTCCTTTCCGTCTAAAAACACTTACAGTGAATAGACGTTAAACTGAAGAAGAACACACACACACACACACACACACACACACCTCAAAAGCGTAACTGATCCTCGCCACCCTCACCACCATCCCCCCCCCCACACCCCCCCCCCCCCCCCACACACACACACACCCCACACACACCCACACACACACACACACACACACCACTACCACCACCACTTCTTCCCCTTTCTCACTCTCTCGCCCTTCCTCTTCAGTTACACCATCAGTGTGGGTGGTCTGACGCTACGCTATATATCGGGCCATAAATTGGGCCAGAGTTCCCACGTGCAGCTCAAGGGTAGGCAAGGTAGGTAGGTAGGTAGGCAGGTAGGTTTGTTTTTGTTTTTTTGGTTGCTTTGTCGTTTTCCTCCAGATTTACCACCCCGCAGGAAGAAAGAAAAAAAAAAAGACTCACAATTACTTACCTTTCTATATCAACCAAAAAAACAAAACAAAACAAAAAACCCACCCTATTCAGAAGCCCAAGGGGTGGTGGTGGGTGGTAGTTTGAAATTCACAGCTGCAAAGGTTACTTCGCTTGGTATACATCCTAAACAACACCCACCCTAGCCCCTAACACCCATATGGTAGTGCTTTTGGTAGGTGATATTTTGTTGTTGTTTGTGGAGCGGGGGTGAGGGGACAGGGGGTGGAGGGGGGTTGGTGTGTGTGTTTGCTGTGTGTGTGTGTGTGTGTGTGTGTGTGTGTGTGTGTGTGTGTTTGCTCTGTGTGTGTGTGTGTGTGTGTGTGTGTGTTTGCTCTGTGTGTGTGTGTGTGTGTGTGTGTGTGTGTTTGCTCTGTCTGTGTGTGTGTGTGTGTGTGTTTGCTCTGTGTGTGTGTGTTCAGGGGTAGGTAACTGGCGGGGGAGGTATCTATTTGTTGGTAGATAAGTTTTTTGACTCACTTGTGTGTGTGTGTGTGTGTGTGTGTATGCGTGTGTGTGTGTGTCCGTGATAAACTTTAACATTGCCATTTTCTCTGGAAATACTTTGTCTGCCAATACCAAATTGGTACAGCTTGAACATAGTATGAAAAAAAAAAAAGTCTTCACAGTCATACCAATAACAGGTTTAAGTCTCCCGAATTAAGCCGTATTTCCGAAATTTTAACGGTTTATTTACGATGAGATGTGTTCCAAAATCCGAAAATTCTATTAAAAATAACAATTTAAAAAATATTTTAAAAAACGCTTTCCACTGAGTATGGCCGACTGGAAGGTTGTGTTCGAAGACGACATGGCCTCGTGATTCTTCTTCACAATCAAAAGAAAAGAAACACAAATTCTAGACAGAACACTTACAGTAATACTAACTGCACCATCGACGTGCTTTCTGCATATAAGTAATCTAAAGTGGACACTGAATTAACTGGAATGAACATAAAAGAAAAACTGAATCGATCGTTTCTTTCAGCCTGTTGTAGAAGTGTTTATGCAGATCTAGAGATCTACCATGTGTTGCGATGTGCTTGAAGGAGATGGCAACGTCTCCTTTGACACCGAAAAAAAGAAAGAAGAAGAATCGAGATATGATAAAACACACAAAAAGACATGATTTAAACGGCGTTATTACATCCACTGCAATCACATCTACTTTCATCCCAGGAAGAAGAAAACGTCAACATTGCTATAAGTTTTGAATTTAGTCAACTGACGTCAGATGTGTCTCAACCTTGGGGATTAGTCTGCTTGCAAATGAAATGAAATGAAATTATGGTGCCAACCACTAAGGCCATCTCAAGGCTATCGCCACGTTAATAACTACTACAAGGGTAAAAAAAAAAAAAATTAAAACGAATCACCACTTCAAACTTTCCACTCAAAGTTTTTTAAAAAAAAACCTTCCATTGTTTAAAACCTTCAAATCTGATTAAAAATGTTCACTTCTTTCAAGAAGTCCATCAGCGTCCACGGAGGGACATCACGAAACAAAGTCTTCAAAGAAACCACCGTGTAATGTCTGTGTCTAACGTCATGCAGAGCCCAACAGTCAAGGAGCACGTGTTTCACGGTGAGAGGGAATACATGAGTCTGCTTGCATCTGAACTGAACATGCGTGGTTCGATCCCGCTCGCATGCCTGTGTTTTTTTTTTGTTTTTTGTTTTGTTTTGTTTTTCATCCAAAACTTATTTTATATATCATATTTAGTACAGAGCACTTTTCAACGATTTTTTAAAAAAATGTCTTTATTTTTCTCCTCATGATTCCTTTACTGGATAAAGCGCGAAGCACAAGTGAGTCTTGAAGGCTTTGCCTCTTGTTTGTTTTTTCTTTTCTTTTGTTTCTTTGTTTGTTCTTTCGATTTTTTGTTTGAATTTTTTGTTTGTTTGTTTGTTTGTTTTTGTTCGGGGGTGGGGGAGGGGGGTCTGAATTTTAGTAAAAAAAAACAAAAAAACCGTAAGGTTGATAAACGAACGAACGTTTGAATTCGATAGTTAATTCCTAAAGGACCACTGCCACCACACACCCTCAACCAAAGATTACCCCCTCTCCTCCACACACCCCAACACACACACGCACGCATGTACGCACGCACGCACGCGCACACACACACACACACTTGATACTGCTGCGCAGTCAACACGTTGTCAGAATCATGGATCCCTGTGGACTGAAGAACATGACTACTGGTGTGAAAGCTCGAGAGAGTGACATCATGTATTCCAGACACACCGGAACTGACCGAACATCCTGTGTGTAGAGAGACTGATCTTCCTTCACTGCGGTTCTCAGATACTTCTGGAACATTTCACCAGACTGAGCATCTGACGAGTGATTAGTTCCTAGACTGTCTGTAAATTATTCTCTTTCCGTATCTATTTTCCCGTCTCTATTTTCTATGCGTTACATAACAGAGAGCAGAGAGAGCTGCCAGTCTGAGCTGAGAGACATGTTTCTAAACTACCCTTAGCTTCACCCATGCAAGAATCTCAGCTGTGTGGCAGAACCCCAGTGACAGCACGTACAGAAAGTACATGGAGAGCCGCGTCACTGACCGCTTGGGGACCGCACAGCTGAGTGGATTGAACGTCAGAGTCACTGACGTCTAGCGCCTGGGCCCTTCTGCCTTGATCTCTCTGTCCTTATTCTTTCTTTACCTCCTATCCCTCTTTTTAGAAGCAATATATATGTGTATGAAATTTGTGTGTGTGTGCGTGTGTGTGTGTGTATGTGTGTGAGTGAGTACGTATGGCACTGAATGGTGATCAGCAAGTGTTTTGTTTGCATGGCCCATCAAAACAGGAAGTAGTGAGATGTCATCACCCTTTCCTCACATAGGCTTTCCTATTCACGCTGTCCTCTTCTCATCACTTGACAACGGGCCTATGGTCCGAAACGTCGTGTCAAAACAAAGAGGATTCAACTACCACCCAAAAGGTTTTTATAAACTTTAGTTTTTTGTCTTTGAAGAATCCTACAGTCATTTTTGTCTTCTACCCTTAGCTTGTTATCTAGTTCGGTTATGATTATTATCAGTTTATCGTTTCTAAATTTTAGTTTGTTCATCCTACTCAAGGTATTTGGTTTTCATGTGTGTGTGTGTGTGTGTGTGTGTGTGTGTGCAAAACACGTGCAACCACGTTCCTAGTTCTGAGTCTCCCTCTGTGTGTGTGTCTCTCTGTCTCTCTCTGTCTCTGTCTCTGTCTCTCTCTTTAACACATGTACCCCATCTATGCGTCACACGCACCGTTTAACAGACTGAAATCATGTGGTGGCGTTTCCAATAGGCAGACCATCGGGTCTGGTTCGTCATTTTCCAGGTCAGTTAATTAACTCGTTCATCATTATAATAATTATCCTGCCTTATGACCACCGCACAATTCGCGCGTTGTATTGTACTGAACTGCATTGAACTCAGTTTTTACTGCATCGTAATTTTTTTTTTTTTTTTTTAATCAAAACAAAATTCTCATTATGAAATTCTGATTGCTCTCCCCATGGAGTACGTATCGCCACAGCTCAGCGCCACCAATTTCCCTCTCCCTTTCTTCTGTCTGAAAGTGTTTGGTTTCCTATGAAAGTAAAATCGTGTGTGTGTGTGTGTGTGTGTGTTTGGTTTTTTTCTGGGTTTTTTTTTTTGGGGGGGGGGGGGGCGGGGGGGGGTTCGGGGGGGGGGGGGGGGGGGGCTGTTTCGTGTGTTTTTTTTTGTTGTTGTTTTTTTCAGGGATAATCCTTTTGTTGCCGAGGGTTCTTTTCAGTGTGCTGTAGGCACGATGCAAACATATACATTCTTCTTCATCCGCCCTACATCCATTGCACCTCTCCCTCTGTCCTTACTTTCTCTCCCCCTTGCTCCCTCGTCATCCTCACTCTCTCTCTCTCCCTCCAAACCTCATCGTCATCACTCTCCCTCCATCCCATCCCTCCCTCCCTCCCTCACTGCCCTCACTCTTTACATTACCTCCGTCACCATCCCTCCCTCACCACCCTCACTCTTTACCTTACCTCCGTCACCACCCTCACTCTTTACCTTACCTCCCTCACCACCCCTCCCTCCCTCCTTCACTCTTTACCTTACCTCCGTCACCATCCCTCCCTCACTACCCTCACTCTTTACATTACCTCCGTCACCACCTCTCCCTCCCTCCCTCACTCTTTACCTTACCTCCGTCACCACCCTCCCTCACCGCCCTCACTCTTTACCTTACCTCCGTCACCATCCCTCCCTCACCACCCTCACTCTTTACCTTACCTCCCTCACCGCCCTCACTCTTTACCTTACCTCCGTCACCACCCTCCCTCACCGCCCTCACTCTTTACTTACCTCCGTCACCATCCCTCCCTCACCACCCTCACTCTTTACCTTACCTCCGTCACCAACCTCCCTCACCGCCCTCACTCTTTACCTTACCTCCGTCACCATCCCTCCCTCACCACCCTCACTCTTTACCTTACCTCCGTCACCATCCCTCCCTCCCTCCCTCCCTCACCGCCCTCACTCTTTACCTTACCTCCGTCACCACCCTCTCTCGCTCCCTGTCCTCGCTCCCTTCCATTGCTCCCTCATCGTTCTCCCTCCCTCCTCCATCTCATCACCGTCCTTCCCCTCTCTCTCTCTCCCTTCCTCACCGTCCTCAACCCCCCCCCCCCTCCCTCCTTCCCCCTCTCTCATCATCCACACTCCTCATCCGCCACCACCACCACCCAACCCCCCGATCTCCCCTTCCCCCCCACCCCTCCTTCATCCCCATCCCACCCATCACCACCCTCCTCACCTTCGTCCTGGGTGACCTCCCGGTAGTGGGCCAGGTCGGCCTTGTTGGCCACCACGATGACCGGCACGTGGGCGGCCCGCTTGGCCTCCTCCACCTTGCGGCGAAGGTCTCCGAGGATCTGGAAGCTGTGGCGGCTGGTCACCGAGTACACCAGCATGAAGCCGTCCGCCCACCTCAGCACGTCCTCCCGAGCCCCGTGGTCCTCTTTCTGGAGGTGTGGGTGTTGGTGGGGTGGGGGGTGGGAGGTGTGAAGGGTGTTGGAGAGGTGTGGGGAGGAGTGGGAGAGGTGTGGAGAGTGTGGGAGAGGTGTGAAGGGTGTGGGAGAGGTGGGGACGGTGTGGGAGAGGTGGGAATGGTGTGGAGAGTGTGGGGGAGGTGTGGGAGAGGTGTGGAGAGTGTGGGAGAGGTGGGGACGGTGTGGGAGAGGTGGGGACGGTGTGGAGAGTGTGGGGGAGGTGTGGGAGAGGTGTGGAGGGTGTGGGGGAGGTGGGGAAGAGGTGTGGAGGGTGTGGGAGATGTGTGGGGGAGGTGGGGAAGAGGTGTGGAGGGTGTGGGAGAGAGTTGGGGAGGCGTGGGTGTGTGTGTGTTGTGGGGGGTGGGGTGGGGGGGAGGTTGCAGAATTCTTCATCAGAAGCAGTTTTGATACGGATGATATGGATACTTATATCTCCTTATAATTTAACTCCCCCCCCCCTCCACACACACACACCATCCCCAATATTCATTATGACCCCCGGTACACTTGGTAATAAAGACACATTCTATTCTAATCTATTCTATTTTATTCTATGTTATTCTATAGTGCTTCGTCTTCGGCCAGAGACCAAAAACAACAACCTAACATCACCGTGCAGAATAAATTATCAGAAGCAGTTTGATATGATGATATGGGTAATTACAATAATATAGTGCTTAATATTCGGTCAGAGACCAAAGAAACCGGCATCAGGTGCAGAATCAATCATCAGAAGTAGTTGGATACGATGATGCAGATGATTATAATACAGCGCTCTAATCTTCCGGGTCATAGACTAAAAATGCAAACTCTCTCAGCTGTTTTTTACGAAACACGGGGGTCATTTGCACAAACTGCTGCCTATGAATGATGAATAACTGAGATGGATACTTAATATATAACGCTTTATCTTCGAGGTCAGGGACAAACAAAAATAAACCACCTCTCTAAGTGGTTTGCAAAACACGATAGGGTCATTTGCACAAACAGACTGCCTACCTGAGTTGGGCCGATTGACAGCTGCCGTTGGGCGCTCATTAGTTGTTTCCTGTGTCATTCAATCAGGTTTTTTAATCAGAGAGAGAGAGAGAGAGAGAGATGTAGCATTTTACGTAAATGACCGTATTGTTTTTTTACCGCCTCCCCTCACCCTCCACCCCCCACCCGCCATGGAGGCAGCTACACTCCGTTTTCCGGGAGTGTGTATGCTGGTTATGTTCTTGTTTCCATAACCCACCGAACGCTAACATGGATCACATGATCTTTAACGTGCGAATTTGAACTTCTGCGTGCGTGTACACACGAAGGGGGTTCAGGCAGGAGCAGGTCTGCACATATTATCTGTGTTTGCATTTGTATTTCCTTTTTATCACAACAGATTTCTCTGTGTGAAATTCGGGCTGCTCTCCCCAGGGAGAGCGCGTCGCTACACTACAGCGCCACCCATTTTTGGGTGTGTTTTTTTCCTGCGTGCAGTTTTATTTGTTTTTCCTGTCGAAGTGTATTTTTCTACAGAATTTTGCCAGGAACAACCCTTTTGTTGCCATGGGTTCTTTTACGTGCGCTAAGTGCATGCTGCACACGGAACCTCGGTTTATCGTCTCATCCGAATGACTAGCGTCCAGACCACCACTCAAAGTCTAGTGGAGGGGGGAACAAAATATCGGCGGCTGAGCCGTGATTCGAACCAGCGCGCTCAGTTTCTCCCGCTTCCTAGGCGGACGCGTTACCCCTCTAGACCATCACTCCACTCCTGGGGAGATCGGGAAAGCCTTCTACCCTTAAACCCCCCAGGTGCGACAGGGATCGATACTCAGGAACCTCAGGCGAGAGTCCAATGATGGAACCATTAAATTTGATCACAGCACCCGTCGTTGGAGGGAGAATCATCAGGAGCAGATCCGTCAGAAACAGAATGACCTGGAGCGGAAGTATCACAAGCAGAATCGCCGGGAAAAGGAGGATACGCCGCGGATTCATCATAACTATCAGAAGCAGATTACTCGTTGGAAGCAGTGTCGTCATTAGAAGCAGATTCTTCAGAAGCAGAAACAGAATCATCAGAAGCAGACTGGTCAGAAGCAGAAGTAGAATTATGATAAGTAAATTCGACAGAAGCCGAATCACCAGAAGTAGATTCGACAGAAGCAAATTCACCATAAGTAGATTCGACAGAAACAGAATCACCAGAACCAGACGCATTACACAGAAGAAGTATAAGAAGTAGGGGAATCTAGAGGCAGAAGTATGAAGAAAAAAAACAAACCCAAACAGAATCATCATCATCATCGCAAGCAGAATTAGCATCCAAGGAGCAGTATCATCATCGGAAACGCGGGAGTCATCGTTAGAAGCCGAAGCAGAATCATCAGAAACAGAAGGATCGAAAACAGAATGAATCGTCATCAGAAAAGAAACCACACACACACACACACACACACATGTTAGTGCCGCTCTTCCCCACCTGTACCCACTCCAATAAAATAATGTCCTATTCTTCCTCCCAGTTACCCCCTATCCACTGCTACTTTTTTTCCCTACCACTCTTACCCTCTCAACCCCCCCCCCCCAACTCACCCCCTACGCCCCCCCACGCCCCCGTACCCCCCCCCCACCCCACCCGTACCACCCCTCCCCCCCCCCCACACACACACGCACACACATAAACATCCCAGTTATACTTCCAGAATGACACACTAAACAGCGACAAAACAACAAAATGAAGAAATAATAATAATAATAATAATAATAATAATAATAATAACAGTAATATTTATAGTAATAATGACAACAATAATAATGGTACTAAAAAAAAAGATAGATAAATATTATAATAATAATAATGAAAACAACAATAACAACAACAACAATAATAATAATAATAATAATAATAACAATAATAAGAAGAAGAAGAAATAGACAAATAAAAACAGAAGAGAAAAATCACAACAGCACGCGGTGCTTCCTGTGGCAGCCTACCGTGGAACGTGTGTCGAGCAGTTCAAAGGCCACCGACTCTCCTTCAATCATAGTGGTGCACTTGTACTTGTTCTCTGCAACAACCGCAACAACGACAACAACAGAACGTCAGTTCCTAAGTGCACATGTACCTTTGTGAGGAGTAGCGCTGTTTCTTTCTTTCTTTCTTTCCTCCTCCTCCTCCTCCTTCTTCTTCTTCTTCTTCTTCTTCTTCTTCTTCTTCTTCTTCTTCTTCTTCTTCTTCTTCTTCTTCTTCTTCTTCTTCATCTTCTTCTTCTTCTTTGTTCGTAGGCTGCAACTCCCACGTTCTTCTTCTTCTTTGTTCGTGGGCTGCAACTCCCACGTTCTTCTTCTTCTTTGTTCGTGGGCTGCAACTCTCACGTTCATTCGTATGTACACGAGTGGGCTTTTTACGTGCATGATCGTTTTTAACCCCGCCATGAAGGCAGCCATACTCCGTCTTCGGGGGTGCTGTTTCTTTCAATTCCCAGGATTTTTCTTTTCTTTTCTTTTTTTAATGCCCATTCCCTGACTTACCCTATGGTGTGTCCATCGAGATCGATGATGACCATCGTTGTCATCCAGATGGGGGATGGGGGATGGGGGGAGGGTGGTGGTGGGGTGGGGGGAAGGATGCTCATGAATCTATCTGTGAGTGCGCAGATGGCTGAATAGTCCAATCTGCGCACGAAATGTTCGCTGACAGTTGGGGCAGACAAAGACAGGCATATCATTGTCAGGGAGCTTGTTTGCCCGTGACTTTCTGGCCTGCCTCTTCTCAACAGCTGCAGCAGTCCTGTTGGCCTCGCACAACCTGGCGCCTTTATGAAGGATGAAAGGTCATTTTGGATGACTGATGACTTGCGCGATGAGTTTGTTTAAAGTGAAGAGGAGTTGCGCAACGTCGACCTCACTCTCTCGTCCGGGTCCACCAATTTCCAGTGGCAAGACTAAGTCGAGACGACTGGATGATGAGCACGGATGCAGTGGATGACCAAGATATCCTTTCAGTGTCTCATCTTGCTCTCTGCACTCCACAGTGCGTTGCTGTAACCGCCTTCCTCTCCGTTGAACCGATAGGTTTCTTCCGCAGATTCTGCCGGATCCAGATTTCGCATACATGGGTAGACACACCCCGGGGACCAACTGCGTGTGGCATGCACACAGCACAGTGGAGCTAGATGGCCGTCGGTGGCTCTCCTGAGCCGACGCCCTTTTATGGATCTCCATAAGGGTGTCTAGCCACCCGCCTCACCAGTCCCAGAAGGGAGCGGTGGAAGTGCCGGTTTAGTCGTCGGCAACCCGACCCTGAACAGGTTGTACTGGATTACAGGTTACCAGTAGCAGATCTAATGACCTGACCTGACTTACCCAATGTGAGAGTGGCTACGGAGGGCTTCCAGAAGACAAGAGAATCAGTGACCTGAGGGCTGTTGTCATACATGTTTAGAATGCATACATCAGAACACTAGAACATCAAAAAAAACCCTGGCAAATGTACACAGACATCGAATATTCTTAAAATGTATGCCTCAAGACACACTGGGGCAATTGCTGCGCCAGACGATAGGGGAAAGAATGAAAGTGATTAGTTAAGGTGTGTGTGGGGGGGAAAGTGGTGCATAAAAGGTAAATATGAGTTTGTGAAAGAAGAAAAAAGAAAGATGTGGGGGAAAAAAGAGGAGGATGGAGGCCCCACAAAAAAAAAGAAACAAAAAAAGAAGAAAAGGGAAAAAAAGAAAAGAAAAAAAGTGGGGAAAAAGAGGAGGTTGGAGGCCCCACTAAGAAAAAAAAAAAAAAAAAAAAAAAAAAACGTCTTGGCATCCAAAAAGATCACGCATCGACCGAACACTTACCCACATTGCTGTTGTTACTATTATTATTATTATTGCACTGGGTGCCGGTGACCGAAGAGGCGTGACTGGAATCGATTGCAGCATGTTCGGTGGGCGGGGGGGGGGGGGGGGGGGGGGGAGAAGGAGGAGCAGGCAGGGGGAGGGGGGGGAGGGGGGGAGGGGTGGCGAGAGGGGGAAGGGGGGGAGGGGCGGTACACGTGGGGCGGTGCATTGCATGCTTCACTGCGCTGGCCGGCTGTGCTGGTGGAACTGCTGGATGATGGTGAGGGCTTTACCAAACGCTCCCCCCCCCCCCCCCCCCCGCCCCCCGACCCCCGGCCCCCTCCCTCTCTGCCTCCTAGCTCCCACAACCCCCCCCCCCCACCCCTCCTCCCCGGCTCCCATCATCTGCCGTTGTGTATCTCATTCTTCCTTTCTGGATGTTTGTTATTATGCTATTATTTTATTTTATTATTTTTTTTTAATTTCCTTTTATTTTATTTTTTTGTTGTTTTATTTTATTTTATTTTATTTTATTTTTTATTCTTATTTATTTTTCTTTTTTTCTTTTTATTTTCTCAAGGGCTGACTAAGCGCGTTGGGTTACGCTGCTGCTGGTCAGGCATCTGCTTGGCAGATGTGGTGTAGTGTATATGGATTTGTCCGAGCGCAGTGACGCCTCCTTGAGCTACTGATACTGATACTGTATGTTGTTGGTAGTGCATGTTGTCTCTGTCCATCTGTCTGCCTGTTCATCTGTTGTTGTTGTTGTTGATAGTGTATGTTGTCTCTGTCCATCTGTATGCCCGTTCATCTGTATGTTGTTGATAGTGCATGTTGTCTCTGTCCATCTGTCTGCCTGTTCATCTGTTGTTGTTGTTGATGATGATGATAGTGCATGTTGTCTCTGTCCATCTGTCTGCCTGTTCATCTGTTGTTGTTGTTGTTGATGGTGCATGTTGTCTCTGTCCATCTGTATGCCCGTTCATCTGTTGTTGTTGATAGTGCATGTTGTCTCTGTCCATCTGTCTGCCTGTTTATCTGTTGTTGTTGTTGGTGGTGGTGGTGGTGTATGTTGTCTCTGTCCATCTGTCTGCGTGTTCATCTGTTGTTGTTGTTGTTAGTGCATGTTGTCTCTGTCCATCTGTCTGCCTTGTTCATCTGTTGTTGTTGTTGTTGTTGTTGTTGTTGTTGTTGTTGTTGTTGTTGTTGTTGTTGTTGTTGTTGTTGATGTTGATGTTGATGATGATGATGATGATGATGATGATGCTTTCTGTGTCTGAGACCTTCTTCTTTCTCTTCTCACTTCAGTTTTTCTCCTTTTTCTCCCCCCTCCCCCTTCTCCTTCTACGCTCTCTCTCTCTCTCTCTCTCTCTCTCTCTCTCTCTCTCTCTCTCTCTTTCTCTGTTCACAAAAGACACATACACACGCGCGCGCCGCGGCCCGCATGCGAGCGCATCGACGAACAGAGAGGAAAAACAAAGGCTGAAGAAGCGAAAATTTGCTGCTTTTTAAGAATACAAGTTTTAAGACATGAAGAGTCTTCTGTTTATACATGTGTGTGTGTGTGGGGGGGGGGGGGTGAATGTATGTAGTTATGTATGCATAACACAACAACGCAATAACATCATAACAACAATGAGAAGAAGAAGAAGAAGAAGAAAGCATTCTGATCAGACAACACTTAGAAAAAAACAAAAAAATGGAATATCGGCACCCTTGATCATGTTTGTTATTACTTTGGTCTTGCCTTTTGAGTTCAGTGATAGCCGTCCACGGCTGCTCAAATCCTCTGCTCCAAAAATGACATTTTGGCTTAAACGCTCTGTGTGTGTCAGTGTGTGTGTGTGTGTGTGTGTGTGTGTGCGTGCGCATATGTGTATATTCAGTTTGTGTGCACGCGTGCGTAGGAGCGCGCGTGTATGTGTGTGTTATTTCATGTCGTTTTTTTTTATTATTATTATTAAGTTCTCGGTGTTGTTTGGGTTTCATTTATCTGCGAATGATTTAGCACGTAGCTGTACGAGTCAGAAAGGCTTCGCTTTTGCAGTATTGTTTTGTGCTGTGCTGTGTTGTGTTGCATGGTGATGTGCAGTGCTGTACTGTACTGTACTGTACTGTACTGTATTGTTCCGCACTGTATTGAGACGTACTATACTGTGCTGTGCTGTGCTGTGCTGTGCTGTGCTGTGCTGTTAGCTCTGTACTGTACTGCACTGCGGCGCTGTTAGCTATGTACTGTACTGTACTGTACTGTACTATACTGTGCTGTTAGCTCTGTACTGTTCTGTTCTGCACTGTGCTGTGCTGTTAGCTCTGTACTGTACTATACTGCACTGTACTGTTAGCTCTGTACTGTACTGCACTGCACTGTTAGCTCTGTACTGTACTATACTGCACTGTACTGTTAGGTCTGTACTGTACTGCACTGTACTGTTAGGTCTGTACTGTACTGCACTGCACTGTTAGCTCTGTACTGTACTGCACTGCACTGCTAGCTCTGTACTGTATTGTACTGCACTGTGCTGTTAGCTGTGTACGGTACGGTACTGTACTGTACTGTACTGTACTGTACTGCAATGCACTGCACTGTGCTGTTAGCTGTGTACTGTACTGTACTGTACTGCCCTGTTTTGAACCTTTCCTCTGCACTGTACTATTCTGTTAAAGATTGAACTATATCGTTTTGTACTGCATCGTGATGAACTGGCTCAAACCTTCTAAGTTATCAAAAATGAAAGGAACATCATCATATTAATAGAAATATCGTTTCATACATGCAACAACAAAAAAATTGTACCGCCGGTAAAATAAGTGCAATAAATTTAGGATGCTAGTACAGGACTTTACAACACAAAAAAAAAGAAAGAAAAAAAAAGAAAGAACTCTCACCTGCTGACTGGTCATATTCTCCGATGAAGCGTTTGGTCAGAAACCTCACGGCCAGGGCTGGAACCAAGCAAACCACACCACAGCGACTGGTCAGAGCCCAAAGTATGTAATCATAGTGGAGTGATGGCCTAGAGGTAACGCGTCCGCCTAGGAAAGCGAGAGAATCTGAGCGCGCTGGTTCGAATCACGGCTCAGCCGCCGATATTTTCTCCCCATCCACTACTAGACCTTGAGTGGTGGTGTGGACGCTAGTCATTCGAATGAGACGAAAAACCGAGGTCCTATGTGCTAGCATGCACTTAGCGCACGTAAAAGAACCCACGGCAACTAAAGGGGTGTTCCTGGCAAAATTATATAGAAAAATCCACTTCGATAGGAAAAAAAACAACAACAAAAACTGCACACAGGAAAAAAAAAAAAAAAACACCAAAAAAATGGGTGCCGCTGTAGTGTAGCGACGCGCTCTCCCTGGGGAGAGCAGCCCGAACTTCACACACAGAAATCTGTTGTGATAAAACAAAATAAAATAGAATACAAATACAAAATATAGCAAACAGGGGGGTGAACTGCGACATGCTTATGTCGTAACAGTTATCTTTCATGGTCCAGTCATCGTCGCGGAGTGGTCAACATGACATCTTGGTCATAGTCATCAGTTATCTCCGTCACGTTCTTAAAATCATTATCTATTATGATAATGTTATTGATGATGATGATGATAGTAATATTGTTAATTCATAAAAAAATAATGATGGTATTGATAATGATAACAACAACAATAATAATAGTAATAATAATGATAATGATAATAATAATATCATTATTATTAATACTTTGTTTCTATTATTTTCATCATCATCATCATCGTCGTCGTCGTCGTCGCCGTCATAATCATTATAATGATAATCATGATGATGATGATCATCATCATCATGATAAGAAGAAGAAGAAGAAGAAGACACAATTATTACACAATTACCATCAGGAGCAGCATCGTCACCACGGTCAAGAAAAGAGAGGGAAGGGAAGGCGTAAAGATCCACACACACACACACACACACACACACACACACACATAGACCATAGTGGATGGTGGGGAAGATAAGGACAAAGAGGGATCTGTACATTGTGAGATTGGGGAGGAGGTGGTGGTGAGGAGAGGGGGGGGGGAGTGGAGTGGAACTGTCACAGAGAGAGAGAGTGAGGGGGTGGTGAGGGAGGACGGGAGAAGGAGAGGTGGGGAGAGATAGTGAGGGAGGAAATGAACTAAAACACACACACGCGCACACACACACGGACGCGCGCGCGCACGCACGCACACACACACAACATAACATAACACACACACTAACACAAACACACACACACACACACACACACACACACACACGCACACTGTTCACATCACCACCAAAATATCGATTTAAGAAAAAAATGTCCATGTCCGTTCTTTCGAAACTGAGAACAGCAGGCCCAGTCCATCTCTCAGGCTATCCGCCGCGCTATGAGCAGACAGTCTATCATCAATACTACAGCAGCCCCAGTCCATCTCTCAGGCTATCCGCCGCGCTATGAGCAGACAGTCTATCATCAATACTACAACAGCCCCAGTCCATCTCTCAGGCTATCCCCCGCGCTATGAGCAGATAGTCTATCATCAATACTACAACAGCCCCAGTCCATCTCTCAGGCTATCCCCCGCGCTATGAGCAGACAGTCTATCATCAATACTACACTGAACAGCCCCAGTCCATCTCTCAGGCTATCCCCCGCGCTATGAGCGGACAGTCTATCATCAATACTACAGCAGCCCCAGTCCATCTCTCAGTCTATCCCCCGCGCTATGAGCGGACAGTCTATCATCAATACTACAGCAGCCCCAGTCCATCTCTCAGGCTATCCCCCGCGCTATGAGCAGACAGTCTACCATCGATACTACAACAGCCCCAGTCCATCTCTCAGGCTATCCGCCGCGCTATGAGCAGACAGTCTAGCATCAATACCACAGCAGCCCCAATCCATCTCTCAGACTATCAACCGCGCTATGAGCAGACAGTCTGCCATCAATACTACAACAGCCCCAGTCCATCTCTCAGGCTATCCCCCGCGCTATGAGCAGACAGTCTATCCTCAATACTACAACAGCCCCAGTCCATCTCTCAGGCTATCCGCCGCGCTATGAGCAGACAGTCTACCATCGATACTACAACAGCCCCAGTCCATCTCTCAGGCTATCCGCCGCGCTATGAGCAGACAGTCTACCATCAATACTACAACAGCACCAGTCCATCTCTCAGACTATCAACCGCGCTATGAGCAGACAGTCTACCATCGATACTACAACAGACCCAGTCCATCTCTCAGGCTATCCGCCGCGCTATGAGCAGACAGTCTACCATCGATACTACAACAGCCCCAGTCCATCTCTCAGGCTATCCGCCGCGCTATGAGCAGACAGTCTATCATCAATACTACACTGAACAGCCCCAGTCCATCTCTCAGGCTATCCGCCGCGCTATGAGCAGACAGTCTACCATCAATACTACAACAGCCCCAGTCCATCTCTCAGGCTATCCCCCGCGCTATGAGCAGACAGTCTACCATCAATACTACAACAGCCCCAGTCCATCTCTCAGGCTATCCGCCGCGCTATGAGCAGACAGTCTACCATCAATACTACAGCAGCCCCAGTCCATCTCTCAGGCTATCCCCCGCGCTATGAGCAGACAGTCTATCATCAATACTACACTGAACAGCCCCAGTCCATCTCTCAGGCTATCTGCCGCGCTATGAGCAGACAGTCTATCATCAATACTACAACAGCCCCAGTCCATCTCTCAGGCTATCCGCCGCGCTATGAGCAGACAGTCTACCATCAATACTACAACAGCCCCAGTCCATCTCTCAGGCTATCCGCCGCGCTATGAGCAGACAGTCTATCATCAATACTACAACAGCCCCAGTCCATCTCTCAGGCTATCCGCCGCGCTATGAGCAGACAGTCTACCATCAATACTGCAGCAACCAGAGGACGATGATAACAGCCGACAGGATCAGAGGACCTTGACCTTTCCCTTTGACCTCTACCCTTTACCCACCCCCCACCTCCCCCACCTTCCCCGTTTTTTCTTTTCCTTTCATCTGAAGGTCTATCGGAGGTAAGAAGGCCATAGACGTTGCTGTGTTCTTGTTATGGAAACGCTGAGCGCTCACAGTGCAAGGCCAGAGAAACATGCTCCAGACTGACACACGTGTGTGTGTGTGTGTGTGTGTGTGTGTGTGTGTGTTGTGTTGTGTTGTGTTGTGTGTGTGTGTTTTGAGTTGTGGTGTCAGTGTGTGTGTGTGTTGAGTTGTGGTGTGTGTGTGTGTGTGTGTGTGTGTGTTGAGTTGCAGTGCGCGCACGCGTATGTGTGTGTCTGTGTGTGTGTGAGTGAGAGTGTGTGTGTGAGTGAGTGAGCGTGTGTGTGTGTATGTTGAGTTGTGCGTGTGTATGTGTGTGTTTGTGTGTGTGTGTTTGTGTGTGTGTGTGTTTCCACCACCGCCACCCTGATTCCCCCCACCTACACAATACCCCCCCATCCCCCCACCCCCTACCCCCAACAACAACTTGTTACAACAAGTTTGGAATTTGGATAGACCAGATGGTGGTGGAGATGGTTGTTGGTATTGGTGTGGGTGAGGAGGGGGTTGGTGTGGAGGACGGGGATGTGTGTTTGTGTGTGTGTGTGTGTGTGTGTGTGTGTGTGTGTCTGTCTGTGTGTCTGTCTGTCTGTGTGTCTGTCTGTCTGTGTGTGTTGACGAAATGCTTTTCCAGCTAATTGCAAGAGTTGGTATGCTGAAGACTGCAGGAACCTGAACCGACTAAACAGCTAGTTTCAGCTTGGGTACCACAAACGTGTTGATAATCTCCAACAACAAACGGGACCGCATCCGCGCTGTCAAATACGTAACCAATATTTACTAACACGTAACCAATACTTGCAAACTCGTAACCAATATTTGCTACCACGTAACCAATATTTGCTACCACGTAACCAATATTTACTAACACGTAGCCAATATTTACAAATACATAACCAATATTTGCAAACACGTGACCAATATTTACTAACACGTAACCAATATATACTAACACGTAACCAATATTTGCTAAAACGTGACCAATGTTAGCAAACACGTAACCAATATATACTAACACGAAACCAATATTTGCAAACACGTGACCACTATTTTACAAACAGTCAGAAAGAAAGCATCGGCAAGTTCGCGGCTGACCTTCAGGTCAGAAAAAAACATCACACCGGCACAGCTTTGAAAAGATCTGAATATGCTGCATGTTAATTTTTTTTTTTTTTTTCGTTCCACACGTGTCTTAATTAACATCAAGCCGTACACCCAGGTGTTGTATTTATAGTAACTGGGCGCTGCGCACTTCGTTAGACTAAAGCGAACCCTTACCATGCTTACTGCGGCAAACTTGATTCGAGAATTCTTCCGAGCAACTCATTTTGTGGCCACCTTCCTTTTGGGGGGAAATGTCCATACAACAATAATAAGAAGAATACAAACTGACGCTTTCAACAGTAATAACAAAAAATACAGACTGATGCTGACAACAGTGACAGCAAAGATACAGACTGATGCTCACAACAGTGACAGCAAACATGCAGTTTGCATGTTTCTAATCTAGTTGATGGCGGTGCCTAGCGGGTAAAGGGTGGAGATTTTACCAACCTACCAGGTCAACATTATGTGCAGACCCGCTAGTGCCTGAACCCCTTTCGTGTGTATACGAACGCAGAAAATTAAACACGCACGTCAAACATCCTGTAATCCATGTCAGCGTTCGGTGGGTTATGGAAACAAAAACATACCCAGCATGCACACCCCCGAAAACGGAAACATGGTTGCCTACATGGCGAGGTAAATAAAAGCAAAACGGTCAAACACGTAAAAATGTTACATGTCTGTCTGAGT